>NC_062281.1:179036702-179339732 GCF_902655055.1 Lutra lutra
AGTGGGTTAAGCCTCTGCCTTCAGCTCGGGTCATGGTCCCAGGGTCCTGGGATCGAGCCCCACATCGGGCTCTCTGCTCAGCAGCGAGCCTGCTTCCCCCCCTCTCTCTGCCTGCCTCTCTGCCTACTTGTGATCTCTGTCAAATAAATAAACAAAATCTTAAAAAAAAAAAAAAAAACAATAGTTTTTCTAAATCTAGACTCCAGAGCTACAATTTATTGCCCTGGTTCGGCTCCCTCTGCAAAGGGGAGAGCAGGCATCATTCTGACATCAGGCTTCATGACATATACACATCATAAGGGATGGTGCTGGGAGGTCAGATTCTAAACCAGCTGGCCTGTGAAGTCGGAATAACCGGCATCTAGGTCCCGAACTTTGGTGTTTTTTATGCTCCAAGAACACAGCAGAGGAACATCTTGGTGTGGAAGAAGTCACCAGTCCTAGGCACAGGAGGGCTAAGCAGCTCTCCATACTGGATGGCTTGAGGAATACCAGACACCCAAACCACCCTTCTCATCACACGGCTTGCTGTCCTTTCTCCTTCTATGTGCTCTGAAAGCCTCACAGTCAGGTGTGAGCATTCAACTAGATAGGGAGTGGTCTCTGACCAGGGTAGGGGACATCATCCACAGGTGCATGTTTTCCAGGAATGCCACAAACTGAAGGAAAGGAGAAGGCAAAAAGGTCCCATTAATAATACACAGCAGATTAGTTCATGGGATTTACCAGATATTTCCTAATAGAAATAGTCCTATTAGAAATAGTCCTAATAGGGGCGCCTGGGTGGCTCAGTGGGTTAAGCCGCTGCCTTCGGCTCAGGTCATGATCCCGGGTCCTGGGTTCGAGCCCCGCATCGGGCTTTCTGCTCGGCAGGGAGCCTGCTTCCTCCTCTCTCTCTGCCTGCCTCTCTGCTTACTTGTGATCTCTGTCTGTCAAATAAATAAATTAAAAAAATCTTAAAAAAAAAAAAAAGAAATAGTCCTAATAGAAAAGTCCTTCCTCTAGGAGTCAAGTTTTGATTGGTGGGGCCGGGGGTAAGAGGGAACAAAATACAAGAATAACAGGAAGGGTCAGGTGCAAAGCTTTCAAAAATGGTCAGTCAGTCTGGCCCAGAAACATGTTTTGTTTGACCCTCCTCAACTTTATAACTGGGAGATATGACATAGATACCGATCTTTGGCATCTCTTCAAAATCTCAGAAGATTTAGCACCACTAGGCCAGCCATTCCCCATGGTGATGACTGGCTGTCCCACTGGAAGGGTATGTGCTCCCAGACTCCCAGGGGCCACGTGCAGAAGTGACTGGAAATGATGGCACCCCTGGCCTGCCCCCCTCGTGCCTGTGCCCTGTCCTGCTCCTGCAGGAGTCAGTCTCTAACACCAGCTCTAGGGTGGGGGTTTGAGAGGAGGGAGTAATAAGGGCAACAGTCTTTTCCAGTTCATTATTCTGGTTTCTTTGTCCAACCTGTTAACAACGCTCTACCCAGAGAGGCGATATGTACCTTAGGAGACAGAAGAGCTGTCATTCTTCCCATAAAAGAGAAACTAAAACTTGTTCTAGTCCTGAGAGTCCTGGTTGGCTAGGAAAAAGGTCTCAGAGATTTGCAAAGACTGAATGCCCCGCTAGCTGTCAAAGGATCCAAACGGCTAGTTTCTAAATGATAGCAGTGAGTAACATTTAAAGAATATAGTTCCTTTTCCTCAGAGCACATCCCCTTCAGGGAATCCACCCCTAATCCCCTTAGCTGGAAATCTCAATTCATCATGTGCCAGCAGGGGCACTGACTCAGAATCTGACACAGAGTTTTACAGTAGTTCCTTGTGAATTCTAGGGAGGAAACTTTCCAACTGCCTAACTAGAAATCCCTGTTTTGTTAGAATAAACACTCAGTACTCAACATAAAAATGTTTCTAACGTGGACTCCCTGTCCCAAATAATTTGTATACTTTATAATTTATTTATCCATACAATATAATTATCTTCTTTGATCACCTGGATATGAAGATATTAGGTAAACCACTGCCTTAAATTCATTGATACCTTGTTTCTCAAAAACTGGTTTTCAAGTCACAAACTTGACCCCAAGTCAACATGGTTTTCAAGTCACAACCTAGCCCGGTTTAAGTATAAAATTATCATGCTTCTATTACCACATTTATATCTCAGAATATTATAGTTTTAAATCACTGTAATGGTTAATATAAACTCAGACTATATTATGAATTAACAGAAACAAAGCCAACCAAGTAAAACCTAGAGGTTCCGTAAATACTGGGAGCATGGCAGAAATGGTGATAAATCATGCCTGCTTGGAGGCAATGCTACACAAACATGAATCAAAAACATTTTTCCACAGAGACAGAAAACAAAGACGCTAAACTTACTAAATAGAACGATGGCTCTACCACTTCTTTTTTCCACTTAATAACTTCCAGATAATTTGACAGCAGCTATTTCCAACATGTTTAATTTAGTTAGAACCTCTCACTGTCCGGTTTTCACAATCTGCACTCTAAAATTTCAGCTCAGAGTAAGACCACTCCATGTCAGTTTCTCCGTGCACCTGCAGCAGTCCCCGAGGCAGCCCCGGCAGCCAGCACTCCCTGGGGAAGCGGCCAGGGTAAACCCCCAAAGCCTGATCCCTGGCCCCCAAGATCAGATTTTCTCGCACAAACTATTCCTGACACAAGCAAACTGTATTCAAAGGCAAAAGAGAACAACCAAATGCACCATTCTCCCTCTCGCATCAGAAATGATACATAAGCAGTCAACACCCTTTCTAACCTGGGGACTGCCTTGGAGCAGAACTGTGGGATCTGAGCTCCCTCTCCAACTACCACGGGGACAAGGAGAATGGCCAGGGCTGTGGGGTGGGGAGAGAGGGGGCGAGACTCACCAGGAGAGATGAGTAAGACAAGCAAACTGAGATGTCCTCCAAGTTCTTGGCCGAGGTGTGTGTTGTGCTAAGACTTCCTGGCCTCCAAGCACAACCAACCCAATGCCAGAGCAAATGGCTTTTTTCTGAGAGCAGTTCCTTGGAGGAGTTCTCTCTCTTTGTCCCTTGTAAGTTCCAGACATTCTTGGACCTTCTGCACAGCCTTAGAAAACGGTACTGGGTGCCTGGGTGGCTCATTCGGGTAAGAGTCTGACTCTTGATTTTGGCTCAGATCATGATCTCAGAGCCTGTGTAGGGCTCTGTGGTCAGCGGGGAGCCTGCTTGAGATTCCCGCTCTCACTCTCCTTCTGCCCTCCCAACATCCCGCCATAATAAAACACTCAAAAATAATAAAAATAAGTTTTTAAAAAAGAGAAGAGTATTGATAGAGTACTAAATTTCAAAACTTCCTAGGAAATACCAGGGAAAGGGGCTTAGAGTAGAAAGCATTCTATTTTTTAGAAATAAGACTGTTAACCTAGTCCAGAGCAACAAATAGTGGGACACTGGATGTTTGTGCTTGACCTGGTCTGATGGAACATTTAGCTTTTCTCACGTCAAAAGCCTCTCTGAGCTGCACGGCAACTCCACTTTGAACCACACTGCACCGTACTTACTGACGCTCATCGTTTTCTCCCCCTCTTTCTAATATCGCCCCTGAACAAAGCTAATACTCACTCAACAAGTATTTATTGACTATCTGCTCTGTCTACCATGGTAGATAAGAGAAAAGGAAGTCCCTGACCTCACTGAGCTTACACTCTATTATGGATATAACAAGTCTGTGTAAAAATTCACACTACATAGAAATGGACCATATAGGAAGTAAATATCCCCTATTATCAACTACAACTGACCATTTGGTACATACTATTTCAAATAATTTTCTGTGTACCTGAGAACTACATCCACCCGTATTTTTTAATATATAATGTTTTGCTACTTCCTCCCCTTTAATAATCAATCTTGGAGTCTTTCCATTATCTTCTTTTAACATGGGTTTCCATCTTTCAAGAGAATCCCTTGTACACTTTCCCCATCACACCACTGTGATTCCCCACTTAGGACTCTTCAGGGCTTGGGGGAGGGCTGGAATAGTCCATAAAAATGCCATCTCCCGGGGTGCCTGGGTGGCTCAGTGGGTTAAGCCTCTGCCTTCGGCTTGGGTCATGGTCCTGGGGTCCTGGGATCGAGCCCCGCATTGGGCTCTCTGCTCAGCGGGGAGCCTGCTTCCCTTCCTCTCTCTCTGCCTGCCTCTGCCTACTTGTGATCTCTCTCTGTCAAATAAATAAATAAAAATCTTTATAAAAAAAAAATGCCATCTCCCCTGGGGCACTTGTCCCATGGACTGCTTGTAGGCTCTACCTCCTAAACTGACTGCTCTGTCTGTTTCTTCCCCATAGTCAGGTCGGCCTGTATTCTCGCTTTGTGCCAACAATCTTGGGTTCCATGTACTGAATCTCTTCCCCCACTTCTGCTTCAGCTTGGCACCAGCAAGTTCCTTGCCCTTCTTTGCCTCTGGAGCTAGGAGCCAGCCCTGCTTACTCCTAACCCTGAGATGGGCAAGTACCTGCATAGCTTCCTGCAAGGGACAGGAAAGATGGACAGTTGTAAGTACTGATGTCTTTTTGTTCTTCTGGTGTATAACATCTGTGCCTAATTTTCCTTATTGCTTTGAAAAGCTTTTCTAAGACGAAAAAAATAAGAGTTTCTTGGATTCTCTCTTTACATGGGTCTCTTTTAGTTATTTACACCAAGTCCTACTAAATACATGGACTTTATATTACATATCAGTATCCAAAAATATGGCCCTTTCTTTTCAAAGGATATATAATTTTTAGTTGTGATGGACATCTTGAAATGTGGGGAAATGAAAAATAAGAAGTACTGTACATTGTCTCTTATTGTCAGTGCACCTGGGTGGCTCAGTTGGTTAAGCCTCTGCCTTGGGCTCGGGTTGTGATCCCAGAATCCTGGGATCGAGTCTCGAGTTGAGCTCCCTGCTTGCTGGGGAGTCTGCCTCTCACTCTGCCCCTCTCCACCCGCTCCTGCTCTCTCTATCTCTCAAACAAATAAAATCTTAAAAAACCCAAAAAACTGTTTTCTGTTGTTTTTCCCCAAAGAGCAAGACCATGCCCCAGAGATTTATATAAGTCAGAGGCTATACAACAATCTCAAATGATAGTATTTGGAAGAGAAGATTAAATTCAAAAATACAAAAGATTGTGAACTGCTAGTCAAACCACATTTGGGCAGTCTGTGCCACCAGCAAGTCCAGTCAAAGGGGAAAACTGGCTTTTTTAGCTTTGGCTATTTTCCTCTCCTTTTTTAAGCTAAACCTAAAAATCATAAATGCAAACAGAAGGTTTATTTGGGCTAGAAAGTGGAATGAAGAGCATTGACATTGTGCTCACCCACCAGCTTAAACTAGACAGGAGCCACAAACACATGACAGCCTGCTAAAACACAATACTAATCAATATACTCATTGATGGCCTAGAACATTATATAGCCCATTTAATAAAATATGTTGTCATCAATCTATATGCTCCAAAAAGATTTCTCTAAGATGCAGATATGATAATATAAGTTAGTCCCTGGGCATGAATGTCCAACGCTCCTCAGGGTAAGTGTTTCTGTATCCCTCTGAGGCAGGGCCACCACTGGCTAAAAGATTATCTAAAAAATCCTGATAAACATTTTCTCCTCTATCTCCCTATTTTAAGTCTCCAAATAAGCAGAATTAAACAACAAACTAAGGTATAAATGACTATATTTTGGTGTGCTTAAAATAACCAAATACAGGGGCGCCTGGGTGGCTCAGTGGGTTGAAGCCTCTGCCTTTGGCTCAAGTCGTGGTCCTGGGATCCTGAGATCGAGCCCCACATCGGGCTCTCTGCTCAGCAGGGAGCTTGCTTCCCTTCCTCTCTCTCTGCCTGCCTCTCTGCCTACTTGTGATCTCTGTCTGTCAAATAAATAAATAAATAATCTTAAAAAAAATAACCAAATACATTTAGAGGAAAGAAAGAGTGAGTACTCAATATAGTATAGCTTTCTCCAGATTTCCATGTTTCCCTGAAGAGAGGGCTCTCCCCAGCTCTCTTGCTTCAGACTTTCTCCAGAACTTACTGTCATGGCAATGTCCAAACCCCAGGATCCCAGGCCTTCCAAGCTGTCACTGGTGGCCTCTCCTCAGGGGAAGCTGATGGTTCCATCCCTGGTCTCAAATCTTCCAGTTCAGGGCTCTCGGGTCTGCAGGTGACAAGTTAGCCTACTCCAGAATTATCCCTCCCGAATGGGCAAACTCCATGCTGGGTGGGTCCCGGCTGTCTGAACCAGAGTAACTCCCAAGCTAGCCCTAATCAGAACTGAGTTCTCAGAGACTCTGTAAGCATTCAAGGGTATGAGTGGATGGTCCCTTTATGTTCTGAGATTAAGTACACCCTTGTGTCTTTGGGTAAGAGCGAGAATTTTAAAAACACTTAGAACAGCGTCTCTCTATAAAAAAGGAAATGAATGAATTCTGAATAATTCATGAATTAATAATATATGAATTCTGAAGTTCTAAGCATTTCTTCTATAGATCTTAGCCATGAGAGTTTACAATCTAGGTCTGGTGCCAATCCTTGAGCCAGCTTTAGTTGTATGTACACTTAAAACAAACAAAAACACAAAAACAAAAATATAAAGTAGAAAAATAAAGCAGGTTGATAAACCTCTTTAAAGCAGCATGGTTAGAACAAAGGAGGCAGAAGTCAAGAAGAAACTCCGGTCTGGTCCCAGCACTCGGACCACAGCTTGGTCACCTGGACTAGCCATTTAAACTTCCAGGGCTCATTAACTTCATTGATACAAAGATAGGACGCTGGTCTAGATGACTCTGATAACTCTTCCAGCTCCAAAAAAAATAATCACCATTCTAAATTCCACTCAGTTTTGTTAAATGCATCTCCCCTAGGCAAACTGTGGATCACTTTTCCTTTGTGAATCTTCATACCAGATACTATTCAACTATATTAAAGTCAGAGCTTTATTAAGCTTTATTAAGAACAAGCACTAAGGAGCGCCTGGGTGGCTCAGTGGGTTAAAGCCTCAGCCTTCGGCTGAGGTCATGGTCCCAGTGTCCTGGGATTGAGCCCCACATCGGGCTCTCTGCTCAGCAGGGAACCTGCCTCCTCCTCCTCTCTCTCTGCCTGCCTCTCTGCCTACTTGTGATCTCTCTCTGTCAAATAAATAAATAAAATCTTAAAAAAAAAAAAAAGAACAAGCACTAAAAATAAAAAAGATGAATCTTCTGTCTTGGGGACCAAAAAAAAAGGGGGGGGAGACTAGAAAAGAGCCAAAAAGAGACTTTTATTTCAACATATCTACAGAATATGGATCACTTTACAACTTGTAGTCAGTTTTAAATTCTCTTCCTTGACCAGGATAGTGAAACAAGTAACAGTCAGCAAGAAGAATCCCTCCAAGGGGCACTGGGTGGCTCAGTGGGTTAAAGCCTCTGCCTTCGGCTCAGGTCATGATCTCAGGGTCCTGGGATCAGGCCCTGTATCAGCCTCTCCATTCAGCAGGAAGCCTGCTTCCCCCTCTCTCTCTGCCTACTTGTGATGTCTGTCTGTCAAATAAATAAATAAAATCTTAAAAAAAAAAAAAAAGAATCCCTCCAGTCTTGGGCTGTATTTGAGAGGGAGCTTAATGCCAAGTGCACACAAAACTGTCATCTCTTTTGCTTGCGGGCCCTGAAACTGCAGGAAAGTGGCTCAAGTGACACCCTGACCCAGCCCATCTTCAAGTGTCTGCTGAAGGATCTCACAGACCTGCCATGGAATATTCCACATCAAGGAAAAAGAGGGTGATACTAAGTTGGCAAAATGAGCTTGATATAATTTTTTTTTAAGATTTTATTTATTTCTGGGATGCCTGGGTGGCTCAGTTGGTTAAGCATCTGCCTTCGGCTCAGGTCATGGTCCTGGGGTCCTGGTATCGAGTCCTGCATCGGGCTCCTTGCTCAGTGCGGAGCCTGTTTCTCCCTCTGCCTGCTGCTTTCCCTGCTACTTGTACTCTCTCTCTCTCTCTGACAAATGAATAAATTAAAATCTTTAAAAAGAAAAAAGATTTTATTTCTTTGAGAGAGAGCGTGCGAGCAGGGAGGGGCTGGGGAAGGGAGAAAAGAATTTGAAGCAGACGCCACCATGAGCACAGAGCCTTACTCACTGCAAATTCGGACCTGATCCAAAACCAAGAGTCAGATGCTTAACCAACTGCGCCATCCAGGCACCTCTCAAATATAATTTCAGTGAAAAAAGTTGGATACAAAAACTATACAAATGCTATGGCCGCAGTTATATAAGTGTAGTTGATGAAAAGAACATACAGTGATTCGTGTCATGTGGTGGGACCATTCCCCCTTTTCTCTGCCTAAATTTTCTGTAATTTTTTTGATATTTAAAATGTTTTAAAATTGACCACTGAAGAGAAAAATGTAAACAAATCTCATTCTAATTTACATTATTCCCAGCACTTAGTAAAATAAGTGAACTTCTTCATTGCTTTTTCTGTTTTTATCTAGAATTTTTCTCAGGTCAGAATTAAAAATATTTTGGCTATGTACATTACACATCTGTTTCTAAACATCTTGGGTAAAGAGCTCAAAAATCAAGCTGGCAGAAATCAGGTCATCTTGTAAGATGTGTTTTTGAAACAAAAAGGGGACTTTGGACTGGCTTTCACAGGTTCCCAATCTCTTCCTGGGTAGGATCCTAAAGGAAACACTTATTCCCAATGTCCCACCTTCCCCCACCATCCCTAACCTTAGCGGGCTACCAGCATCCTTTTTCCGTGCAGGGCTAGACAGTGACTATCTTCACCTTTATAGCCCATACCGTCTCTGTGGCCGCTACTCAACAGCCACCGTAACACAAAAGCAGCCACAGATGTGGTGCGCCTGGTGGGGGGGTAAGCCTCCACCTCTTGGTTTCAGCTCAGGTCATGCTCTCAGCATCAGGAGATCCAGCCCCACATCGGGCTCGTAGCTCAGTGGGGAGTCGGCTTGACATTCTCTCTCTCTCTCTCCCACGGCACCTCCCCACCCTGCCCCGCATGCATGTGTTTTCTCTCTTTCAAATAAATAAATAAATCTTAAAAAAAAAAAAAGGCAGCCACAGACGCTACATAAATGAATGAGTGTGGTTGTATTCCAGTAAAACTATTTTTTACAAAAACAGGCAGTGAGCCAGATTTGGCCTGTGAGCAGTAGCTTGCCAGCCTGTGGTCTACACACCCTGGAGAGCATGGATGGGGCTCAGAGGGATGGAGAAAAGACCTGAATGTCTACTTGCTCCTCTTAAGGAATGGCTGTCAAACCTTTTTACAGCCACACTGATCTAAAAGAATTCTCTTTGAAAGTGTTACTGATGAATTTTTCCACCAAAAGTCACAGAATGGGTACCTTGAATGTAGCAGTTCCCAGCCACATTACCCGTAGAATGCTACCTACAGAATGTTTTGCAATTAATTTACTATTAATAATACAGGACTGGTTTTTCAAATGATTTTTTAAAAAAACATTTATAAAACAAGAAGCAGGAGATCAGTCTTCTCCCAACAGCCAGCCTGGCCAACACACGATCCTGGGCGTGTCTGCAGTAGCAAAGGGCTCACGGCTCACGTACACACTGTATGTTTGCATCAGGAGCCTTCCGGGGTACTGCATCCAGCCCCTCTCCATCTTAAAATAACAACCCCTTTCTCTAGCTAACAACTCAACATGTCAGGTTTGGATCAGTTATAGTCTTACTAATATCCATCAAAGCACGCATGAAGTCAAACAAGAGGAAATGGGAGATAGCCAAGAAGGGCAAGAGGAACTGATAAGGCCTCCTACAACCACGCTGAATAATTTGCTCACATACTCTTCTTTTTATAAACATGCACTGTCGTTCATCTTAGAAAAACTGGAAAATGCATGAAAGTAAAAAGAAAAATTAAAGCCCCAATACTATCATGAGGCAATAACTATTGTTATCATTTTAGTTCCATTCCCTCCAAGTTATTTTTCTGTGTCTATGAGGGGAAAAAAAAGATGTTTTTGATAAAATTGCTTTCTACTTTCTTCATTATTACGTCATGAGCCCTTCCCGTATTGTTCAATATGGCTCAAAAATGTGATTTGGTAATGTCTATATTAAAAGTCCATCAAATGGTTGGACCATATTTTACTTAAAATTTTCCCCTGTTGTCAGATATTTATATCATCTCTTTATTTTTTTGAATACGTTAGAAATTGAATATAATCCTATGCAAGCCATAAAACTATTTAAATATAATACTTTCTATTATGTATTTGACAGCAGGTATTCCCTAAAACAGAGTAATTTCTGGGGTCCTCCAGATCAAGGCACATCAGAGTGCACGTTAGTGACCACAAGAAGAGGCCTACAACCCAGAATGAGCATGGGGACACTTGACCTGTGCATGGGAAAACTGGCCATCTGAGTCCTTGAACTTCTTTACTAAAGGCAGATCGGGCAGAGTCAACCAACATTGCAACTGTGGCCCACGTGAGATGCTGTCACAAGACTGAGCCTCGTCTGCCCTCTCTGTAAAAAAACCCAGCAGAGGAAAACTGTTTTGCCTTGACTGCTATTATTAAAACTGTGTAGGAGAAAGGATGTTAAAAAGCTTGGGGCACATGTTTTGTTTATAGTATATAGTAAATTTGTGAGATATTTCCTTTGAAATAGAGGGTCAACTAATTGGTCTTTCTCCCATGGATGCCTAGAGAGGGTCCTCTGCTGAGTGTTTTCTCTGCAGGCCATCATGCGCAGAATGTCATAACGAACACATGTGGATGTTGGCCTGGCAGCATCAACCGCATGGGACGCTTCTGCAAGTGGCCGGGGGCCCAGAAACCTCCAGAGCCTTTAGCGGTAGAACCCAAATATATTTCCCTTAATCTAGCTGCCAGTCAGAAAATTAAGACAAATTAATAATCTAGTTCATATAATTTATAATGCTGGAAACCTTGCCTCCTAGGATAAATTGTCTGCTCTTAATTAAGCCAAAGGAAAAGGGATAGAAGATAACTTAGCAGAGGGAGGGAGTTATAATTGTCCTCTTGAAGTACACATTAAAAAAGCTCCAGTTCAGATCCCAGTCTCCAGATTGAAAGATACGAAGTAAAAGGAACATATGTGTATTTTAGAAAACATAAAAAACAGAGAAAAATTAAGGCTGGGCCAGTCAAGGTAATACAACAATGTTATTCTTTTACTTAAAGAGGGAAAGGAACACATCTGATTAAAATTTAAGTCTAATGTTGTATTTACCTACTGGATTTTTAGAAATTACTTTTCAAACCTAATTTTCCCACAGTTACCTGGAGGATAATCCACAGTTTAAGTGAAGTTAACAAAAAACAAGCACAAGGTGGTAAGGACAACTTTCTCGACACCCCCCCACCCCACCTTCTGTACCTTTCTGACAAAGAGCGGTGCATGCACGGGACATGGACTCTTCACTGTGTGTCTGTGCCACAGGAACTTTGGATATGCAAACAGAAAAGGACCGGGACTACAGGTATGTCTCTCAACACCACAGGAGGAATCAAGTTACATGTAAATTGGTCCAACATGCAAAGAAATCACTGTCACCTCTTACTTCCAACACTGGAAAGAGCTGGAGTCAATGCCTCAGGACAGTAGCACTAGGGGACCAACAAAGCCATGTGAAACGAACATGAAACGAACACTAAAAAGTCAAATCCCACAGAGTTAACAGTCACAGTATCTGATCACAAACAAGGCCTACCGGCCCATATGGAAGTATCTACTTTTCAAGACCTAAGTCAGCTTTACTGGAAAGTGGCAGTCAAGACACAGCACACACTTACCTTACCAGTGCATCTGGTTTGCTTAGCTGGTTATTAGGAATACAGTTTTCCATTAAGTCCTTGTGTGTACTTGGGCTCTTGCTCGTGCATTTTTGCTTCTTCTCGTTTTTACTAGATGAGGAAGGAATGCTCCCATTTGTGGCGCTATGACTGCGAGGTGATGAGTTCACAACTCCGCTGGCATTTTTGTAATTTTTTGAGGAAGCAGTGCATGAGTCCTCTTTCAAGAGATTTTCTGTACTTCCCACAAGATCATTATTCAATCTTTTACTATTGATATGGTTTTCCATATACTCAATTTCTTGTATTTTCGAGTCTACAGGTTGTAGAATATTGTTGTTATTTATTCCAAGGTTGTGTTTTTTGGCATCCTTGTCCTTTTCTTTCCCTTTTTCTCGGTATTCTATCTCTGGCAAAGTTGTGGAGAGTTTTTTGTTGGCTGGGATACCTCCGTTGTGGTGTATAAGGATCGAGGAATCCATATCAGGCAATCCTTTGGCTGCTACAATACCAAAAACAAACCAACAAACAAAAAACCCACACCGGAATATTTAGTTGTATAAAACCACAGCACAGACTGAGTCAAGAAACTGCATTATCTATGGTTAGAAACTCACTATATCAATTTGCAAACTCATTGAGAAGCAATAACCACACCACATCTCGCTAACTTCAAGAAGCAAATCCAGATAAACTTGAGAAGCTGCACATTCAGAAAATCACCATCGCTTATAAACACCAAGCTGTTACAGTTCTGGCCTTGAAAAGAAGATGAGGATTTTATAATTAAATCATACTTATCAGTCAGATCCAACTTGCTTATCACTGGAATGAAGAGGACACAAGCCAGTCACTCTTAAGAGGCCTTATTTTAAGAGATGCTAACCAAACTGTTTATAACTTTACTGAAAAGACAGCGATTACATAAAAGAAGAGGTGCGATGTTAGGATATAGGGCATTATCCTTTTCTTGATCGAGCATCAAGGTAATAAGAAGTCTGTGTCATTTATTAGACCACTTGACGAGAATTTTCTGTATGAGGTCTACACACTCCAGTTTGTCCAAGTCTACCTGAAGAGATATTTTTGCACCATACAGAGAATAAGAGTTTGGTATATATCAACTAAAAACATGACTCTAAACTTCCAACCCTCAAATCAAAGAAAACTAATCCTGCTGTCAATCCATCTGCTGAATTGGATCTATGCCCATTAGAGAGATCCTGTTAGAAAAAGCTCTCTTTAAGATCCACCTTGCAGGGGCGCCTGGGTGGCTTAGTGGGTTAAAGCCTCTGCCTTCGGCTCGGGTCGTGATCCCAGAGTCCTGGGATCGAGCCCCCACATCGGGCTCTCTGCTCTGCAGGGAGCCTGCTTCCTCCCCTCTCTTTCTCTGCCTGCCTCTCTGCCTACTTGTGATCTCTCTCTCTCTCTCTGTCAAATAAATAAAATCTTTAAAAAAAAAAAAAAAAAAGATCCACCTTGCATCATATGAGCCACTTAGAATGGGACCTACCCACCTCTGCTCCATTCAGAGGAATTTTAACTTATAAAACAATTGTTTCTACCTCTCGATCTTGCTTCTACTTTGGTTCTTGGCCTGCCTCAATTACAAGCTCACAGAGTTTACATATACATTGCTACCGCGAATAAATGTTTTTAAATATTTATAAGAGATAAAATATTAAAATATAAAATAAGCTTTAAAAATAAAATAAAATAAGCATAGTAAAAGCACATGGTCTTTGGGCACTAGGTAGTTAACCCCCACACCCTGTTACTTCATGATCAAACAAAGCAATGGTCCTGAAAGGGAACACTAGAAAACAGTAAAATCCTTGGTCATTTTCCAAAGTCCTACCCACTTTGCCAGGGGAAAAAAAATTCTACTGATAGACAAAATAATGACTCATCTACTGAGCCAACACAACTTCAGGGTAAAGACCTACCTTCCTCGGCCTCTTTTTCCTGCTTCTGTAGCATCTGTTGCTCTGGGGGGAGAGCTTGTTGAAGAAGCTGCATGTAAAATTCGTTCTCTTTTTGTACTTCCTTCTGCTTCCTTAATCGCATTTTGTAGCTTACATAACTTTTGAAGCCAAAGCCCAAAGTCACCACAGGGTACCCAATACTAGAAAGAAGAAAATCTAGCCAGTTATCGCCAGTAAAAAACAAACAACACATGCATCAAGCACATGAGGACACCTAGGACTGAAATAAAGAAATAAATTCTAGATGACGAAGGTATTAGAGCACTTAGTAAACACAGACGTATATGGGATGTCTGCTGTGGAAATGAAAGGCAGCTGGCACACAGAACACACCCGCCGGGAGCAGAAGGACTGCTAGACCATTAGAGGCTGCTCACCAGACTCTGGCATTCTTCAAACCAGCTCAAGAACTTAACCCAGTGACTGCTGGATATAGTGGCTAATGCCTTTGATGAACAGCAAATTCCCTTGTGCACTATTAGAACTTGGGATCTGTATGCTTTTAAGAACAGGGCAGAGATTTTATGATTGGGCATAGGTGAACACTGTAAGTGTTAGAAAATCAAAAGGGACACGTGTTCATTTTTAATACCACAGCCAGGGTCAAATTCAGGTGACTACTTTATTCTTGCTGCCTGAGGAGTATTGTCAACGAGCTGTTCCTGAAAAATCAGTTCATAAATCCTGTCATACATAAATTCAAGAGTTGTTTAAATAAGTATTGATATTATCAGTGCCAATATTTGTTTTATACTCTCAAGTTAAACCAGCTGCACTTATAACTTTAACCTCTGGGATAAAAAGTTGAAATATTTTCATTCAACTCATCAGTCTGTCTAATACCATTTCAAAGCCTCTGCAACCCTGTCAAAACTCATAGTAAGCTTCAGTAACATTCAAACTTATAAATCATAATTAGCCCAAATGTGATCCCACTACAAATTTAAAGTGACAAGTTTTATTGACCAAGTTATTGAATTCACTTGCCTGTGAAAAGACTTTAAAATAATAGAAACTGTATCTTTTTAGTTGATTCTGTTTATTTTGGTTTCTGCCATAAATATTAGCAAAAATTAAGTCAGTTCATTTAAGCGTCATGAAATAGCCATACATTTCATCGAGGCATTTTAGAATCGCTATCTGATTATAATAAAAATAGATAACATTATCAGACACCTTTGTGCTTGAAATTAAGTTACATATTTTACATATATCCCCTCATTTCCTCTTTCCCATGACCCCACAAGACAGGTTCCTAATACACGGGTGAGAGAGCTAAGGCTTAGAGAGGGTGACAGGTCCGAGGCAACAATGCTGTGAGGGGAAGGAGCTGGGGTTCAAACACTCATCTGCCTGAAAAGAGAGCTCACGGCTCTTTACCACTATGTTACGTTGTCTTCTGGGTTCTTGTAAAAGCTCTAAGAAAAAACTTGTAATTGAACTTACCATTCTACACTGAACGCACTGAACTGACTTACAGATTAAGAACACACATAGTACTCACCAGTGAGCAGCAAATGGACGACAAAGGTCTACATGAAAATTTTTGAGATCTTTAAATCTAATTGCTGCTTCAATATAAACAAAGAGTATCCAGAGGGACACTGTGGGCAAACACACTCCCCTTTCTGTGGGAAAGCAGTAGAGAGACAAGCATCAGTGATATGTTAAACTAACATAACAGATGGGTTGTTTCGGAGACAAGTTCAACTACGGTAGCTTTCTTATTTTTTGAGTAGAGTTGACACACGATGTTACATCAGTTACATGTGTACAACATAGTGATTCAACTTCTCTATATGTTATGTTGTGCTCACCACAAGTGTACTTACCATCTGTCATCACACAAGCCTATTACAATATCATTGGCTATATTCCCTATGCTGTGCCTTCTACTCCTGCAACATTCATTCCATCACTGGAATCCTGTACCTCCCACTCCCCTTCACCCATGTGGCCCCTCCCCCTATGCTCCTTCCCTCTGGCAACCATCACTTTGTTCTCTCAACTACAGTAACTTTCATTAAGACTTTCAAACTAATTAAAAAACAGTATGATCCAGGGGCACCTGGGTGGCTCAGTCAGTTAAGTGTCCGATGCTGAGTTTGGCTCAGGTCATGATCTCAGGGCGAGAGATCAAACCCCATGTTGGGCTCTGCGCTCAGCATAGAGTCTGATTGAGACTGTCTCTCCCTCTCCCTCTATCCTGCTCCCCACACTCTAGCTCGTTCTCCAAAATAAACAAACACATCTAAAAAAAAAAAAAAAAAAAAGGAACATGATCCAAACTGAAAACTTCTATCTGACAAAAGAAGTGATGGAGGGCGCCTGGGTGGCTCCGTGGGTTAAGCCGCTGCCTTCGGCTCAGGTCATGATCCCAGGGTCCAGGGATCGAGCCCCGCATCGGGCTCTCTGCTCGGCAGGGAGCCTGCTTCCTCCTCTCTCTCTGCCTGCCTCTCTGCCTACTTGTGATCTCTATCAAATAAATAAATAAAATCTTAAAAAAAAAATTAAAAAAAAAAAAAAGAAGAAGCGATGGAATCACAGACAAAAATAAAAGACAAACATCTGGCAAAAAATATTTACAGTATGTAAAAGAAAGAAGTCATAGCCCAACCATACAAAGAGCTCCTACAAATCAATAAAAAGGCAACTGAAAAAAAAGAATTTGCAAATTATAAAAGAAAAATATAGATAGCTAAAAACATATGAAAAGATATCCAACTTCACTACTGATTAGGGAGATACAAATGTTTCAAAAAAGAGATTCCATTTTTTTAGCCTATCAGATAAAGCAAAAATTTAAAAGACAGGTAATATAGGGAGGGTAAGGCAAAGGGCTCATTCTCATACTTGGCAAAAATATAAAGTGGGGCAACATTTTTAAGAAGACAGTTTGTCAGTATAATTAAATTTAAAATCTTATACATTTGACCCAGAAATTCCAATTCTGGGAATCTACTCTACAGGGAAAAAAAAAAAAAAACCCTGGAATAAATGTATAAGAATACTCACTATATTATTATTTCTAATAGCAAAAAATATAGAATCATTCTATTTTATTTTTTTTAAAAGCATTTTATTTTTTTTTTTAAAGATTTTATTGATTTATTTGTCAGAGAGAGAGAGGGAGAGAGAGCAAGCACAGGCAGACAGAATGGCAGGCAGAGGCAGAGGGAGAAGCAGGCTCCCCGCCGAGCAAGGAGCCCGATGCGGGACTTGATCCCAGGACGCCGGGATCACGACCTGAGCCGAAGGCAGCTGCTCAACCAACTGAGCCACTCAGGCGTCCCAATATAGAATCATTTTAAATGTGTATCAACAGAGAACTGTTTATGATAAGTCTGTATACCGAAATATGATGCAGCTTTTCAAAGAATGATCTGTACTAACACGATATGTAAAAAAAATAAATTATGGAGAATAAGTTATTGCACAAAGAAATGTTTCTGACATTTAATTTCTGTTCTACAACTTTTTTTTTAAAGATTTTATTTATTCATTTGAGTGAGAGAGAGAGAGAGAGCACAAGCAGAGGGAGAGGCAGAGGGAGAAGGAGAAGCAGCCTCCCCACTGAGCTGGGAGCCAGACAGATGGACAGACAGGGGCTCAATGCCAGGACCTGGAGATCATGACCAGAGCCAAAGGCAGATGCTTAACCATCTGAGCTACCCAGGCACCCCGTTCTAGAAATTTTTTATTCTTAACTGTAAGCTTACATTTCTTTTATAATTAAAAACAATTTTTGTGAGTGCCTAGGTGGCTTAGTTGATTAAGTGTCTGCCTTCGGCTCAGGTCATGATCTCAGGGTCCTGGGATCCAGCCCTCCATCAGGCTCCGGGCTCATCAAGGAGCCTGCTTCTCTCTCTCCCTGCCACTCCCCCTGCTTGTGCATGTTCTCTGTCTCTTTTTCTCTGACAAATAAATAAAATCTTAAAAAAAATAAAAATAAAAATAAAAACAATTTTCAAGGGAGGAAAAAGCAACTTGCAATATAGAATAAATAAGATAAAAATAATGAGGTAATTTCCATTAATTTTTAGAATCAAAATCTGTAGGCTAGGTCTATTTGTGTCAGGACATGATTAATAATGGAATTTTTTTTTTTTTAATGAAGATGGACTACATAAGCATGAGGTCCAGTAACTGTGGAAAGAGATCCTCTGAGACTATTTAAGGCAAGCGAGTTATAGAAGAGAGAACAGGGAGTTAGGGGAGGGATATCAGTAATCTGAAGAACTAAATGGCTTTTTACTAAGGATCTTTGGGATGAAACAAAAGAAAAACCATAGTATCTTGGAACTACAAAGAAGAACTTTGGTCCAATCTCCTTATCATAGTGAAGAGTAAAGTAAGGCCCAGAGTTTATGCAAATTGGGTCCAAGTTCACAGAGATAATACTGGGTCTGCTCCTAAGGAGAACTTAAGTCCCCTTAGGCCTAATCCCTGCAGTATAGAAAATGGTAAAAGCTCTGTGAAGGCAGCAAATGGCTTCAACCATTCTTACAGATTTAACATACAAAAAAAAAGGGGCATTTTCACAGTGTACAAAGACAAACAGCAACCCCTAGGATAAGACATTTTCAAATTCATTTCAAAATGCATTTTCAAAAATTTATATTCTCTAACTCCCTATATTAATTTCTAAAGTTATCATATACATAATAAGCACATAACAGAAAAAAATTTTTAGACAAAATACCTATTTCTACATTTATCAAATAATCAAATCATGTAGAAAATATTTTTGAGCAAGTGAATCATGTTGTACATCCGGTTTCATATTCTGTTTTTTTCCCTCTTCATAGCAAGGAAGTTTATGATATAATCATTCTTTTGTTGTAATAAATAATTTCATCAGCAATTCCTAATTAACTTATGAATTTTAAATTTTAACAAGTGGTAAGAGAAATTAATACCAAATTATATAAAATGTACTTATATCTGTCTGGCCCAATAAGAACACAAAGTTTGCTTTGTTTTGTTTATTTGAGCACTAATCGTTTATTTGAGCACTAATCATTCCAAATTAAAACATACTTCACAACTTAGCTATTCCAACATTTCTGAGCCTAGGGCTAAAGAGAGGCCAGTATCACTCATGATATTAGCTTCACTGCTGCCCTGTGGGTCACCCACTGCACTCGTTCCCAATAGGTTCTGTTAATAGTTATAGGAGTTGTTTTTTCCAAACTACTAAGACATTATTAAAGTAATTTAGGAAATCATTATAGTTCATCAGAGTCATGGATTGTTGAGCTGGAAGTTTCCCCTAGACATTATCTAGATTATTCCACCTTCTTATGACAAAGAAGAAAGTGATGGGGTGACTGAGTGGCTTAGAAGGTTAGGTGGTGACTCTCGATTTGGGCTCAGGTCATAATCTCAAGGTTGAGTCTCCTAGAGATTCTTTCTCTCCCTCTTGCCCCCCCTCCCAATAAATAAATAAATCTTAAAAAGAAGAAGAAGAAGAAGAAGAAACTGAGACCTAAATAGAATGACAAGTGTAGATGGCAACTCACTTGAAACGAAGACCCAGGACAAGAAAATAGAAGGAAAAACTAAAGTATGAAAAAAATCACTTTAATTAGAGGAAAGCAGACTTAGAAACTGTTGTGTTAGCTTATAAATCAAGTCAGATATGAGAGCATGCTAAGAGGGAGAAACCCATGCTCACAGTGGGTACTTCAAATAACAGAGCTGACCTGTGCCTTCTACATGGGCCAACATCAGCCTCTCAGCACCTTTGAGAAGAGAAGGAATGCTGCTCCAGAGAGCTTTTATGAGCTGGTACTCCCTCAGTGGTCAATCCTACAGGCTGCATCCGGGCCTAAGCATCAAGTTTCATGCAGCTTTGCAAAGAAGCATAACACTCTGAGAGCCAGTCCGTATGTCCCCATGCGTCCCACTCAGGCTTTCACAGTGGACTGGAGCTATGAAAACATCTCATCTCATCTTGGTTTGAGACAGTAGAAGTGCAGCTTTAGGAAGAATGGAGAGGACTGTGTGGCTCTACTCCAGTCAGAACATACCAGAAACAGTGCATTTGGTGAAGAGAACCATTAAGAACTAGAGAGATCAGGATGCTGAAAGTCTTTCAAATAACATACAAGTCAAAGCGGATGAAACCAGAGATGTTGTGCCGACAGACAAGAGGGCCTGAGAGGATAGGACAGTGCTTTAAATTTCAGAAATTTTAAATAACAGAAATGTTAACCATGGTTTCCACACTCCTTTGGTGTGGCTCTAATGTAGGGATGCAGTGTTGGAGCTTGAGGGGATGATCTGGAGACCCCTTGAATCTGAAGGAAAAGTTCTGTATACTTCCCTATCCTTGTGGGGGAAAGCCTCCTTACATCCTCTACGAGATAAACAAGCCCCCCCAAAACAGTCAAGAGGTACTGGGTCAAAAGTGTTAAAGAGGAAAATTCTGGCTCAGTATGAGGAAGAACTTTCTATTACACTGGCCCCGAAAACTGAGTTCCCTGTCACTGTAGCCTTTCAATCAGAGACTAAACCACTATGTGTCAGGGATGCTGTGGGGATTCTTATACCAAATAAGGGTTCAACTAAATGACCTCAAACATTCCTTTCAAAGCTGAAACTCCAGGAACATTTTTTTCTATGTGGAACATGGCTGTCTCGGAGTCTACCTAAATAGAAATCACTTCAACTTAAAAAAAAAAAAAAAAAGAGTATTTTCATAATGAGAATTGGTTATCGAAATGTCTATAATCGAGATGTCAAATCATAAAGGCTTAAACTTTTCATTCAGTAATGAAAAAATATAAAATATATTTTAGAGGCATCATCTATTAGGAAAAGGCCACTTAAAAAATGTCCACATAGTCACCTGGGTGGCTCAGTCAGTTAAGCATCTGCCTTCAGCTCAGGTCATGATCCCAGGGTCCTGGGATCAAGTCCTGCATTGGGCTCCTGCTCAGCAGGGAGCCTGCTTCTCCCTCAGTCCCTTCCCCGGTCAACTGCGCACGTGTGCTTTCTCTCTCTCTCTCTCTCGTGCACACACATACAAAAATAAATAAATAAATAAATCTTTTTTTAAAAAGTCCACATTAAACTCAACTCTAAATAATGTATTCAATGAAATCACTACATTAAAAAAGTTTGAATCTAAGATTTCTATCCGTCTGAGAAGCCATTAAGACTTACCTGTGTGCCATACGTACTGAACCCATACATATGTGCTAGCAGCAAAAAAAAGCCATTGTATGGGGATGAACAGCAGACATATTATATTTGACGTGAATGCTACACAAACAAAAAATACTGAGAAGGCCTAAAGGAAAAAACAAAACAAAATTAAAAACACATCTTAGAACTTGTTATTTCAAACAGATTATTAAAAGCATGTTGGACAAAATCTCTGAAACTGCCATGCAAGAACTATAGAGCAAGTTTAAACATTTAAAAGCCGCCATGTAAAAAATAGAGGTTAATTCAATATTAAAAAGTAATCCTATTTATGTCCTTAGTCATGAAGAACTGGACCAGGACAGGCTGACGTTGGGTCGCAGTGAGTTCATTTGGACTCCCCAGGTGGGTTACCTAGAACAACTAGAACTTTAACACAGAAAAGCCTCCTCTCTCCTCCTAAAACATTCCTAAAGAGCCTCATTCTTAAAGAACAGGCTGTTGGAGCACAAGTGAATCATGATAGTAAGAATTAGGCTGATGTTAAGGATTTTAATAATGCAGCCTTTCTCTGGACACACCACTGGGTATTCCCCAAGAAGCCATGAGCCCGAAGCTATCTTTTTGAGGATCTGGATTTCTGAGTAGAAGAGTTCCAGGTTTAAGGTGTAGCCATGGAACATAAGAGAACTGCAGGTCAACCAGGGGAACAAGCCAAGGCCTGTGCTCTTGCTCTAACCCAGTAGTTTTCAAAACATAGTCTGGGGATTCCCAGGGGCAGCAGGGGAGTCTCTGAGATCCTTTCAGTGAGTCTTCCAGGTCAACACCATTTTCATAACAATATTAAGATGTTATATGCCTTTTTCATGTTCATTCACTCAGGACTAAGGTGGCTTTTTTGAGAAGCTACATGATATGTGATTTTGCAATCCACCGAGTTCAGAGGCAGATATGAAAATGCAGCTGCCTTCCATTAAGCCAGACATTAAAGACATTTGCAAAAATGTGGTCAAATCTTCTAATTTTTTTGTTTTGAAAAACAGTTATTTTTCATAAAAATGTAATTTTCATTAACATGCAATAGGCTTATTATTTTTAAGTGAATTAACAAACATTTAAATTTGTTTTCAGTTTTGATTTCTAATACAGTTAATATGGAGAGATCAAACCCAGATAAATAAAAGATCCTCAGTAGTTTTTAAGACTTTAATGGGGCTCTGAGACCACAAAGTTTGAGAACCACTGCTCTAACTCTAACCCAATCACTGACACAGTGATAAGGCTCCAGAAATACTTCAGAGTAGGACTGGGTAATTATTGCTTCCTTCACTACTCTGTTTCCCTCACAAGGTCTTTGGCCCTCCCCTTCTCTTCACTGGAATGGTAGAGATGGGGAGGGGGTGTATAATGATTTGATCGCAGTTTGTTTTTTATTTTTAATCATCAGCTACTGAAGATTTTCTTAGAAAATTAAACCACTTATACTTGAAAAATGTATTAATAAACATACCAGTCCCTGGTATCTGAAGGAATCATAGACACTCCTGATGAAAAGCCAAAACGGCCACAGGTATTCAAATCTGAACTCCAGGACAAAATCTGCCAGGAGGACAAGCGCCCACACTACCAGGAATTTCAGGTATAAAAATGTACTGCAAAGCATAAAAATAAAGAATTAATTCAAGGTCACTGGAGAAGGACTAGAAAAAGAAAACGCACTGTTTTCGTTAAGAGACCAAAAATATCTTCATATACCATGAAAACAGGTAGAGATGTTTCCGTAAGCCACCTAAATTTTAGAAGCTCTGGCTTTCACTCTGAGACCCACAACTATCAAAGTAAGATGATGACCACAAATGCTTAATTCTATTTAAGATGGAAAGAAATTTTACATTTCACCACTATTTTAAAATGTACTAAGTGTCTGATTTAAAATACTGCAACACTCTCAAAATTACAGCTTTCCAGCTCTTCTTCATTAGAAGAAAATGTCATGGTTGAAAAGCTTCGAATTTGCTGTTTCCCTCCCCACTACATCTGTGTGAAGAGTCTTTGAAATTCTTGATGCACATCCCTACATGCTTGAAGGATTCTGTTTTTTTTTTTCCTCTTTTCTCCTCTTGCCTTTCCATGTAGTATTCACCTGCATTAACCAAACAAAAACCAAATGACTTCCGCAAATAGAAACTAACTTAGGGAGCAGTTGCCAATTACTACCATGGGTTGTGTACATTAAAGGAAACAATCCTAAGTACCCCATTCTTGCTCTAGCTAAGATGTAAATGTGTGCTTCCAGCTCCCTCTGGATTTACGTTAAGTAGAAGCAGACTTTGATACGCCAAGCAGGTAGCTCAAAACAAGGTAAGGACATGGATTAAAATCTCAAAGTCCATATTTCTAGTTCATGAATTATACAATAGATAAATAGAAGCCTTCAGATTAATAAGCCCCTTACTAATAAGCCCCTAATTCTATGTCCTTAACCCAGTCAATTCTGGAGCAGATTAAGTTTAGGCATTAAAAAATAAAAAAAGGTTTTCTTAGATATAGATTGGAAATACCTAAAATTCACTTTGATTTGGGCCAGAGCCTTGTATGCTGCTTTGTAATACAAACATTCCAATACTGATGTGATTATATTAGCTGTTTGAATATATACCACCGACAACAAAATCAAGGCTTTAATAAATCATGATTAAGTATATTAAAATAAGCTACAAAAAAAAATTGACAAACTTGGTGGGCGGCAGACAACAAAAGCAAGACCCAGCACTGAGGATTCTTTCTTTGCCCTCTAAAGCCACAGGGTAAAAAGATGTCAAGAACAGACCGGTATGACCCTCAATGATACGTAGCATAATGAGACATTATTTGCAATTAGCGGCAGTTTCTAATACTAACTTTTTTTTTTTTTTTAAAGATTCCATTCACTTATTCGACAGAGAGAAAGATCACAAGTAGACAGAGAGGCAGGCAGAGAGAGGGGGAAGCAGGCTCCCCGCTGAGCACAGAGCCCGATTCGATTCGGGCCGGATCCCATGACTCTGAGACCACGACCTAAGCCAAAGGCAGAGGCGCAACCCACTGAGCCACCCAGGCGCCCCTCTAATATTAACTCTTGATAGAACTTCTTAGGGCTTGACAATAAGTTTCGATTAAGAGGTTTGCTATACAGTCAAGGCACCCAAGGCAAACCAGAAGAAAACAGGTTTGCATTCCAAGTCCCACCTCACTAGACTCATTAGTCAGACGAAGACGGAGCCCTCATTCTCCCCCATTAAGAATCCATCACTGAGGGGTGCCTGGGTGGCTCAGTGGGTTAAGCCGCTGCCTTCGGCTCAGGTCATGATCTCAGAGTCCTGGGATCGAGCCCCGCATTGGGCTCTCTGCTCAGCAGGGAGCCTGCTTCCTCCTCTCTCTCTACCTGCCTCTCTGCCTGCTTGTGATCTCTGTCAAATAAATAAATAAAATCTTAAAAAAAAAAAAAAATCCATCACTGGAAAAAAAAAAAAAAAAAAAAAAAGAATCCATCACTGATCCAGTGGAGAGCAAGGTGTATCTTACTAGAAGGAAGAACTGAGTCACATAGGCATTCAGGAACACAAATCTAATTTCAAACTAGATTTCCAAGCTGAGAGGTTTGTCCTTGTCTCTAGAACTGTTTCTACGTTTTAAAGAAGTGATAATAGCCTCTAATCCCTGTTTCTGAGGCATTTAAGAAATGGCACACGTGGAAATGTTTTTACCTCTCCAACTGAACACTTTTACCCACGGGGCTGCCCCTGAGGAGGTAACTGAGACACGCTGAGGACATCATCTTGTGTGGTCATCCCCACTCCCCAGGTGGACAAAGGAGAGTCCTACCAACTGTTCCCAGCGCTCCCAAGGCACGGAAGGATCCCAGGCTAGCAGGCAACATTCTGTTGCACTGTTTAGAGAGCATTATCCAAAGAATGCCAGCCTATTGAATACTTTTTAGTAACCCAGTCATTTAAACTGAAGGCAATACAGAAATGATCATCTTTGTAACAATGACTATTCTTTTTCAAGTATGTGACTTCAAGAGAATTCCTTTTTCTGTATTTCATTTCTTTAAAAAAAAAAAAAAAAACAAAAAAAAACTGCTTTCATACTTTCATGTTCCTTGACACCCAGATCTTACTGAGTCAGTTTAGAAGCACAGATATCTAAGGAAACTTGACCTTTCACAGCCATATGCCATAGCCTCAACTTTCCTCAGACTCCCCTTTTAGGTGGGCCTGCCTCTAAAAATCAAGAGGCAATCTAATGAATAAATTAGATTTTACAATTTTCCAAAAGAGTTCTAGAGCTTAGCTGCACATTCATGTGAATATACATATTATTACTGAGCTGTACACTTAAAAGTGGTTAAGACGCTGAATTTTACATTACGTGTTTCACCACACTTTTAAATATATATAAAACAAATAATCCTTTACTCACGTTTAAAAAAAGTTGATTTTACTTTAGGACTAGTACTGAATTCTACTGATTTCATTTCTGCCTTCAAGGTTTTAGAAAGTTTAAGACAGTTGCCTGGGGGCTCCTGGGTGGGTCAGTGGGTTAAAGCCTCTGCCTTTGGCTCAGGTCATGATCCCGGGGTCCTGGGATCAAGCCCTGCATTGGGCTCCCTGCTTAGCAGGGAGCCTGCTTCCTTCTCTCTCTCTCTGCCTGCCTCTCTGCCTACTTATGATCTCTGTCTGTCAAATAAATAAAATCTAAAAAAAAAAAAAAAAAAAAGACAGTTGCCTAATTCTGTATTCACTTAGTCCCCTGCATCAGTAAATTATGCTTATTATCCTTCTATAGGTACATGCAAAAAAAGTTAAAAGACAAGTAATCTAAAATGACTGCTTAACAGTGTAGAAACCTAATTCCTTTCCTTCCATGTTCTGAAGGTCATAAGATTTAACCAAATCCAAAAAGATGACATTCTAGCGGAAAGAGAAAGTTAGGTTTTAAGCCATTATAGCATTTTAAAATACTTCTTTTAAACCATGAAGAGAATGTGATTAAATATAAAGTATTTTTAGACATACCATTCACAACATGGTTCATAACTTGATGTTACTTTCTTTGACCCAAATGCATTTATGAATAACTATAAAATATCTTGAACAAAAACTTAAAGCATAACTACAATGAAAAGATATTTTCCATAATAATATAATGAAACAAGGGCAGACCAATAAGGTCTCTTGATGGTCTTACAAGGTTCTGTTTTGGATGCCCATGAAATTAAGAGACACATGCAATGATTAGTCTTAATGGTGGTGATTCCTTCAAAGTGGCTATTAACTATAAGATTCTTTCCCTCCCTCATTCTATTCCTACCCTTGCCATTTACAACCACTTTTAACCTGAATCTATTTGGCAATATTCTTCAGCTATGGATTAATCATCTACGATTAATGAGAAGAGGTACTGAACATTTTTCTTTCTCCGAGTAAAGTGTACCTTCTCTCTAGTACCACTAGCTGCTGTCATTTAGATCATTTTCTGGAGCCCACATAATTACCATGGTGTGGCCATCAATCCTCAGTACCTGACCTTTTCCCTAGGCAGACTAATGGCCATTTAGTTCACTTGGTCCTCACCACAGAAATGACTCTGTAGAAGATTTCACTGGCTGTGCTGGTGGCCATCTATCTCCATCCCCAGCTTTCCTGTCTTCTCTGTAAGAGCAACTGTGAAGTGCTTCTGGCTTTCAGTATGTAGCATGATACTTCTCACACCAAACTGCTATCTTCTCTGTTATCAAATACCTCTCCCGACTCCACCCCACTTCTAGAATATTCATCCAGCCTCTTGTCCAGCCGATATTCCTACTGAAATCTGATTATGTGTAATCATCGTCCTGCTACTCCAAGTGTGGTCCATGGACCAGTATCATCAGTGTCACTGTGAGCTTTTCAGAACAGCAACAGCTATTTCAGGACCCATCGACCTATTTCATCTAAGCCTCCATTTTCACCAGACCCCTAGACCTATTGTGTGTACTTTAAAACTTGAGAAGTACTGGCTCGTGGTATAAGCTTCTCATTGTCATGGAACTTCCACTGAATTCCACAATGTCTCAGAAAGAAGATAATCAGTACTTATCTCCAAACCCTCAGCGCTCCTTCCCTCAACTGAGATCACTGTTCAGGGATGATTCTTCCATTTTCTTACTTTTCTTTCTGAGTCACAGACAAGATGACAAGATCCCCACCTAAGTACAATTTAACCAAACGAAGCACTTCTATTACTGCACTCATCCTTTAGCACAGAACACCCAAACATGACTTCATTTTAAAAAGCCTCTCTGAGTAAAGACTGATTAGTAAAGACTGTTATCCCATTATATGCTCATAACATCCTGTACCGTAAGAACTTTTAATCACAGTTATAAATAAATAGCATTTTACTTAATTAACTGTTTAAATGTACAGTCCACAAGAACAAAAGAGCTACCTACTTTGTTCCCTACTTTATCCTCAGTGCCCAGCAGAACACCCTGCATACTACAAAAACTCAACAAATATTTGTTGAATGAATGACCTGCAATGCACAAGAGTGCTTAGGATCGATAGCAAGGCCTTTCCCAAAGTACACACTTGAAATGAAGGTAGAGAGATCATGCACAGATGACTGGGAAGGGTATCTGAACAATGCAACAATGACAAAGGAAACAAACACAGGTTCTGCTCCAAAGATTACCATGAACCTGCTCCCAGTCTGTTCGGGTCTTCCGTAGGAAGAAATGAATCTAATCAGCCCTGCTCTGCGCACCAAACTATCACTCCATTTGGCCTGCCTGCCACTGGCTCGGCCTACAGTGAGGGTTCTCGAAGTGTCTTCTAGTAAGCCTAACATTAAAGAAATGTGCAAAAATGTAAAGCCACACCACTCTTCTCATGAATTTATTATTTTTACATCAGCTTGTAATTATTTAAAATGTGTCCACCTTAATTTTGAATACAGCAAATGTTGATAGATATAACCCATATAAACCAAGAGTGGAAAGAGGTCGAGACAAAACTAACTTGAGAGATGGAGGACTAGAGAAAGCTGTGCACGGCAGCGGGGTAAAATGGCCTCATCCTGCTGCACCTGCCTCCCGGTGTGCAATCCAGACAGGAGGATGCCTGAGAAGACCCAAGCTACACCTTATTTCTCTTTTCTGCTCTAGCCTCTTGCAGACTGCCAAGAGAACCTTTCGAGAGTCAATTACACACGCACACACGCACACACCGCCACTGCAATGACAAATCTAGTGTAAAAAATGCCCAATTTAGAAAGAATAAAGAAAACCTAGAATAGAAATCTCTTTAAAAAGCTTTTAAGAATTGTGTGGTGGGGTGCCTGGGTGGCGCAGTCGGTGGAGCCACTGACCCGTGATTTCCGCAAGGGTTGTGAGCCGGCGGTTGTGAGATCGAGCTTCTTGTTGGTCTCAGTGTGAAGACTGTTTGGGATTCTCTCTCCCTCTAACCTTCCCAACCACCCCCTCTCCCACGCGCATGCTCTCTCTCTAATATAAATAAATAGGGACGCCAGGGTGGCTCAATGGGTTAAGCCTCTGCCTTCGGCTCGAGTCATGATCTCAGGGTCCTGGGATCGAGCCCTGAATACGGCTCTCTGCTCTGCAGGGAACCTGCTTCCCCCTCCCTCTCTGCATGCCTCTCTGCCTCGTGATCTCTCTCTGTCAAATAAATAAATAAAATCTTTTAAAAATAAATAAAAATAAAACATAAATAAATAAATATTATAAAAAAGAATTATCTGCTTTAGTGTTTTTGCAAAGGACTAGACAGGCTGCACACAAACCAGGTACTGTAACTTAACACAATCAGAGAACTTAAGAGTTTTAGAAATTCTGCTTCAAAAACACTTCCATCTAAAAAAACAAAACAGGGCGCCTGGGTGGCTCAGTGGGTTAAGCCGCTGCCTTCGGCTCGGGTCATGATCCCAGGTCCTGGGTTCGAGCCCCACATTGGGCTTTCTGCTCAGCAGGGAGCCTGCTTCCTCCTCTCTCTCTGCCTGCCTCTCTGCCTACTTGTGATTTCTCTCTGTCAAATAAATAAATAAAATCTTTAAAACAAAACAAAACAAAACAAAACAAAAAACCAGGGGCGCCTGGGTGGCTCAGTAGGTTAAGCCTCTGCCTTCACCTCAGGTCATGATCTCAGGGTCCTGGGATCGAGCCCCGCATCGGACTCCTCTGCTCATTCGGGAGCCTGCTTCCCCCTCTCTCTCTCTCTGCCTGCCTCTCTGCCTACTTGTGATCTCTGTCTCTGTCAAATAAATAAATAAAAATCTTTAAAATATTTTAAAAATATTTAAAAAAAAATAAAAACCATACCACTTTTGACAGTATGGACTATGTGAGGTTCAGAGGCTAGTGCTGGAAGCACGTGAGGAGAGAGGGAACAACCCACAGGCTTACACCTCTTACCTTCAGCAGTAGTAATCATCTACCTAATCACACCTTACGCTTACATCACATGTGTAATTTTCCCAAATGCTTTCATATTAATTATCTCATTTTAGTCTTACAACTGTGAAATAGGCAGGGTAGTTATTACCCTTTCATAGGAAAGAAACCTGAGGAACCAGGAACTGAGAGGCTGCGGGGCACTGTTGAAAGAGCACAGGAACGGGAGTCTGGAGACCACAGAGAAATGAATTCTACGTGGAATGCTGTGCTGCTGCTAACAAACATAAATGAATATATTTCCATGGGAAAAAAAGGAAAAGAGATTAAGTGAGGAGAAAAGCCAAGAAACTTGTATGTGAAATGGAACCCTATTTTTGTTAAGAAATACACATTTGCTTATATAGAAAAAAAAATACTTAAAAATTATATAACAGTCATTACCCCAGAGCAGGAGTACTAAGGTCTGTGTTGCATTATGCGCTAATATACTATTGTGTTAATTCGTTCATAACAAGTATGTGTTACTTTTATTTTTTTTAATTCTTCATTTTGAAATAACTTGGACTTAAAGTTGCAGGAATAGTACAAAGGGTTCCTTTATAGGTTTCAGAATACACAAATGATAAAACATTTTACCATGTTCTTATTATCATTATCCCCCTATATATGTTTTATTGGCTTTTTTTTAATCGAAGTCAGGAAATTAACATTGATATGTTACTATTATCTGATCTAGACACCTTATTCAAATTTCAGTAATTATTTCACTAACGTCCTTTATTTTTTTTTAAGATTTATTTATTTTAAGAAGGGGAAGGGCAGAGGGGGAGGGAGAGAGAGACTCTCAAGCAGACTCCCCACTGAGCGTGGAGACTGACACAGGGCTCGATCCCATTACTGGGAGATCATGACCTGAGCCGAAACCAAGAGTCAGATGTTCAAATGACTGAGCCACCCGGGCGCCCCTCACTAATGTCCCTTAAAGCAAGAGATAAACAGATAGAGCTCGATTAATCAATAAATCCTGGTTCTATCACATTTTGCACTGTTGTCACAGCCATACTGTGTGTGTGGTTTTTTTTTAATTTATTTAATAGAGTTTCTCTTTTTGAGAAAGAAAAAAGGTTCCTGGTACCTGTTGCTCTGCCTGCAAAATGAAGATAATGATTCTTGCTCTCCATGTAGCAGAGTCTGAGAGTATCATATGAATTCTTACACATAAATTCTTACACCAGTCAGAAACAATTAAGTGACACAATACTGTACAACAGAAACGGGACAGACTTTGAGGTTAGACAGATATGGGCCTCTATCAAGCAACTAAACGTGGGGCAATCATGGTTTCCTCACATATGAAACAAGCTAATACCCTTACTGGAACAAAATAAGACAACGAAGAAAAAACAACATTAGTAGTAACAGCAAATAACATTATGAGCAATTATCTGTGTGGGGCATGATGCTAAGTTTTTTACGTGACTTATCTCAATTATCCTTCTAGCAGTCCTCTAAAGTAGGTGGTATTATTTACCATCCTCATTTTACAGATGAGAAAACTGAGGGCTAAAGCAAGTAAGTGACTTGTTCAGGGTCACACAACTAGTGTCAGGGACATTCTTTGAAATCAAGTTCAGAAAAAAAAAATTCTAAACAAATATTCTTTTTTTTTTTTTTAAGAGTTTATTTACTTGAGAGAGAGAAAGAGACAGAGGAGCAGAGTATAGGGAAAGGTAGAAGGAGAAGCAGACTTGACACAGGCCCCTGGGATCATGACCTGAGCTAAAGGCAGAAGCTTAACCAACTTGAGCCACCCAGATGTCCCCTAAAGTCAAATATTCCTTAAAGTAATAACTACTGCACAAAAGATGGGACAACTCGAGAGTGCTTTCTAGCGAAACTGTAATGATCATTGTACTAGACGATCACTGTAATAGAGAAACATGATCACTGTAATAGAGAATCATCATTGTAATAGAGAAACATGTAATTCAAAAATAAGAAGATAATTCATTTTTTTAGAAGTCATAATTACCATAAACCATGAGGTATAGCTTGTCAAGCCTAGAGCAAGACAAGAAAATAACGCTTATTACATCTGAGAAAGAAGACTCTAACCTTAGTATTTCTCTCCTCTGAGATAGGACTTTTTGTTTGACTATGAACATGGCACTCACTCTCTCTATAACTCAAGTGCCCTCACTACAAGATAGGCAAAATACTGACTTTAGTACTGAGCAATTATTTGGTTTTTAGAAGTGCTTTAAAGATGCACGAAGTAATAATGTAATTTAAAAACAGAGCTAGACTGTTTCTAGCCACCTCCCCTGTGCTAGGTAAGGAAAGAGATCTCAAACAGTATAAATGCATTAGTGAGGTCCACAGATATCCCTCAAGTGGACTAGCTGCACTATCTCAATCCACTAAATGCAAAGCCTCTAAAAAAGAAAACGCAACAGAAGAGATGGATGAGGGAAAATTATTTCTGATGTCACAATCCCATCACTCAATGTGAGTACACTGTCCTTAAAACCAGCAGAGGAAAACAAAGGAATAAAGGCTGGTGCTATGAAGGGGCTTCAAAGTCTGGGGATGGTAGGCATTGTGGAAAGTTGATGAGCCAAGGCCAATTTGGTATCAGTTAAGTAAAATGTCGAAGTGAAGATATAAAGCCTCAAAGAATACATTCAAACAGTTGATTATGTTTTTTAAAGTTTCCATTTACCAAGATCCATGCGCCTAAAGGTGAGAGACCTTGAGGAAATGGTCAGTCCTTGGGTATTTCAAGAAATTCATGATGGGGAAAAAAAAAATCTAGCAAAGGATATGTGTTTCTACTGTTGGTCTGTACCATTATACTTACATAGCTTGTTGAGCAAAAAACTTTATTCTTCTGGGCCTATTTCTTAAAAATGATCCAAGGAAAATAATTACATCCAAATCTAGTAAGCCTAGAGAATAAAAGTAATCAGTATCTTTTTGAAGAGCACACTAAATTTCATCAAGAAAAGTAACCCAGGACGGGCGCCTGGGTGGCTCAGTGGGTTAAAGCCTCTGCCTTCAGCTCAGGTCATGATCTCAGGGTCCTGGGATGGAGCCCCACATCAGGATCTCTGCTCAGCAGGGAGCCTGCTTCCCCTGCCTCTCTGCCTACTTGTGGCCTCTCTGCCTACTTGTGATCTCTCTCTCTGTCAAACAAATAAATAAAATCTTAAAAAAAAAAAAAAAAAAAAAAAGTAACCCAGGAGCATCTGGTGGGCTCAGTTGGTACAGCATGTGACTCTTGATCTCAGGGTTATGAGTTTGAGCCCCATGAAAGGAAGGAAAGGAAGGGAGGAAGGAAGGAATAAAGGAAAGTAACCTAATTACAGTATTTCACTTTGAGGTCTTAACCATATTGAAAATTTCTATCTGACCCTCCAGACTCCACAAGGTATATGTTATATTTTATTACATCCCCTTAAGTATCACCTGGATGGTAGCCTAGAACATGACAAAACAAAACACATTTATTTACACACACAAACCCCCAAAGGGTTAATATCGGCGGGAAGATCTGGGAGAAACGGCCAAAGAAAAAGACCCTGGAAACATAAGTGCCTAAAGAACAGGAACTGGCTCCAGAATGTTTGGCAAATAACTAAGAAGAAAGTGAAAATAGTAAGTTACTAAGTCTACCATTAAAATCAATCTCCAGATCTAGTGACATTCAAGAAAGGCCATGAGGAATCAAAGAAAAACGAGAATGTCACTAATAAAACAGGAAGCTTTAAAGCAAATAATGTGAACTAGAGCATGTTCCCTCCTTCCCCTGCCTCAACTGGTAGCAGAAATTGAAAGGGATTTTCAAAACATCTAATGAAACTAAACTGCCAAAAGTACTCAGATGAGAAGACTCAGATGAAAGCTGGAGGAAAGTACCTTTCTTTTAAGGTAATACACTACTGGCAAAAACTAAGTACAAAACTCCAGGGTGGCAGATTTCTTTAAATGCACTCCACGGAAACTGCAAATACAAGGATTAGGTAAACAGCTCCCTGGGAAGGTTAGTCAAAACTTACGCCCTTCCCCAACACCCCACTAAAACAATACAGAATCTATCACTTTCCTGTCGGGTCCAGTGTGGCTGAAGTCAAAGCCTCCCAAGATTACCAAAGTGCTTTTAGGCTGTGAGGTTGCAACACTGGCGTCTGGGGTTTCGGTGGCAAGAACACGAGTACAATCAAGGCTGCCAAGGGTCATGCCAGCCTCTAGTGGCTTTCAGAAGCATAGCCCAGAGGAGGCTAAAATGAGGCTTAGGAAACATCATTAATTAAAGAGGCAGGAAAAGCCGGCAAGTGAAATCTCTGGAGGTGAGATTAGCTAGACTAGGGTCTGAATAAGGAAATGAGGAAGCTGAGAGGGATGCAAACTTTGATCACTTCAGAAGTCAAAGGCCAGGAAACGCTCTCCTAAAACAAAGATGGGACAAGGTATTCCATCTAGCAGGGATGTCCTGAGTCCTCAGCTCTAGCGGGAAGGCGTGAAGTTGTCAGAAGCTAAGAGTCAGGGCCAGCCCCACACCCCCTAAGCCACAGGTGGCAGGCAGAACACCCCCCCCCCCACACACACACACACACACACACACACGGCGACAGGAAGTATTTGTAAATTCATGAGTGAAGGGGCGCTTCCTTCAACCACCTAAAACAAAGATATAAAATAGTTTCCTGAAGCTTAACACATGTGCCTTACTTAAAATGCTTACTGTGCCTACTTGGGCAAGAAACAATTTTAACTGCAGAGGCTTTCAACATAAACATCTCTGCCCCTGTCTTCTACTTACCACACCTCATCTCCTCATCTTCCCATTATAAAGTCAGTAATTCTCAGGGGGAAGGAAGTGGGGGAACACTTGTTCCAGTGTTCCAAAGTGACAGATGGGTAAACCACAGAGGATCCCCCTAAGGCTTTTAAAAAACTACAGAGCACTCCAACCCCACCTCACCTGGAGAATCACTGCTTGTAATTAGATGTTACTGTTGGGAGTGTCTGGTTCATGTGTGAAGGCAGAGACATGGACAGAGAATTACTGCCATAAAACCCGAGGACCTCAGAAATGTCACAGTTAAGTGCAGTTATTTATTTTACTTTCTCTTATTAATAACTGTTCCTTATCGGGGCGCCTGGGTTGCTCAGTGGGTTAAAGCCTCTGCCTTCAGCTCAGGACATGATCCTAGGGTCCTGGGATCAAGCCCCAAATCGGGCTCTCTGCTCAGCAGGGAGCCTGCTTCCTCCTCTCTCTCTGCCTGCCTCTCTGCCTACTTGTGATCTCTGTCGGTCAAATAAATAAATAAAATCTTAAAAAGAAATTAAATAACTGTTCCTTATCATTTCCAAAGTACTTTCACATCTATCTCATTTGAGTTAGAAAACATTCCCTCACTTAGTGGCGACCGTCTACTTCATCGTAAAATAGCACAGGGCAAAATAAAGTTGTTAATGCATCAGGCGAATAACTAAAACAGCCAGCTAAAATGTAATTCGACAAACATACTTTTCCTTGAACAGAATGCAAAGTTTTCTGGAACCTCAAAAGCACTGTATAAATTTAAGAGGGAATTATGATGATCGACTAGACTGTAAACTCCTTGAAGACAAGAAATCATATCCTATCCTGTATCCTTCACAATTCCCTGAACAATGGAGGTTCTTAACCAAGTAAGAGGAATTAATTTATATTCATTTATTTATTAACTCACACACAGCATTTATAGAATACTGAATTCCCACTCTAGATCTGTGCTGGCACGAATGATTTTTAAATGTGTTTTGAATTTTAGTCCTTAATAAAAGACAATCATCACCATTCCTGTTTCTCTTTTCTTATTCTTGATTATTAATTTGACTGGAATAAGATATCTGTACCTTTCAGTTTTCAAACAATGGGCACACATATAAACGTAGATAATGCTGATATGTCTAAAATCCATTTTCCTTCTACCTTGCCCCCAAAACGATTCTATCACAGTCATTATACTGACAATAACCATATCATTTGACAATCACCTCAGTCACAGTTGCTGGATTGGAGCCCAAGATTTAAAACGTCTCAGCAACAGGATTTTTTCCAGCAAGACCAAGCAGCAACTGACCCTTTGTTTTGACTACTCAACTTCTGTTTATAGCTGTAGCAAATCTCATAGTCTCTCTTGCCTCCTTAAAGAATAAACCAAACATGTTAAACTGTGATAACAACAACTTGGTAAATAATATTTGTATAGCCCTCTAGAATTTATAGAGTTTCGCAAACTGAACACCAGCTCCTTTAGACCTCAAGACTCATCTGACAGATGAGAGAATGGGGCTTAAAGTGGCAGAGCTGGGATTCTGAGTCCAAACCCAGGTCTCCTGATGCCCGAGGTCCAGTGCTCTCTTCACCACAGCTGCCTCCTTGCTATGCCCAGACTCAAAAAGTTGTGCAGACTGAGAACATGAAAATAACATTCATGAAACGTTATGCTGTGAAACAGTAGATAGTGGTTATCAAAACTGTCAACAGGGTCTCAGAAAAAAAGCCAAGCTCTCTGTTTAATGAGACCAAAATTGGCCAGATGTTGAAAAACAAAATGGGCAGTAGATGGTATGAAGAACGATTTAATACAGAGTTAAATTCAATGATCACAGAAATTCAATATTCACAAATCCTCAAACACCATAATTTATAACTAGCCCACTCATTCTGTTTGCTTTAGAAATAAAGGGAAAGTTTCCAAACATTTTTTCAAAACAGAATTTGAAAAAAACAAAACTATGATCTTGTTCTTTAGTCCAATACTCCATATTATAAACTAAGAAACAGGTATGTGAATTAAAACATTCATTTGATATATGATGCTCCAAAAGGAAAGACAGCTAGAAATATATGTAGGTCTTTGATTAACATCTAACTTAAAGAATGCCAAACAGAGAAGGGCAAACAGATTTGAGAGCTGTTGGATTTTAATATTTTACAGCAAGGGGCGCCTGGGTGGCTCAGTTCTTAAGCGTCTGCCTTCGGCTCAGGTCATGATCCCAGGGTCCTGGGATTGAGCCCCAAATCAGGCTCCCTCCCCAGCAGGAAGCCTGCTTCTCCCTCTCCCATTCCCCCTGCTTGTGTTTCCTCTCTCGCTGAGTCTCTCTCTGTCAAAGAAATAAATAAGATCTTTAAAAAATAAAATAAAATATTACAACAAAACTCTGAATAACTTGTATAGCATATTTACTTTAGAGTAAGAACATTTGAATTCCTAAATCACTAAAATAACAGATCTTCACTAGACAATGAATTCACATTGTTCATGTTGATTGAGTGGTTACTATCAAGCAGGTATTAAATTGGGCATCATTTGTCCAAATATAAAGAGATGTCAAAATATAACACATGTAAACAATATGGGATCCCCAGTCTTCTTTGTATAAAAGTATATCATCATATGTTACTGTGACTAGCAGCCATTCAAAGTCCTTGGTCTACAATTCTGTTTAATATGCTTTTTCTATTCTTGTGTCACTATTAAGTTGTTCAAATTGTTTTCTTTTTTTTTTTTAACTTTTTTTTTTTAAGATTTTTATTTATTTATTTGACACAGAGAGATCACAAGTAGACGGAGAGGAAGGCAGAGAGAGAGAGAGAGAGGGAAGCAGGCTTCTCGCTGAGCAGAGAGCCCGATGTGGGACTCGATCGCAGAACCCTGAGATCATGACCTGAGCCGAAGGCAGCGGCTTAACCCACTGAGCCACCCAGGCGCCCTCAAATTGTTTTCAATGGGCAGAAAAAAAATCCTTCCTACAGGACCATAGTGTCTTCAATTTGAAGAGACATTCCCCCCCCCATTAAATCTGTAGGAAAATGTTTTTGCTTTTTCACTTTTAGTTTAAATGATCAGGTTTGATTGATTCAGCATGGACTTTGGCCTGTTTTACTGACTGCTGTACCCTCAGAGCTAGAACAGAGCCTGGCACATAGCATATACATTTGTTGAATGAATGAATGAATGAATGATTCCTATGATCTATGGCTCATTACATAAGAATATACTTATACAGAAGGATAAATATACATAAGAACTTTATACTTTGACTTTTTTTTTTTTAAAGATTTTTATTTTTATTTGTTTGACAGAGAGAGATCACAAGTAGGCAGAGAGGCAGGCAGAGAGAGAGGAAGGGAAGCAGGCTTCCTGCTGAGCAGAGAGCCCAATGTGGGACTCGATCCCAGGACCCTGAGATCATGACCTGAGCCGAAGGCAGTGGCTTAACCCACTGAGCCACCCAGGCGCCCATATACTTTGACTTCTTAATGCTTTTGAACTTGAAATAAAGAAACCCCTGATGTTTACATCACTCGGCTGCTTTGTGAAAAGCAATCTTCCATATATGTAAACAATAGCATGTGCAAGGTGTACAGTTATGCTAAGATTTGGTCATTAGCTTGGTGACAACTTGAGTGTTATCAACTACCTCACATATTTCTCTAAATCGTACAGCTCTAAGAGCTAAACTGTAAAATACCACGAAGGCTCAATTAAGCCAAAATGCACATGCTGAGAATTCTCCTTTGTAAATTAATTATTTCTCCACCGAAATCATTTATCAAGGCAAGTCCCATTCAGAATTAACATTCTAAGAAGAACCAGAAAATAACAGGTCGTACACAAGTTCTGCTTAGGAAGCTGTGATTGTCATTAAATTGCCCCATGGACCTGTTGTCCTTCTCCCCCTCAGAGCAGTGAATTCAGTTTCTATTTAAAGGGATGCTGTCTTTTTTTTTTTTTTCCGGAAGAAAAAGAAAATTTTGAGTTTGGAAAAAAATCCCTTTTAAAAGGTTCGATGAAAACTATCTGCTTAGAATGGTCAAAATAATGTTTGCTGAGAAAATGATCATCCGCTCCTTCTGAGTCTGGAGCGGGGCCACAGGGCATGATTAGGGGGTATCGGCTTTAGCCCGCGGTGCCAAGCCTGAGATCCCGCAAGAGAAGTAGAGGGCGAAAGAAGGGGCAACGTGGCCACCTGCCCAGTCCGCCGGGGACCGTGGGGCCACTGTCTGCTCCCAACTTTGTCAGCCTTTCCTCCTAGTGCATATGGTCCACGCGCCTCCCGACTCAGGCCGGCGACTCTCAGGCCAGAGCAGAACTGGGAGGCCAGCGGAGGCCCGGCGTTCCCCGGAACGGCCCTCGGGGCCCCGCGGCGCGGACCAGGGTTGCGGGAGGGGAGGGGGCTCGTCGCCCCTCCCCCCCCCCCCGCCCCGGCGGGGCCAGTGAGCGCCCAACGGCGGCCCGGCTGCTTCCTCGGCCAGCGCCCGCCGCGCCCTCCCCGCCCAGCCGGCGGCCCTCGCCACGCCCCGCGCCCCCGGAGCGCACCCCTGCGGACCGGCCGGAGCCCCCCGGGCTGCGCTCCTCCGGAGAGCCCCCGGCGCGGGAGTGCGGCCTAGTCGGGGTTACATAACGGGGCCGGGCCCCTCCGGAGCCGACCGGGGGCCGCGGGGCCCGCGCGGGCGGAGGCGGGGGCGCCGCCGCTCACCTGCCGTAGATGCCCTCGGTGATCCGATTCCGCTTTAGGGGGCGGCGGAGCTTACTGCAGTCGGCGTTCCGCCGCTTCATCCTCCCGCTGGGGGGCCGGGTGCCCGCGCCGCCTCCGCTGCCGTCTCTCACCTCGGCCGCCGCCGCCGCCGCCGCCGGCCCGCCCCGCGTCGGGCCTGGACTCTACCCCTGGGGCCGGTCACACAGACATGGAGCCAGCACCCGGGGGGAGGGGGTGGGACGGGGAGGGGGGGCTCAGAGCCTCCTCCGCCTTCGGAAACAAAGAAATGACAATTCCGGGGCCCGCCCGCCCCAGCACCAGCCAGCCGCCTGCCCGCCTCCTCGGCTCCGACGGACGGCCCCCGGGGCCAATGGAAGGCGCCGCTACGCCGCTGCTGGCCAATCCAAGGGCCAGCTGAGGCAAAACGGACTCGAGAACCTGCCTCTTTGAAGGACAGAAGAATGCGCCAATCATTATAGTGTCTGTGTGCGTGCCTGGGCCTATCAGAAAAGATTTAAATAGAGGCTTATAAATAGGCCCTATAAATATAACATCCTATATTATGCTTTATTGCGAAGGTACACTTCATGACTGTTGAATTGCGTTTCATTGTATGATAATCCATGCTAGAGAATACCGTGCTATATTCAGTGCCCGCTATCACTAGCACCGTATGAAATAGGGAGGCCTGGGTTTGCTGCATGTGCTGTTTCTGCGCTGACATGTGCTCCAGTCAGTCGCTTCATTATATAAGGGGCTCGCAGCATCCTCCCCCTCCGGGAGCCTCCGGGGTCAGCGCCGGGGGCCCTTCCTGCGGATCCTGGAGTGTTTGGCCAGGCCGGCCGCGTCAGCGCGCGACGGGGATACGAATGACAAAGCAAACCCCACACACACATAGACACACACACACCCTGCCAGCTCCCCACGACGTGGTGACAGGGCGGCGGCCAATCGGAGGAGGGGCGGGCGGGGCTGCTACGGTCCCGCCCCCTGGAGTATGCGTCACAGGGGGCGGGGCCGTGGGTGCGCGCGACGTCGCGCTGGGCTGCGGGGTGTGTGTGGGGCGGTGCGACCCTCGCTCCACGTCCGCAGGGCGGGCTGCGTGGCTGCCTCCGCTGGCATAGCGCCTGCTGGACACGGCGAGCGTCAGCGTCGGGGACGTGTGGTGCTGCGCGAGGGGCCCATGCCGCGGGGACTAAGAGCGGCTGCTCCGCGGCGAGGGCCGGGCTTCTCAGATGTTGGGACACCGGCCAGCGACCCCTCACCCAACCTTCCTAGAGCTCCGATTTTGTGCCAGGCACCGTGCTAAGTGCTTTACATATACTTACTCATTTACTCCTCATTATTCCCTTGCAACGTAGGTATGAAGAAAATCACATTAGAAAAGACAGCAAAGATTCTTTTAAAAAGAATGTCATTAAAGAGAACTGGGCAGCTGTCAAAAAGTAGCTGAAGGGAGAAGAAACACTCATGAATCTCTTCACCTTATCACGACCACTATCAGCATTCTAAATTTTTTCTTTTTTTCCTATTTGCCCCCATAGGTGATATTCTTATTCCTATTGCTGCTATTATTACTGAACAGAGTAGTGATCATACTAGATATTCAACTTTGTGTTCTGTTCTCTGTGTGTGTGTGTGTGTGTGTGTGTGTGTAGATCAAAAGAAGTTTATTAAGTGAACATACAGAAAAAGCTCTCAAAAGTGCGAGGGGTCCCAACAGGGTTGCCACTGAGGGCCTTTAAGGTCCGTCTTTTTGTATTCTGTACCTTAATGTAAACATTGGCCCATGTTACTATGCATTCTCCCTAAATATTTCTGATGGCTGCTGAATCTCCCATCAAGTGGCTGTACCAACTTAACCACACACCAGCAGTGGGACTGTGAGGTGGTCTTCCAGCACATTTTAAAAACTTCCAGGAAGTAGATGGTATCTGGTTTTGTCCTGAGGTGGGTGGACCTCTTCCTACCCTATAATTACCCCCAAGGAGGAACTTGTAATTTGTATCAAATTCATCATTCTCATCTGCTGTTCTTCTTTGTTTTACCCTGCTCACAAATCTCTAAAGATCCTCCAAACCTGAAAACCATTCTCTTTGTTATAGCATCCAGAGCTGTCACAAGGGAGACCCAGTCTCCTTTTCCAGGCCTACCCAGGCCAGCAAGCCTTATCTACTCACTGTCCTCAAACCCATTGCAGCCTTATCTTCCCTTCTTCCTGCCTTTGCTCCCACACAGAGCATCTCCCCAGTGCTGCTCCTAAGTCAGTTTCCTGGGTAGGCTTGTTCATCCACCAAGGACGAAAGCTTCTTGGGAGATTGGATCCATATTCCGAAGAGATGCAATTTTGAAAAATCACAAGAGTACCTGCCTTTTCAGACCAGCTTAGCCACTTACTAGCTTGGGCACGTTACAGAATTTTAGAACCTCTGTTTCCACTTGGGCATGCAGTAGGTAACAGCAAACTATTACTATTAATAGTATACTTGTTTTTCATCCCTCACTTCTCTCCAGCATGTTGATAAAGTGGCCCTGCGTGGCCAAGGATAACAAACTCTGTGAGCTCAAACTTCCACCAAGGCTGCCCATCATTGTGAAAGGGTCTGAATGGAACACTCTGCTTGGAGCAGCAGGGAAAGGCTTCAGCTGCCAAGGTGAATTTGTTCATGGAGGAGGATACAGACAGGACCTAAAAATCAATATGCTGGTGGCTTGACTGCATCAGGAAGTTTTCATGGTAAGATCCTGGCTCCAGACTCCATGGGACCCTAGATCTGAATAGCCATCAGCTCCAGAACCTCAAAGTTCCAGATTACCCAGGCCAGAGACAAACAGCCAACTCAGTAAGGTTATAACAGGGCCATATCCATGGTCTTTTCCACTCCCCCTTATGTCCCTGTTATCTAGGACAGTGCCATGACACACTCTGAAATGAAGAGGTGAGTAATCCTGGAAAAGATGACAGAGGCGCTGAAGCGCACTGTCTAGCCTACCATCCTGATAAAGACATTCCATGCCATGGGAGAAGCATGGAGTTACTGGGAGTTACTCTCAAGCATAGGGCTACATGGGAGAAAGAGAGAATAGAGAAAATCTGGAGTTCTGGGTTCCAGTCTTAACTCCCTGGTGTTGAGTTACCTGCATACAGCTGTGCCAAGATCCCCTCTGGAGACCCTTCAAGCCCTATGTTTAGAAGCAGGTCATATTAGCTCCATTTTACAGATGAGAAAACTGAGGCTCAGAGAAAATAAAATTATGCAGTTGGCTTGGTAGAGCAGTTTAGCTCAAGGAACAGCTGAGTGAGATCAAACTGTGATGCTATAGGTTGTATCTGGTGTTAGGTGATTGGCTCGAGTGGGATGATGAGAACAGTCCTCTTGCCAAGAGCCCACAGGACAACTGCCCTTCTCCATTTCATTCTCTTTCACTCCTTCTGCCCCAGCCAGACCATCTCTTTTTCTGGCCCACCCTAGCCCACACCCCCTTTGGCTCCAATCAAGTGCCAGCCTTTCCCCTCTGAGCCCTCAAATAGCTCTTTGGGATCCTAAGGGCACAGACCTGGGCAGAGATGAGGCAGACCTCCCGCCTGCCACAGAGCACCCCCAACTCCCCATACCTCCACTACCAGTCAGGAACCAGGGGAGATCAGTGGCCATTTTACAGACGAGTAAGACAGGGAAGGGAAATCATTTGTTCTCACTCAAAAGACCAAGACCCAGTCAATAATTCAGGGCTGGGGTGCCTGGGTGGCTCAGTGGGTTAAGCCGCTGCCTTCAGCTCAGGTCATGATCTCAGGGTCCTGGGATCGAGTCCCGCATCGGGCTCTCTGCTCAGCGGGGAGCCTGTTTCCCTCTCTCTGCCTGCCTCTCTGCCTACTTGTGATCTCTCTCTCTGTCAAATAAATAAATAAAATCTTAAAAAAAAAAAAAAAAAAAGAATTCAGGGCTGTCCCTCCTCTTCTCCTGAGACATTTGATGAGCAAGGGATTGAGATTTGCACTTGAGCTTCACCTGAGCTCAGAATGGCTCAGAATAGCCTGGAGAGTGATCATCACACCCTGTTTCACAAATAAGAAAACGACATTCCGGGGCACCTGGGTGGCTCAGTGGGTTAAAGCCTCTACCTTCGGCTCAGGTCGTGATCCCAGCATCCTGGGATCGAGCCCCACAACGGGCTCTCTGCTCAGCAGGGAGCCTGCTCCTTAATAAAATCTTTAAAAAGAAAAGAAAACTATATTCCCCCCCTCAAGCCCAAGCCCACCAGGCAGGGCTGGCCCAGCTGCCTTGAACTTGGTTCCCATGCCTCAGGAGTCACAGAAAAGTCCAGACATTGGGATGGCCACCTATCATACATGTATCTGTGTCCCCTAGAGAACCCTGTTAATGGAGGATATTCGTTGTAGTGTTTAGAACAGGAACAGTTTAGAAATAACCCAGATAATCCCACAAAGGGGGCTAGTCAAACAGGGTCACATATTCTTACCACAGAAGTCCTGTGGCATGGAGAATGGTGACACAGCACTTAACCACATACAGTCACTGCTCTAAGCGCCATATCCACTTTGATCTCATCCTCACAACACCACCACGAGGTAGGGATGATTACTGATGCCATATTACAGAGGAGAAAACTGGCACAGAGCAATTCAGTTCTTTGCCTAAGGTCACACAATAAGTGACAGAGCCCAGATTCAAACTCAGAAATTCTGGCATCAGAGCCTGGGTTCTTAACCACTTTGATAGAGTGTAGTAGAAAGATTGTCCTGGCTTGGAAATGATTTATGATATACTGTTCATGGAAAAAGCAATTACCCAACAGTATGTGCTGTATAATCCCATTTTTGTAGGGGAGAAAACAAGGCGTAAATTCACATGAATAGAAAAAAAAAAAATCTGAAAAATATACAAAAAGAAGTAGAACTGGTTTTTGGAGATGTTGAAATCACGGGTGCTTTATGTAAACTTTTTGCATGTCTGCATTTTCAGAGTTTTCTACAGTAAATATGCCAACCCTGTGCAATTATAATAATTACGAACATTTATGGAAGATTTTCTACACATCTGACACACGCTCTTCCTCATATACTCTTCATGACTGGGGTTCCCTGGGTGGCTCAGCCAGTTAGGCGTCCGGCTCTTGGTTTCAGCTCAGATCATGATCTTGTGGGTCATGGGATCAAGCCCCACATTAAGCTCCACACCTGTGAGGAGTCTACTTGAAGATTCTCCCTGTCTGCCCCTCCCCCCGTCGCATGCACGCACTCTCTCTCAAATAAACAAACCTTTAAAAAAAATCTTCACAACCACCCTATGAGATTGACACTGATTTTCTCTACTTTAAAGATGAGGAAACAGGGCACCTGGGTTGCTCAGTGGGTTAAGCCTCTGCCTTTGGCTCAGGTCATGATCTCAGGGTCTTGGGATTGAGGCCCGCATCGGGCTCTCTGCTCAGCAGGGAGCCTGCTTCCTCCTCTCTCTGCTTGCCTCTCTGCCTACTTGTGATCTCTGTCAAATAAATAAATAAAATCTTTAAAAAAAAAAGAGGAAACAGAGATATTGATCATCCCGCCCAAGTTCACACAGCTAATAATTTGTGGAGTCAGGATTTAAATGCAAATTGCCTGACTCCGAAGCTCATATTGAGTGAATGAATGACTGAGCCACACTTTAACCAGGCAGGCCCAGAGCAGGATCACACACCCTTAGTAGAGGGAATGGAGGACCTCCCTACGTGCTTGCTCACTGCCCATAACCGAGCTTTACAATGCTTGACTCAGATGAGGATGACACGGTGAGTATGCTGATGGAGTCCTGTTTTTACAGAAAATGCATGATTACATGTGAATTCCGCAGTCTCTGGGACTTGATTCGTCATACCTGGAGGAACCTGGTCTCTTAGATCAGAATGCCACAGGCATGGTACCACTTGCCCACCTTCCTTTCTATAACCCAGCCACCACTCAGGCTTACTCTTCCCAGGTTTGTGAGAACTCTGTGAGGAAAGTAGAGCAGGTCACCTTATTTGACTCATAAGGAAATTGAGACTGTGAGTGGTTTACTAAATGAAAGGCAGAATTGCAAAGTAGTTGACAGCATAAACGGTTGGCGTAGATGGAGGTGGGTTGGGTCCCACCCCTAGCATTTATGAGCTGTGTGACGTTGAGCACTCACATCACCTCTCTGAGCAGCAGCTTCCTCATCTGTAAGATGGGATGACTGTGCCTGTTCGCACAGGCTTGAGGGGAAAAGTAGATGGAATAATGTATGCAAAATGCTTGGTCCAGTGCTTGGCATTCCAAAAATGGCAGTTGTTATTTATTCAACAAATATTTAGGGGAGTCTGGGTGGCTCCATTGGTTAAGCATCTGCCTTAGGCTCAGGTCATGATCTCATGGGTCCTGGGTTCGAGCCCCGCCTCAGGCTCTGGCTCAAGCAGGGCGTCTGCTTCTCCCTCTCCCTCTGTGTGCTTTCTCTCTCTCTCTCTCTCTCTCAAATAAATAAAGAAAATCTTTTTGAAAAACCAAATATTTATTGATCACCTATTAGGACGGAGCACTAGGTGTTGAGATACAACAATAAAAATCCCTGTTCTGGGGGGGCTGGGTGGCTCAGTGGGTTAAGCCACTGCCTTCGGCTCAGGTCATGATCTCAGGGTCCTAGGATCGAGTCCTGAATCGGGCTCTCTGCTCAGCAGGGAGCCTGCTTCCCTCTCTCTCTCTCTGCTTGCCTCTCTATCTACTTGTGATCTCTCTCTGTCAAATAAATAAATAAAATCTTTTTTAAAAAAATCCCTGGGGCACCTGGGTGGCTCAGTGGTTAAGCCTCTGCCTTCGGCTCAGGTCATGATCTCAGGGTCCTGGGATCGAGTCCCGCATCAGGCTCTCTGCTCTGCGGGGAGCCTGCTTCCTCCTCTCTCTCTCTCTCTGCTTGCCTCTCTGCCCACTTGTGATCTCTCTCTGTCAAATAAATAAAATCTTAAAAAAAAAAAAATCCCTGTTCTTTCAGTGCTTGGCTGGGAGATGGAGAGTGCGGGGGTGGTCGTCTGACAGGAGGAGGCTTTTGGGCAGAGGGAGTAGCAGGTGCACAAAGCGCTTTCCCCAATATTTTGTTATGAAAAGTTTCTAACAGAAGCCAAAGAAGTTGGAAGAATGATACAGTGAAAAGCCATTTACCTCCCACCTAGATTTGACAATGAACATTTAACTATATTTGTTTTGTGACATATCTGCCCTCCATCCCCTGTGCTTTCTTGTACCAGGTGAGCTGCCATGAGGATTTGGAGACAGAATGTCTGGAGCCGGAGTCTGAAAACAGGGACCTTTTGCAAGAGTCGGAGGGGAAGAGAGAACATTCCCCTTTGGACAAATCTGTTGGGAGAGGCCAACTGAGGGGGACACCTCCCTTTATTAAAGAAAGCCTGTTTGGCAAGGAGCTTGGCCCTCTTGTCAAGCAGTCAGTCCCTGACTGGGGCAGGAGCAGTCTGCATAGGGGTTTCCAGGGGTGTGGAACCAGCTGCCACCCACACGGTGCTGGCCAGAGGATAAACACAACCATCAGGGGGGCTCTAGGCACAGGAGCCAGCAGTGACTGAAAATCTTCATGTTCATCTGGCTAACCTTTGGTGTCCCTGGGCAGGTGAGTCCAGCTGCCTGGTTTACAAGGTGCTGGTACAGGACCCAGGCCAACTAAGGTCATGTTTGCTTATCCCCCACACAGGGGAGCCCCCTCCTTATGGAAACCCAGTTCACAGGAAGTGCTGAGGGCCAGAAATCAGAATCATGGGGTGACCATAAGGGAATGGAAACTTCTATCTCTAATCTCTAGGGGTCAGGCTACCTTCTGTCTATTGCTACTGTTGAGGGGGGCAGAGGACTGGGAATCCCATGTTCCTAGATTTTGAAGAGGACTTAGAAGTCGTCTGGGCCACAGTTACATGGCTAAACGCCCAGTTGCTCAATCTGGGCTTTGGGTCTGGGTTAAATCCCAGTTCTCCTACTTACTAGTCCTGTCACCCTCAACAAGTCACATGACCCTTCTGGACCTTTATAGTATAAGGCTAATAGGACCCCCCTCCCAGGGTTTAACTGGGTTCATACATGTGCCCAGAACAGTACCTACCAAGGGTAAGTACTTGGTGAGTGTTAGCTCCAGGAAACATCTAGAGCAAAAGGAACTGGTGTCGGTGGTTCGCAGCCATTTTTCCCCCATGCATGCACTAACATATGGTTTAATATTGTTATTTTTTACAAAAGTGGGAACATATTGTACACACTGTACCATAACTCACTTTTCCACCCAATAGTATATTCTCTGTGTCACTTTTGATGAACGTGAAAAGCATTTTCCTCTGGATTTTCCACGTATGTTCAGGACCATGATGTGTGTCCTGTAGCTTATTTGCCAGTCCCCTACTACTGGACATTTAGGTTACTTTCAATTTTTTTTCCTTCTGCAAATAAAGCTGCACTAAGCAAGAAAAGAGTGATGTCAGCTGACTGTATTACCTTGGGTATGACCTTCTGGTGTGAGTTTCTTCATCTAAAAACAGAATAACAAGATTCTTCTGGGTGATTAAAATCTCTTGCACACTGCATATGAATCACTTCCAAGACTTCGCTGACATGTAACCATCAGCTTCTGTTTGCATTCCTCTAGGGACAGGGTGCTCACTACCGCAGGAATAGCCTGTTTCTCCGGACAGCTGTAATGGTCAATAAAGAATCCACCCATGGTGGGCCAAAATCTGCCTCCCTGCAATTCCTAGTCTGGTTTTATTACTTGAGGCTCCATAAATTCAGTCTACACTCAAAGGCCAGAAGCTGAGGCCAATGTAGAAGGTAAGAAAATTTCAATCCTTCCCTTCCTTTCTCCCTCCCTCCCTTTCTTTCTTTATGCTTATTATAGATCAGACCATCTGCTAGGCACATGGATGGGGGCTACAAAAGTTAGCTGCAGGGTCAGAACTGGATCCCAGGCACCCTAAAGCGCATTTCAGGGGACTGCCTGCCCCCTGCTTTGGGACAGGGGTCCTGAAGCTGGTGACCTGCCTCAGATACTGTAAGTACATATGCCCCAGGCAGAGTCCTGGGTTGCTTTGTGAAGAGGTGACCAGAGTTGGAGACAACTACAACCTAGGGCTTGGGCAGGTTTTTACTAGAGCTGGACCCAAGCCTCCTTTCTTCTCCCCCACCTACCCTTAAAAGATTTACAAACAAGTAGATTTAAATACAGATCCAAATATAAATAATTCCAACCATGTAACTCTGCAGAGTTAGCTCCCCAGGGGTTCTGTCTGGATCTTCCTCAGGGCTTAGTGTTTTTCTTTGCTTTCACTTCATTCATTCTCATTTGATACATTCTTACTAAGAGCTCACTGGATAAGGTTTTAAAAGAGAAATTTTGTTCAATCCAAAACTCCCCCTGAGGTTTCGTTTCCCCATTTGTAAATTAGGAGTGCTGATCCACTCTCCACCTTGTAAGGAGATGGGGAGGTTAAACTGAAGTCACAAGCAAAGGAGGGTTCTCTTGTGTGGGTGCCCAGTGAATGGACGCCCTCTTGGAAACCGCACACAGTGCCTGCCCTAGAGTAGGAATGTAGCAACTGCTTGTTGAATGAACAAATAAGTGAGTGATTCGATGAATGGGGTCTCGTTGGAATAAATGCATTTCTTCCCCTGCCCGTCATAATCCCTCTGCTTCTGTCTTAACTCCCTCAACAGGCCAACAAAGCCAGCCTTGCGGCCGGAGATAAGGTTTTTGGCGGGTATCTCCGGTACCGCTCCCTGGAGTGGGGGTGGGGGCAGAGGGGTGATGCCTGGAGCGGGTGCAGGTGCCACACGGACACGGACACAGGATGGGCTCTAAGTACCCACCGTCTATGCGGCGCTGCCTGCCCCCATGGACCCTAATGCTCGAGGCGGCTCTCGTTGTCATCTTCTTCTTTTTCACCTCCTATGACACTTTGTCACAGGATCCGCCGAAGCAGCTCATGAGGACTTTTCGAGGTGAGTGTCCAGAGGGGAGGTGGTCACAGAGGCAAATAGCAGGAACAGGGGAAGTGAGAAGATCCGTGGTCCTCCAGAGGCCTACATGTTCCTCTCCACAAAGTCTCCAAATAAATGGGTTCCCACACCTTCTCCTATAGGTTGCACGGAGACCGGCCAACAACTTAGGCTCCCCCTTTAAGGACCAGCGTGGACATCTTCTCTTCCATGAAGCCTTCCTTGATTTGTCAGGGCAGTGAGGGGTCTCCTATTCTGTTTTTCTAGAATTTCCTTTGCCAGATGGTCTTCGTAAGTCTCTGCTTTTCTGTCCCTTCCTCCCCTTTCTCCCGAGCAGCAAAAAATTTCACATTGTTCGGCTTTTAGTTTTTGTTTCCTTTTTTTTGGTGTCTCTTACTCATTTCTGTATCACCCTCCTTTTGGTAGCATGACTCTGTTGCCCCTTCCCCAGCCCCAGGCTTCTCCTTCTCACTCATTGGCTGGGAAGTCTACATTCTGTCTGCAAATCCAGGGCCATAAGGTATGGCTGAAGAGGAGTGTAGGATGGTTGTGATTTTATATGCAGCTAAAAATCTTCACAGACTGTGATGAGAACAACTGTAAACAAGACATATGTCCCCAGTGGTGTGGCTTTTGCTTTTTTTTTTTTTTTTTTTTTTTTTTTAAAAGATTTCATTTATTTGACAGAGAGAAATCACAAGTAGGCAGAGAGGCAGGCAGAGAGAGAGGAGGAAGCAGGCTCCCTGCTGAGCAGAGAGCCCAATGTGGGGCTCGATCCCAGGACTCTGGGATCATGACCTGAGCCGAAGGCAGCGGCTTAACCCACTGAGCCACCCAGGCGCCCCGGCTTTTGCTTTTAAAAAAAAAAATCGAGATGCGTTTCAAGCATCTCACTGAGCCAATCTCTTATCTATGATAATGGATGGGCCTTGTTGAGTGTCCTCCCTGAGACAAAGCTGAAGCCCTAGTCTGGTTGAGTGCCCACTTCTTCCTGAGTGACATTAACTGGCTAGAAAGCAGAGGAAAAGCCTCGCTGGGCTCTCTGCAGCAGTAAACAGGACAAAGAGATGACCTGGGGAGAGAAGCCTCTGCACCAGCTCAGTAGCCGACCCAGAGAGGGGCCCTTAGCGCCTGACCAACAAGGCTGAGGCAAATTAAAGTTCATTTCACTTCACTTTCATTCTTTCCAGTCCAACACAATGTAATTCAATGCATGCCATTCATTCACGCATGTATTCATTCAACCCTGTATTAAAACCAGTGGGGGATCTAGACATGGGCTAATCAGTTAATATTTATTGAACTCTTACTATGTACCAGGCACAGTTTCAATGCTTTAGATTGAACCCTGACAACAATCCCATGAGGCAGTACAATTATGATCTCTGTTTTTCATATAAGGAAATGAGGCACATGGACGTTGAATAATTTGCACAAAGTCACTCAACTAGGACAGCACAGCAAATTGAAATTTGCACAGCCTGGTTTTAGTTTCCATGCCCTTAACCATTATGCTTCACTGCCCCATTTTCCAGTGAGCTTGAGTCACTTTTCACATAACCAGTGGGTGTAGGAGCCAGTATTTCAACTCTGTATGTTGGCACCAGGGTTCATGTTCTTCATCCCCTCTGCTCTGCTGCTAACACAGAAATAAAGTGTCCTCAGGGCACTGGGTGGCTCAGATGGTTGAGCATCTGCCTACAGCTCAGGTCATGATCTTCAGGTCCTGGTATCGAGCCCTGCTTTGGGCTCCCTGCTCAGCGGGGAGTCTGCTTCTCCCTCTCCCTCTGTCTCTCTTCTACTTGTGCTCTGTCTGTCCCTCTGTCTCTCTCAAATAAATAAAAATTTAAAATCTTGAAAGAAAAGAAAGGAAAGAAAGAAAGAAAGAAAGAAAGAAAGAAAGAAAGAAAGAAAGAATGGAAGGAAGGAAGAAAGTGTCTTCGGACACTCACTTTACATGGAAGCACAGAGGAGAGCTCACAACCCAGGCAGGGGAGTTGATGGTGTCAGGGAAGGCTTCTAGAAGGAAGTAACCGACCAGCCATGTCTTAGAGGCTTGGTAGGAGTTAACCATGTGAAAATGGATCATCATCCAGAGTGAGAGGACAGCAAGAGTTGGTGTGTGCACTCCTTGGAGCGGACTAGGTTAGGGCTTAACACTGCAACATTGGAGCCCAAAAAAGGCAGTAGGGCATCGTGGACCCACTGGGTTGAGTAAGGAGCTTGACCATCTTGCTGCTGAGCTGATAGGAAGCAGGGGTGTGGTGAGTTTGGGTTCAGGTTATGGAGAAAGCCATTCCAGGGCTAATGGGGGGCGGTAAGGGAAAGGGCCATGACTTGAGGTGGGAGACCAGCATGTGGCTTGTGTGTAGTATGGACCAGAGGGCTTCAAATACTTCTGATCATGCACACCATCTTTCAAGCATGTACCATACTTACATGTCATCACCCAGTACTGCTGCATGAATATATTTTGTACATCGTACGAATACACACAAATTAGAAAATTTGGAAGAGGTCGAATGAAATATACAATGTTTTCAAATTACTGATGATTGATGGCACCAGTCAATCTCAAGGCAAGGTCCGTTGTTCCTGTTACTGAGAGTGGCTATAAATCCATTCCTAGAGTCTTCTTGATAACTGCAAATTCTCCTTTTTGACTTCTTCTCAGATCTAATTAGACTGACTTTTTTTAACCTTGAATGTGACGGATGAAGGGTTTGCACAAGAAACATTGCTCTGCCCTTTTTTTTCATACGCTTGGCTGCCATTATGGTTTTGTCTTCATTCTGTGGTCTTAGGCAGGTGTTGTTAGTTCATTATGTGAAGGTTAGTTGAGCTAAAACTAGGTTGCCTAATGTGTCAATTCACTTGATCTAATCCAGTCAATGTGAACTCAATGTTATTCAAAGCAGCCAATTCCAAAAAGACGTTTTTGAGGCAATCAGCATGCATCCCATATGGTATACAGGAATTGTTGTTAGTTTTGTTAAGTCTGATAATAGCATGGTGGGGCTTTTTTTAAAGACCCTATCTGCTTAGAGAGGTGTATTGAAATGAAGCAATGGCCTGGGCTTGCTTTATGCCAGAAAGAAAAAAAAAAAAAAAAAAGGGAAAGAAGTGGAAAAGATAATAAAAACCAGATCGGCCCTGTGTGACAGTCATCAAAGCTGGGAATGGGTACATGACATTCACCATGCAACTCTGTTTTTGAATATGCTTAATGTTTTCCATAATAAAGAATCAAATTTAAAACAAAAAGCCAAACAAAACCCTGCCATTCATTGCAACCTGATGAATATAGAGAAACACATCACCCTCTTCCCTGGGGGCCAACATTCCCTTGGGACCCCTTCCAAAGCTAGGAGACTAGAAACTGTCTGACATCCGAGGCGAGCAGGGAAGGCTCCTGGGTCAGTGTGGGTCTTAAATACTTACAGAGCTGCAAACTTCATCAAGGCCCTTTGGAGGTAGGATAGCCCAGATCAGTGATTCCCAGAGTGTGGTCCCCAGACTACCCCCCTCAGTCACTAACAGCTCAAGAATGTGTTAGAAATGCAGATTCCTGGGCCCTGATCCATATCTCCTGATCAGAAATGTTCAGGGTGGGCCCCAGCACACCGTGTTTTACCAAGCCCTCTAAGCAATTCTTTTTTTTTTTTTTTTTAAAGATTTTATTTATTTACTTGACAGAGAGAGATCACAAGTAGACGGAGAGGCAGGTAGAGAGAGAGAGAGAAGGAAGCAGGCTCCCTGCTGAGCAGAGAGCCCGATGCGGGACTCGATCCCAGGACCCTGAGATCATGACCTGAGCCGAAGGCAGCGGCTTAACCCACTGAGCCACCCAGGCGCCCCCTCTAAGCAATTCTTACCCACACAAGAGTTTGAGAAACGTGGGAGCCAGACTGATTTAACTTCTGCCTCTGCCCCTTAGCTGCGAGACCTTGGGCAAATTATTCCATCTCCCTTGGCCTCTATTTCAACCTGGGTCACGCGACAACAGTACTTTTTCAATTTATTGTTGGAAGGTTTGAATGAATGAGCACACATAAGGACAGATTAAGAGTATTCATTTTCACTATGAATAGACTTCAATTTCTTATAGTTTTAAAAAAAACTGGAAGGACTCCTATCTTCTTCCAGGAGCCCCTGGGGATTGTCTGGAGCACCTTCTGAGGTGTGTGCTCCCTACGCTGATGACCACTGGTCTGCACAGCCAGTGACGAGGCCAAGTGGGGAGGGATACCGAAAAGGCAAGGTGTCAAAATATTCAAGAGACATCTAGGAGATCAAAAGAGTTGTACCTGATGGATGTGAAGGAGGGGTTTAAGGATGGCTTCAGACATGTGCTTTGGTATATGGGAAGTGCCAGTTCCTGAGAACAGAAGCAGAAGTGGATGAACAGGTTGGACAGTAAATGAACAATGATATATTCATTCTGGGCTTTGGGTTGAGGTGACTTACAAGATGCTTAGGAGAAGTAGAGTGCAGCAGCTAGCTATTGCTGCATAACAAACCACCCCCAAACTTAATGGTTGAAAAAAGCAACCATTTAGTTTGCTCATGATCGTGATTAAGTGCTTCAGCAGAAGAGTTATAGCAGTAAAAGAGGATAAGCCCTCATGAGTGGGTGCTTTTCAAAACTCTGTCACATGTTGACTAATGTTGCATTGACCCAAGCAAATCAGAAGGCCCAACCTAGGAGGGAGAGGTCTATACTGGAAGGCATGATTCACTGGGAGCCATTACTATAACCATCTACACACAAAGCCTGCTCTTGGACTGCCACATTGGGGAAACATACTGGACCTTGCACCGTGGATACTACCCAGGTCCCCCTTCCCTCTGCTCCCCAAAGGGAGGAGAGCTACCAAAAGACAAGAGGGGCTTTTCCACTGACATGTAAACACAATACCCCCAAATCCTACAATGTTCCACATCTTAGCCTTGGCTGCCCCCTTGACTGGGACATTATTTTCCTATTCCAGGATGCTGTAGGGGTGAAGGTAGAGTGGGAGTAGAGGCCACTGGGAAACAGAAGTCAGCCTAGGGCTCTATGGATGGTCCCAGTTTGGGGCAGCAGAGGTCTTCCCAGTCAGCTGTGGATAGAAGAGTGTGGAAGTGGAGCCTAGACCCTAAGGGCCAGAAGCTGGTTCTGGCTTCCGAGTTGTTGGTGCTTAAGTGTCTACAGGCCAGAGGAAGGAGCAGAGGTGGGTGGAAACACAGAACTAGAACCACAGGGGCAGCTAGGCCAGGGGGTGGGGAGCAGTCTTGCCCAAAGTCATGTAACCAAAAAGTGGCAGGCACAGTATAATAGTGACTTACTCTGCGTATCCAGTGCCAGGCTAAGTGATATGCATGAGCCAGTGAAAGTATTCACAGCAATCCTCTGAGCAGATGCCATTGTTTCATACCCATTTTACAGATTAGGAAGCTGGGACACAGAGGTAGAGGCAGGCTCTGAGCCCTGACAACCTGACTTGGAGTCTTCACTGTTATACCCCATGTGCTATGTGGGGAGGCATGACGTATCGTGGTTAAACCCAGATGGTCTGCATTCCGATCGCTCACCATGTGCTAGCTGTGTGACCTGGGCTAGTTACAGCGCCTCTCTGGGCCTCCCTTTCCTCCCTGTAAGAGGTGGGTAATAAATAGTACCTACTGCATGAAGCTGTAGTAGGTGAAAGCCAGAAGGCTTCTAGAATGGTGCCTGGTGTGTGGAGGGCACCATACTCATGCCTGCTCCTACAATGCTGGTCATCATCGCCTCCTCTCACACCACCAGGCCCTCAGCTTAGACTCTTCCTGCAAGTCATGGGGCTTCCATAACATTCTCCTGAACGACTGTCTTCAACCGTAGTATTCCCCTCTGGGACCCGCTCTTTGGGGCCCCATAGCACTTCCACACCTTATCACCAGCCAACACCTTAGAGTCCATGTGCCTATCAGCCTAGCAGCCGATCTGGGGTGCAGCGCAGAATCTGAGAGGGGAGGCTTGCACCACTGGGGATGCCCTGAGCTGGGACCCAGCCCTGCAGTGGGGTTCCGGTGCTGAGACTGAGGAGGAGTCGGGGGGGCAGTGCTAGAGCTCTGGGAGGCTGGGTGAGGGAGTGGAAGGATACAGAGAGTAAAGAGAGGCCTGAAATCTCATGTTATTGACTCACCCATTTGGGGTGAATGGGCTCTGTCTGTCAATAGCTCCCAGAAACTGCCCCTGACTTCGTCCCACGGGTGGAGTATAGCTCCTCCCTCAGGGACAGTGTGGGGCCTTGGGGAGGAAGGCCCTGAGCTCCTATGCCCGGCAGCAGCGACAGGGATGGCAGCTATGCCTGATAAATCCCCCAGCCCAGTCCTCGGACTCTCTAATCTTTAGGGCCCCACCTCTGCCCTATCCTGGTTACCCTCTTCCCCCCACCCATTGATTCTCTCCTCAGAATATGCCAGAGCTGTGAAGGCCATGGAGAGTACCAAGGCACTCCCATGTTTACAAAGAGAGAAATTGAAGCCCCAAGAGGGGAGGGGACCTGCATGGGGTCCCTCGGGGGCAAACAAGAGCACTGTACCTGGAGTTCAGAGCATGGCTCTGCTCCTAGCATGCTGTGTGGTCTTGAGGAAGTCACAGGCTCTCTCTGGTCTGCTTCTGTGAAATGGGAGGAAAATGAAAGTGTTGCCCCACACATGTGGCGGACCCCACGCATACGGCGTTGCTGCTGTTGGGCAGATGTGTTTGCTTTAACAGCAGGACTTAATACAAGATGGCTGGGTGTGCAGTCTCTAGTTGGCCACGGGCCTTACCGCTCCCAAATATGCATTGCGCCTTTCATACACAGAGTTTCCTGCTTGGCTCCTGAAGGAATCTGAGCAATCCCAAGAGGAACTCCCTATACAAAACATGTCCTGTCACCCCCACTCTTAAGAGGATGTAAGCAGGAGACCAAAACATTGCCTGCACCTCCCTCTCCCCCACGGCACAGAAGAAGGGGCAAGAAGTGGAATCAATGCTGTTTCTCACCCACTCCCCAAGTTCCCAGAACCTTTGGAGGTCGTCAGGGGTGAGGGTTCTCAGGACCACCTCAGGAGGTCCTGGTGTGACCAGACGGTTTGGGGAGCATCAGTCTCCACCCATGTCTCACACACAAGACCCTGTGCATTTCTCAGTGAAGGTAAATTTAAACATGACTTGAAGGGGCTTTCTGAGACTTTGAAGAGTTCTGGAAATGAGTGTTTCCTTGTCATTATCAGAGCCAGGGCTGGAAGCCAGTGGAGACCAGGTGGGTTCTTATTACTGTGATGGTGTGGATGGTGGTGGCGGGAGGGGGGACAGCCACCATTTCCTGAGCATCCTCCTTGCACCAGGTGCTATGCCAAGCCCTGGAACAAAACATCACCTCCTTCAGCTCTCAGCTCCCTCTGATGGGGGCATAATTGCCCTTATTTAGCGGATGAGGAAAGTAAGCTACCTACAGGGCCACGCAGCTATGAGGTTGAAGCATGTAAAGTGCCATTTTTGTAGGTCAAAAATGGTCAAATGTTGGCAATTTTAATATGGTTTAACCTAACAGGGAAGGATAGAGCTGGGATCAAACAGAATTGTCTAAACTTCAAGTCTATGCGGTTTTTCATCTGTGTGTGTGTTTTGTTTTTATTGTCTGCCTGCTGGTTGTAGAAAATTTAAACATCAAGAAAAAAACAAGGAAAACCCTCCCAAACTCAGAGATAATAACCCATGGGGGGACAAATTCTATCAAGTTCTCTCTCCAGGCAGCTGTACATGGGAAATGGTTGGTGTTTGTTGCTAAAACAGTGAGCAGTTGGGTGCATTGTAATCATTGAATTCTGGCCCCCAGACGAAGAGTGTGATTATTTTTCCCATTCAACAGAGAGAAGTCAAAGAACAGATAGTGTAGGTAAAGGCACAGGCTTCGGAGCAGATCATCTGGGCTTTAATCTGGCCGGGAGAGCTTGGGCAGGTTACTTAACTCCTCTGTGGCTCAGTTTTCACATCTGTGAAATGGTGATAATAGCACCGACCTTGAAGGGTGGCTGGGAGAAGGAAGCAGGCTGGTCTGTATGATGTGATTAAAACCAGGGTGCTGGGGGGGGCAGGGGCAGCTGGCTGGAAAGCACGTGACTCTTGATCTCAGGGTGGTGAGTTCAAGCCTCGCATTGGGCATAGAAATTACTTTAAAAAACAACAACAACAGTGTTGCTACACGGGAAACACTTAATAAATATAGGCTTTAGTTCAGAGACTTTAAATAACTAGATGAAGCCACACATCTAGAAAGTTCCAGATTCCTGATTTCAAACCCAAGTCTGTCAAGCCACTTCCCATTTTTCAAACTTGGAATTGAATTAAAGCATCTACCTTTTCCCTTTCGCATGACCTCTCCCGGCTGTTAGGCAGGTCTCTCGCACTCACCTGCCGCAGCAGCCCCTGAACAGGGTCCAAGGCTGGAAAAGGGGAGGGTCCCTCAGATGGCCCTGGTGCTTTCTGCCAGCCCACTGGGTCCCTCTCAGCAAGGGACAAAGGAAAAGAACTGCTTTATGCAAAGGTAATTTGGTTCTTACCAAAGAACCTGTGAGTCTCCTTCTGCCCCTCTTTTCTGGGCTGAGTCATCGGCTTCCATAATCTTACTTTCTCATGCACATGATCAGGTTAAAATCTGCTCCCCAAGAGCCACAGTGATAATATTTACTTGATGTCAACTGTGTGCCAAGCACTGCTTCAGATGTTTTATCCATGTTCGTATTGTTAAGTTTGATGATAACGGTAATTGCCACAATTACTGAGCACTCACTATGGGCCAGGCCCTGCCTTTGTGTTTCACCAGCATTAGCTCATTGTATCCTTACCTCAACCCTGCCTGGTATGCACTGCCCCCATTATTCAGATGAGAAGACTCAGGCTCATAGAGGCAAACTAACTTGCCCAAGCACTCTTTAATGATCCCTTCCAGCTGCCGTCCCGTAAATTCCTACAGAATGTATGTAAATTCTAATTCTGTAAGCTCTATAAATTCTGATTTCTGATTTCTAACTTTCTATCTTGTCTGCTTCTCTTGCTCCTTCTCCATATTTGCTCCTGGGCAGTCTTCCAGGATGTGACCATCATGGCGGCCCTTGGCTTTGGCTTCCTCAACTTGTCTTTGCGGAGATATGGCTGGAGCAGCGTGGCCTTCAACCTCTTTTTGCTGGCCCTAGGGGTGCAGTGGGCAGTCTTGATGGATGGCTTTTTGGATCAGCACTTCCAGAACAAGGTGGTCATCAAACTGTCCAGGTAACCAGATGACAGCTATATCATCTCTTGGGTCCTTGAGGGTATGGGCCCCAAGAGGGCTGGTTCTAGAAGAGCTGGGAAGTCCCCTCGAAACCATGCAATATTGAGGATATCTGCTAACAAATTATTCACTGTTTATCTAAAATTCAAATTGCATTGGGAATCCTATATTTTATCTGACAACCCTGGGCCCCGATCTCCAGCCCTCTCTAAGTTCTTTCTTTATTATTGAGTATTATATTATAAAGTTACACAAGCAATATGGGTTCAAAGAAAAATTAATAGAGATTACAGAAAAGAAATAGAAATGTCACAGTCTCTTGAAAACAAAGAAGTACTCTTAGTCCTCAAATGTCAGTGAACAAGAAATAGCCATGCCTTTAAATGACCTTTGATCCATTTAAATGCATACATATGAAATTCTAAAAACTAATAACATTAACCATGTTGCTAGTGGAAGGTGATGGTTATTGATTAGGAAGGAGCACAAAAGAACCTTATGAGGCACAGTAAATGTTCTCTGTGTTATCCTCGGTAATGGTTACACAAGGGGATAGATATCTATATTCATCAAGCTGTACACTTTTTTTTTTAAAAGGCATTAGCATGGGACACCTGGCTGGCTGAGTTGGTAGAGTGTGCAGTCCTTGATCTCAGGGGCGTGAGTTTAAGCCGCATGTTGGGCATGGAACCTACCTAAAAAAAAAAAAAGACAAAAAATTTTTAAAAAATAATAAAAAAAAAGCATTGGCATTTGACAGGAGAAACTCGGTAAAAGTTACCTTGTACAGTGTTTTTGCTCTTATCCAACTCCGAATCTCTGTCCTGCCCAGTTGATGGTAAATCCCATCTTAGGCATCTGGGGGAACGGTCACCTCTCCAGGTCACTCCATCCATCCCTCTGAAACCTGCTAAACCTCTGGGCACTGCCGTTGACCATCTCCCCACGAGCCAGGCACAGTGCCAGGCAGTGCACAAACATTATTTTGTTTAACGCTTCCAGTAGGGGTCTGACTAGTGGACAGGCAAGGAAGTAGAGGCTCAGAGAACATAAAGCATTTGCCAAGGGTCACACGGCTAAGTGGTGGCAATGGTTTTAGCATTTTATTATCTGCAACCCCTTCCCACACCCTCCAGGGTGGTTATGACATGAACCATAGACAAGTCAGTTCCCTATTGGCCCTGAAAAAAACCTGCCACATTTTTTCTTCTAACAAGTTTTAGAGCTAATCCCCATGGGGATTCGATACCCACTCCTCCACCCCCACAGCCAAAAAACAGCTGGGAAGAGGCAAAGGTTACTGTCTGAAAGAATTCTGACAGTGGTGGCCCCGGTCCGGCCTTTCTGCTGCCTTGGCTTAATGTCTCACAAACCTTCAGCCTCTTGCCCCTTTATGTGCAGGCCTAACTGGGCTGTTCCTTCTAAGGTACCTCGCCCACAGCAGCCAACTTGTTTTTGACTCAGTCCAGGAAGACAAGAAGAGGCCATTGGCAGCCTGAGTGAGCTCCCCTGCCCCACCCTTGACAGCCTGGATCCTCCCAGCTGTGACCCCCACTGGGACTGGCTTCACAGATTTGAACAATGAGCTCCTTCCTGACCTTTCCAAGGACCTGGATGGTTCAGGGGGCGGTGCCCAGGCCTGCCTGCTGACAGGATCCTCCCTTTCTCCCTTGGCCTCACCCACACTGTGCTGCCTGACTTGGCACGGAATTGACTTGAATCACTGATGACCAGTCCCTTTGGGGCAGGGGCCTGTCCTGCTCAGCTTTGTCCTTCATTTGCCTCCTGCAGTAATTACTTCCTAAATGGTTATTGGAACCAAAATGAAAATAAAAGGAACCCTGAAAGTTGTGATATTTTTAACACTGTATTTTGAGAGGTTCAGGAGGGCTCCCTTGGAGGATAAGTAGCCATAAGCAACCCTCTTACTGTGCCTGACACATATTAACTCACTTTACCCTTATGACAGCTTCACAGGCCTGGCCTCCACCTTACAAATGAGGATACTGAGGCAAAGAGTGGTTCAGTAATTTGCCCAAGATCACACAGCCAGGAAGGGTGTCCAACCTAGGCTGGCTGGATTGGAGACTGCACTCCTGAACACTGCACTTCACAGTCTCAACAACTCCCCAGCACCGACCGGCCCCTAGGGTCTGACATCCTACCACAGCACACATCTCTTGAATTAGACCCTTGCCAATTAAGTGAACACTCACCAAAAGACATGGCCAGTCACAATGAAATTTTGTCTAACTCCTGTTCTAAATAACTCCCGATCCCTAAGAGACTCCTTCTCCAGGCCCTTGGCCCTCTGCTGATTGTCCCTCTGAAGTCCTTGGGCCTTAAGCAAGGTACTACGTTGGCAGCAAATGCTGGGGAGGCTGTGTCCAGACTCCAGAACACAAGCTTTAGATCCAGGCTGACTGGGTTTGGACCTCACATTTGTCATTAGCTAATGTTAAGGCCAAAAGAGTTGCCTCTTCTAGTCTCAGTGTCCTTTTCTGTAATGTAGAGGTACTGAATGGTACCCTCCATTTCTAGAGGGCCACTTAGAAGATTAAAACTTAAATGAGGTGGTGTAGTTGTAAGCCTGTTATACATAATGCTTAACAAATTATCATTATTTTGTAGTGGTGGTTGTAGCATCAGGGAGGGGAGTTGGTCTCAGAGCAAGGTGCCTGGAGAGAGTGGGTTGGTTTAACCACCATGATTATTCTGCTCATCGCCACCTCCCCCAGGAAGCCCTCCCTGATGAGTCCAGTACACACTGCTCTCTCCCTCCACGGAACCCCTCTAGCCATGTAATATCATGGATAGTCTTAGCAGACAGACTCACAATGTCAGCCCCATCTCCACAGCTGGATCATAAGTGCCTTGAAAATGAACTGTTTTCTCCTAAATCCCCATACTGAGCTAGCTCATTTGTCAAGGGAAGGAAGGAATCAGCAGTAGTAGTAATAATGTGGGCTTCTACTCCTGAATTAGTTCTTTGTGCCAATCACAGAGCTGGACACACAAGCACAGATATTCCTTCTAATCCCCACAGATAAATATTATCATCACTCCTATTTTACAGATGAAGAAACAGGCTCAGTGAGATTAAATAGTTGCTCAAGTGAAAAAGCTGGGACTGGAAGCAGGCTTGTCCTACTTCTAAACTGTCTCTTTCCATGACCAAGGAGACGGAGGCGGGTGGCTGAATGTCTGGCAGGCCAGCAGGTGAAGAGCGCCCTCTATTGAGCATCTTTGTGAGATGCAGACAGAAGAGAAGCCATGGGCAGAACCCCAGTTGTCAGACACTAGAAGGGGGTCTTCAGGGTACAATCAGCCTCTGTAAGTGACCATGATATTCCTACGAGAAATTCAGAATGGCCCCAGTGTGAAGGAGTATGTGAAGATCAATTTCTCCTTCTGATGCCACCCTGATGGGGGAAGAAGCCCATGGAGACCCCAGATGGGGCAGCATCAGTTCCCATGAGGGTGGAATCTTGTCTCCTTCTTCTCCTACCGTGTCCCTAGTTTTTTAGACAGTGCCAGGGTTGTTGAATGAGTGAATGAATGAATAATGAACGAGAGGATCCTTTTCGGTCATTCCTGTCTCTCTCTCCCCCAGAATTAAGCTAGCCACCATGAGTGCTATGTCTGTGCTCATCTCAGTGGGTGCCGTGCTGGGGAAGACCAACCTGTTGCAGCTGACACTGATGGCACTGGTGGAGGTGACAGTCTTTGTCACAATGATGATGATTGACAGGCACTACCTCAATGTGAGTCACGGTGCTGTGAGGAGGGGACTTTCGGGAGGAGGGGTGTGGAAGTGGACGGGTGTGGGTACTACCTCCATTTGGTGGAGTTTCTGGGATTTAAAAATTATGAAGACAGACCCAGATGGGGTTCCAAAATTGTGATCTATGCTAAGTGTTTAAATATAGCAACCTAATGGTTTTAACTGGTGGTGGTGCAGTCACTCGTGATGACAAGGTCTAAGGTTTGACAGGGCATATGGGTGGCAGAAGTCTAATGTTGGCAAGTTGTTAGAAGAGACAGGGTCAAGGAACAGAGAGAGAGAGAGTTGGATGAATCAAGATGATGACTTGGAGGAGTGATGGAGAGAAAGATGGTAAGGCAGGTGCTGAAATCCTTAGAGACCAAGAGGCAGGTGGATAATCAGCAAGGAGTGTAGTCTGCCAGTGCATCCTTCAAGGGTGCTGGAGATATTTGGGGAGGGAAAAGGAACAATGGTCTAGGGGCGCCTGGGTGGCTCAGTCGTTAAACATTTGCCTTCGGCTCAGGTCATGATCCCAGGGTCCTGGGATTGAGCCCTGCATCAGGCTCCCTGCTCAGCGGGAAGCCTGCTTCTCCCCTCTCTCTCTCTCCTCTGGCTTGTGTACCCTCTCTCGCTGTCTCTCTGTCAAATAAATAAGTATCTCTCTGTCAAATCTTTTTAAAAAAAGGGACAATGGTCTAGAAGCCTAGATTTGAAGTTCTTATTATTTACTAATTTTTGGTTATTTTCTTCTGTCTATATGACTTTATTTTAACCCCTAACTAGTTCAGCGTATATTTTCTATAAACAAGGGCATTCTTGGAGCACCTGGGTCATTCAGTTGGTGAGGCATCTGCAGTCCACTTGGGTCATGATCCTGGGGTCCTGGGATTGAGCTCCATGTAGGGATTCCTGCTCAGCGGGGAGCCTGCTTCTCCCTCTCCCTTTGTCTGCCGCTCTCCCTGCTTGTGCTCTCTCTCCCTCTCTCTCTGTCAAATGATTAAATAAAACCTTAAAAAAAAAAAACCAAGGGCATTCTTTTACATAATCATCATTTAATTAACAAACCTTGGAAATTAATATTGACATAATATTATTACCTTATTCAAATTTCACCAATTTTCCCAATAATATCCTCTTACAGCAATATATATATATACACATATGTGTATATATATATATATATATATATATCTTTTTGGTCCATCACACTTTGCATTCAGTTCTCATGCCTCCTTAAACTTTTTCAATCTGGAAGTTTCTTTGTTTTTCTTGATATTTCATGAACTTGATGTGTTTTGAGGTTACAAGCCAGTTATTTTGTAGGATGTGGGTTTGTCTACTGTTTCCTCATGATTAGCTGGAAGGTGTGCATTTTTTGGCAGGAATTACACAGAAGAAGTGATGTTGTGTCCTTCTCAGTGCATGTATCAAGAGACACATGTTGTCCATTGGGCCCATTACTGAGGATGTTAATTCTGGTCATCTGTTAAGATGTCCAGGCTTTTCCATTGTAAAATTACTATTTTCCCCTTTGTAATTAATAAGCATTGTGTGAGGGAGACAATTGTCTGTCAAATCCTGTTTCTTATCAAACTTTCACCCACTGACTTTAGCATCTGTTGTTTTTTGTTTTTTGCCTGAATCAATTAGATGATTGTCAATATTGGTTTTCTTTCTTTTTTTTTTTTGGTGGTGGTGGGGGGTACCTGGGTGGCTCAGTTGGTTAGGCATCTGACTTTGGCTCAATCATGATCTCAGGGTGCCGGGGAAAAATCCCCACATTGGGCTCCCAACTAAGCAGGGAGTCAGCTTTTCCCTCTTCCTCCGCCCCTCCCCCTGCTCATGCTCTCTCTCTCTCTCTCTCTCTCTCAAACAAAGAAAGAAAATCTTTAAAAAAAAAAAAAAGAAAGAAAAAGATGTTATTTTTAATTAGTCTCTACAACCAACATAGGGCTCAAACCTACAACTACCAGAACAATAGTCGCATGCTCTAGGGACTTAGCCAACCAGGCGCAGAAAACCAACCAGGTTTTCTAATTCCATCTTCCCCTCCACAACCATTAGTTAGCATTCCGCTGTAAGAAAGAACTTACTTTTCTTCTCCATTCAGGCATGCATGCACTAATTCATTCATTCATTCCTTCATTCATTCATTTCACTATGGGCTCACGGAGTCACCCAGACATACTTTCATTTTTTGCTTTTTCTCTCTGCTTACCATAAGGGCTAACTGCAACTCCTTGGTTTGAAGGAAGAAAACTGCACTGCAGCTTTATTTAGGCAGAGAGCGGGCAGGAATAGCAGCCAGCAATCGCAGCCAGACTCAGGACTGGAATTGCTTATGAGAAGTCTTTAAAATCCCAGGTAGTTCAAGCTCTCCATCTTTTGTTCTATTCCTCTCCCTATATCTAACTTCTGTGCACATCAGCATTCTCTTCAGTGGAGAACATGTTCTCTCCCACCCCTTTCGTTTCTGGGATTCTAACTCCCAGATCCTGCGGAAAACAACGCTCTTCCCTATCAGCTGGTCCCAGTTCTACGGTCCAGTAAGAAAGAACCTGATTGGCTCACGCCGCCACGTGTCTGCTTTGGTCCAATCAGCTGCAGCAAGCGTGAGGGCGGGGTCATGCGGTGAACACGTGGCAAGAGGTAAATTCCCAGAGTTGAACCTGTCGCTGCAGGCGGTGCATGGTAAATGTTTTCCTACTTTAAAAGGCCGCAGTGATGCAAAGCCATCTATCTCCTCTCTTTGCGGCTTTGACTTTCTAGTTTAGTTGGTGCAGGGGAGCGTTCAACCCTGATTTTGAGGGTTGGCTGCTTCACTTCAAGACGTCAGTTCAGCCGGTGTTTATTGAGTGGAAAGGCTCGGGGGGAAACCGTAGACAGCAATCAGAGCTCTTTCAGTGGTGGCAACTCCAGAAACGAGTTCAGGGCTCCACGTCAATCGTCCCCACGTGTGTTTCCTGGATTCCGGGAGGGGACCTCGAACATGAAAAATGCAAGATTACAGGCAACTTCATTTTCATGTATGCCTGAAATGTGTGAATGTATCCTTCCCATTCATTCATTCCTTTCACAGATATTTATCCCGTGCCTATTATGTACCCGGCATCTTTTCTGCAGTGGAAAAATCCAACTGTGATGGACCTTCCATTCCAGAGGGAAAGTTTGCCAATAAGCAATCACATAGGCAAACCATACAGCATGTTAGATAGTGATAAGTATCATAGGGAAAAAATAAAATGAGAAAGGGACTAAGAAGAGTTGAGGGGGGATAAAACGTTAGATAAGGTGGCCAAGGAAGGCTTCCCTAGTAAATAATTTTGAGTTGAGACATGAAGGCAAGGAGTGCACAAGCCAAGTGGTTGTCTGAGCACAGTGGCAGGTCAAGGGCAGCGGGGTGGGAATGGCCTGCCTCTTCCAGGGGTGTTTTATTACCCACACTGCTTAGAATTGTTGGCGCTTGGTGATAATAAAAAGCAGACAGATTTCTAATAGCTTTTATTATTGCTTTAAATTCTCTCCAGACAATGCATACCCTTACTGCCTGCACCCCTGGTGGGCCACTCCTCCACCTTGCATTCCAGGCATTGGAAAGGCCAAAGTGAAGTGAGACTGATATGGAAGCATGCCGATGGGTTTGAGAAAGAGCGAGGAGTGTGTGTCAGGAGTGGAGCAGGAAATGAAGTCAGGGAGGTTAGGGGAGAGCAGGTCACACAGGGTTTACCGGTCATAGCCAGAACACAGACTGAATTGAGCGAGAGAGGAACCATTGGAAAATTCTGAGCAGAGATGGCCGTGAACTGACATAGATGTTGGTAGGGTCACTCTGGTTACTGTGTGGAAAGTAGTTGTACAGGGACAAGGGTGGAAATGGGGAGACCAGTTAGAAGGTTACTGCAATAATTTGGGGGTAGTGATGGTGGGGCTTAAATCAAGGTGGGGTCAGTGAAACCTGATGGTAACAATTCTGCCAATTCTGGATATCTTTTGAAGGCAGAGTTGACAGGACTTGCTAATAGTCCAATAAGTTGTTATTTGATACTAACTTTGATTTTACTAACTTTGATATTCATAAAGCAAAATTAGCCTATGTCAAGAATTTACTAAAGGTGCAAGTTTGGTATTATAACAAGTCTGGCTGCTTCCTGCCACCATGTTTATATCCCTCATCGCTCCATAATTTCTGCTGAAAGGTAGGAAGCAGTGGGGGGTGCACATCCGTGTGACTTTTTGTCTCCCCTAAATAGATCTCAGCCAAAAACGGTGAATAGCTATTGATAAGGCCAACCAGCAACTTCTCTGGAATAAATACGTGGCTGCTCCTAGGTCCCCTCTGGAAAGGGAACTGCTAGGCAGGGGAAGCTCCAAACACCAGTGCCATGATTCCAAGACACACCTCCTGAGCTTAGGTGAAGCTCGGAATCTTCTCCAAGGTACAGGCGGTTGGCGCATGCGCGAAGGCTGCTGGCGCTCACCGCCCTGCTGGCTTTGTTGCAGGTGGACGCCCACGTAAGCATGATGCACATCCACGTGTTTGCGACCTATTTTGGGCTGATGGTGGCCTGGTTTCTCTCGAGGTCTCTGAATGAGAGAGTGGAGCAGGAGAAGACTCAGACAGAAAAGAGGTCCAGTTTGTTTACCATGCTGGGTGAGGACAAGTTGGGGTTGTGGGGGGGTGGGGGTGGGGGGGGTCCCTCCCCGGGAGTGAGTGGGAGGCTCTCCAGTGGCTCTGTGGGAAAATCTTCCTCCTTTACCAACCTGCCTGGGGTGCTTGGAGCCACTCCGTGATGCCTTAGCTCCCCAAGTAGTGTTGGATGGATTTACAATCCCTTCTAGGGCAAGGCTCTTCACTAATATCCACAGGAGATGGGCCACTCCTTACCCTTGAGTTTAAATCAATTTGTCTCATCTTTTTGTCTTCATGTGAAGGGAGGGAACTGGACAACTGGAGAAAGCAGAGGCCAGCTGTGGAGAGAGGGACAGCACGGGGAAGAGAACAGTAGTATAGGCGTTTTCAGGCAGAGCAGCAGCAGAAAGGCAGAAGCTAGGCTGTGGGAGAGGCCAAGAGGAAATCAGGCAGTGAGCTGGACTGTAGGTGACCCAACAACCAGCCATGAGGCCAAATCAAAGTGGCACATCACGTTTTCAGAATATGCATTTGGCCATCACAGGCTGGGCTCGGGAGGCCTAGGGGTTGATGATTTCAACTCTCTGGGCCTTCGTGGTTTTGCCTGTAAAATATGTTAGCTGGGCTCTATCAACTTGGGAATTCAGAGGAGACATGATTTGCCCCAAAAGTCACAGAGCTAAAAAGGGACAAAGCTGAGACTTGCCTGTTCTAGGAAGCCCCTGTAGGCTCAGGGTTTGGGGTAGCAGTGCTGGCTGTGGCCAATGACCCTCTCTGACCCCCAGGAACCCTCTTCTTGTGGATATTCTGGCCGAGTTTCAACTCTGCTCTGTTGGATTCTCCAATAGAAAGGAAGAATGCCGTGTTCAGCACCTACTATGCTCTCGCGGCCAGCACGGTGACAGCCATCTCTGTGTCAGTCTTGGCTCACTCCCAAAGGAAGATCAACATGGTGAGGACGGCCCTGCCCCTCGGGCAACACTCAGGTCTTCTAGGCTGGACAAATATCCATGCCCCCTGTCCCAGAACCAGCCCTGCAGGGTGGGAAACATTACTGTGGGTGACAGAGCTTTTTCTGCAGTGTCTTGGGGTATCAGAAAGGGCACTGGCTTATCAAAATGGGAACTGGAATTTGGAGACTAGGAAATGATCCAAGGCTCTCTGAGGGGAGTGATTAAGTCTATCAGTGTTGACACCAAACAGACCCATGTTTGAACCCTGTTTCTGCTGGTTACCAGCCACCATGAGCAAGAGTCAGCAGAGAAAAGCTAGAATAGAATCAGTCAGGCTCTCTCCTTCCCCTAAGAAATTTCAAGAATGGGATGAATAGAATTGGAGGTAAAGAAGGATGTTATCACCCTAGCTGTGTGACCCTAGTCAAGTGCCTTAAACTTTGGGAGCCACAACTAGCTCATGTGTAAAGTGGGAATTAAGAGACAACGCACATGACATGCTCTATGAGGGATATAGCGCTGAGCAAACATTAGCCATATTATCAATGTAGCCAGGAGACTGTGTGAGTTTCGGGGAGAGCGAGAGAGATGGGTGAAAGGATAGAGCTAAAGATGAAACAAGTTTCCATGATGATCAGCTATGAGGCCAGCCAGCCAGAGATGGTAGGGAAAAGTCTAGAGAGACAACAGGACTGAGAGTGGACAGAACATGGCCATGAGCGACAGGTTAAGCACTAGGGGGAGTGGGTGTCTTTCTGGGGGAGCTCCATGGTGGCAGGGAGTCGGATCAGAAAAGGTGGGGACTTCTAGGGAGGCAGGTGTGGCCCGAAACAGGGAAGCCCAGAAGCTGGTCCCAGGCCCCAGAGCCCAGACCTGGTTGGAGTTGAGAGGGCAGAGGGAAGTAGCATGAGAGCAAAGCAAGGCCCCAGTTCTGGAGGAAAAAAGGACACAGTGGAGATGTGACCCAGGAACAAGAGCTAGCTGGTTAAAGCTGGGTAGTAGGACAGGGGGGCATAAGCACCAAATAGTCAATAATAATGATAAAAATAGTAAAAACAATAATAATGGTTTATATTTCTTTTTTTTTAAGATTTTATTTATTTATTTGACAGAGATCACAAGTAGGCAGAGAGGCAGGCGTGGGGTGGGGAGCAGGCTCCCCGCTGAGCAGAGAGCCTGATGCGGGGCTCGATCCCAGGACCCTGGGATCATGACCCGAGCCAAAGGCAGAGGCTTTACCCCTCTGAGCCACCCAGGCGCCCTGGCTTATATTTCTTGAGCCCTTGAGCCAGAGTCTTCCGTGTGGTAACTTATTTAGTTTTACAATAGTGGTATTAAGCAGGTACGATCAAAACCCTGTTCTTCTAGTGGGAAAGTTGAAGCATGAATGGCTCAATGCCCAAGGACACGTCGCTAACAGGTGTGAGGGTGGCTAGGATACACTTTCAAGTTCAGTGCCTCCTCATCAGGGTGACTGCTCCCTGAGCCTGAGAAGTGGCATAAGATAAGACCATTGATGAAGGTCATGTAGTCTCAGCAGAGAGGAGGGGATGGTTTCAGGATAAGTGAAGGAGGGAAGACATCACAGTGTCGCTGGTTACCAGCTTACGGAGTGACCCTGGGCAAGATGCTGTCCTCTCGGGGCTCCTGGGTGGCTCAGTGGGTTAAAGCCTCTGCCTTCAGCTCGGGTCATGATCCCAGGGTCCTGGGATTGAGCCCCGCATCGGGCTCTCTGCTCAGTGGGGAGCCTGCTTCCTCCTCTCTCTCTGCCTGCCTCTCTGCCTACTTGTGATCTCTATCAAATAAATAAATAAAATCTTAAAAAACAAAAGAATTTAAAAAAAAAAGATGCTCTCCTCTCTGGACCTCGCTTCATTTGCCCACAAGCTGTTTCTCTGCAGACTCATATCCACAATGCGGTACTGGCTGGAGGTGTGGCTGTGGGCGCCTCATGTCATCTGATCGCTTCGCCTTGGCTTGCCATGGTGCTGGGCTTTATGGCTGGACTGATCTCCATCGGGGGAGCCCTGTGCCTGCCGGTAAGGAGCTGGGCATCTGACACCTGATTTGGCTTAGACCTGCAGGGCCCTGGGAGCATGGTGGGCCGTCATGTGGTGCCACGCGCTGCAGTAGGCCGGCATTGGCACCTTCTCAGGCAGCCTTCGGAGCTTGGGTGAGGGGCCCCCCTCCCAGGCCATACTGTGTATTTGTTAGGATCTTGGGAGCAAGGAGCAGAACCTGTTCAACTTTGCTCAGGCACAAGCGGGAATACTATAAGGCTGATGGGGTGTGACAGAACCCAAGGACAGGGATGCTGCTGGGAACCCAGGAATGGTTGACACCAGGGACAGGAATGTGTGGGGAGCCCAAGCAGTCCCTGCTCTTCTTTCTTTGCTTTTCCTGAGTATCTGCTTTATTCCCATTCTGTAGACTTCCTTCCCCTTCTCCTCATGCTCTACATGGTGGAATGTAGTCTTGCTCTTTAGGAGAGCAGCTAGATGGAATTTCTTGGCTCCGTTCCCAAGTGTTCTGGAGAAGGGACTCATGGGTTTAGTTTGGACAGGGTGTTTATCTTTGGCTGGGAGTGTTGGGGACGGGACATAACGTACATATATGGCTGCTGTCCATGAGCCACGTGAATGAGGGTGGGAGGGGCAGCAGCCAGAAAGGGATGCTGGGCTAACCGAGGTCATGCCCACTTCTGATTGTTTGGTTCTTCTGAGTGGATGGACTTTTCCTCCTTCAACATCCAGCAAGTACTGATAATACCAGCATACCCCACAATAACCAATTTGTTATAAAACACTTAGAAGAGAAATAATTTCAGAGCAGCAACTCTTTGTAGGTTTGAAGCCTTGGTAGAAGAGAAAGGAGGAGACTTTTGGATGGCTCAAGAAACTGAATTTGGATGAATAATGGGTATTCAAGGAGGCAATTGCAATCCAAAATAGGGGAAACTGTACTAACAGTCTCATCTGACCAGTGATGGGGCAGTCTGCTTTTCATATTTGGAATTGCAATGAATGTTTCTTATCTCCTGTGCTTTGAGAACCTATGGTGAAAGGCGGAAGTGTGCAGGGAAACCTGCATAAATTCTCATCAGGCTGGATGTCCATTGCTTTCTTTGTGCCTGTTTCCTTGACTCCATCACTAGGGGAATGGTTCAGAGATGATTCACTCATTCATTCATCTGTCCCTTCATTCATTCATTCACGGATGTTTTAACACGTATCGTGCTTCCCAAGCTATGGTGGTAGTGAGGGCAACAGACCAATAAACATAACACAGCTCCTCTAAGCCAGCCTGAGTTGGATCAGGAAATGCTCCCTGGAGCAGAGGCTGTCTCAGCTGAGTGTTGACAGATGACTGATATCAGGCAGGCAAAGTAAAGGGAAATGTATCCCAGACGGAAGGAGCAGTGTGTTCCATGGCTCAGTGGTGAGAAGAACAGAATGCCCAGGCAGGAAACAGATGCTGCAGCACTGGGCTCACCTGGGAGTGTGGTGGGACCACAGTCCTGAAAGCTGGGAGATACTCAGGTGTGGCTCCTGGGCAGCATGAGGAGTCTGGGTGTTTATTCTGAGACAGTGGGGGACACCAAGGGGGAAACTCACATGTCCTATTTGCATTCGTATCCAAATATGTTGGCTCATGGTCCTCCAGGGAGGCTAAGTGGTGAAGGGAAAGGGTGCTGAAGGCGAGTCCAGAGCGGGGTCAGATTCTTTCCTTCTCGTTAGCCATGGTGTCTTTGGGATGGCAGTTACGTTTAGGCTGGACCAGCGGGTCTCAGTCACCCTCCGGGGACATTTGACAATATCTGCAGACACATTTTGGTTAACACACGGTGTGGGGGCTGCTCCTGGCATATTGAGAGTAGGGCCCAGGCGTGCTGCTGAACATCTTACAGCCTTTTCACAACACAGAAGTATCAGCCCCGCATGTGAGTAGGGCCTGGGCTAGACACAGGTGTGGTCAGGGGGCCAGCAGCATTGGCATCACCTGGAACTTTGTGAGAAATGCAGAATCTCAGGTCCCAGGCCCACTAAACCTGACCCTGCAGTTTCACATGCTCCCCACGTGGTGCAAGTGCACATTCAGGTCTGAGGAGCCATGCTGGAGGGGAGCCCCAAAGCCTGACCCCCGTGGGTGGCCCTGGAGGCCAAGGATCCGTGGAAAGGCTGGAGAGGGGCTATCATTCTTCCATGTACAGCTGCTTATTGGATGTTTGTTCCAGGGATATTTTAACCAGGTGCTGGGGACCCACGACACCTGTGGCGTGCACTACACCTTTGGCTTGCCAGGTCTGCTCGGCGGGATCACCTACATTCTGCTGATCATCTATGAGGTCAACTGGACCACGAAGTCCATGTAGGTGACTTGGTTTATCCCCTTCACACGCAATCCAGCTCAGGAAGAAATGTGCCCCAAGCCATGCTTGAGTTCGGAGCCAGGCACTCAGCAGGCCTTGGCAAATATTTCTCGGCACGTTTAGCGATACGTTCTGCCTAGCCTCTGCCTCTCCAGGCCATGTCTTCTTTCCAAAGAGGACAGCTTGGGTGCTGGTCAAAGGCAGACAGTTGTGAGTCCCTCCCCTCAAACGCAGACAGAGCAAGTTGATGGGGCCCAAGCCAGCTGGGTCTGTGGTTTAACCCCTGGTGGTTTATTTAGGTCATGATGAAGAGCATGTCATGGAGTCACACTCATCTTGACCTCTTGCTAGCTGGGCGTGCTACCTAACCTCTGTGCTACCTAACCACATGGCCTGGTGTGAACGCAGGTCATAACAGGGCCTCCCCTCATAGGGTAGTTGGAGGCTGTTTGAGGCCAGGCCCCTTGTGGTTAAAAGTATTTAATACTTCAATGTAGACGAATGCTAAGCACAGACCATCTTTGAGGCCCAGAGAGAGAAGGAGCTTGGCGAAGGTCTTGTTGTGAGGCAGGAATGTGGGCCTCGGGACTAGGATCAGATCCTGTGTCCTCCAGAGAGTGGACTCCAGTGACTGGTTTGATATACCTTAGCCCTGGCCATCACCTCCCAGAGGTTGTGTGAATATCTTCCAGGTGTGGCTCACATAAAATGAAAGAGTGACTTGAGCATGATACAGGGATGGATTTTTCCAGATGACCTGTTACAGTGATAACAATAATAATAGTACTGGTAATAATTACCACTGTTTATTGGCTGCTTTCTAGGTACTAGGCCCTAGGCTAAATGCGCCACACGCATCATCTCATTTAATCCTCACCACCACCCTGAGAGGTATTATTACCATACTCTAAGAGATGGTACATATGGGGAATTACCTGTCCTAAGTCCCTTGGCTGGAACATGGCTGTCCGGGTGATGAGCACCAGAGTTTGGTGGTGAGGAGCTCACTGTGTTTGGAGGCGTCTCGGAGCAATCATGGAGGGCTGGGTCCCTTGTAGCTCTGACAGCAGAGATGGCCACAGCCCCACATTATAGGAATCACATACGGCATGGGAGACATCGCTCCTTGAACTGCTTGGGGTAAGAGGGATCCCACCTCCAGGTGGGGAGAAGATGGTCTATGTGAAGCAAGACGCCTCCGTGATGGGTTCCAATGGTGTTTCTGCCACTGTTTTCATAGCTGTGCAACTCAGCAAATCCTTTCCTCTCTCAGAGCCCCCAGATCCTTCTCTGTAAAGCTCAGGTGCTTGCAGGGGCCAGGCAGGTAAGGTTACAAAATGAGAGCAGTGAGAAGAGGCTGGGAAGTCATGGGTGACTGGTCTGAAATCAGTCAGCACCAGGTAGCCATGACTGTGCCAGGACCTAGGCTCAGTGTCCCCAGATCTAATGACTTTTTAAGAGAAGCCAGAAATCCAGAGTTACACACTTGCGCTCCCAAGCACTGGCAGGAGTTTCAGAATCATTAGAAACATCCTGTGGGTTAAATTCTGCTCATGGGCAGCCAACCTGTGCCTTCTGAACCACCGATCCTTCTAGCTCCCCAGTTCTGTGTTTCTGTGGCTCTCCTAGGGCAGTGGTTCTCCACAGCACTAACATCACCTAGAACTTGCTAGAAATGCAAATCCTATCCTAACTAGACCTGCACTGTTAGAAACCTAGTGGTGTGGGCCCAGCAACCTGTGGGTCAACCAGCCCTCTATGGGATTCTCCTACAAACTAGTTTGAGACTACTAGCCTAGAGCAAACAACAAACAAAGAACAAAATAAAAACAAAGGTCAGCCAACCAAAGGTGTGCTGCTTACAAGGACTAACAAACTACTCTCCAGGAAAACAAAGCCCCGATTGCAGATAGTGGCCAAGTGCAAGCCATCCAGGGACTATCACTGAACTGGGAGTTGGGAAGGGTTGAGAACAGGGGCCAGGATGGGACTGTGGAGGACCAAGTAGTTGTCCCCTCTCCTCTGCAGGAATCCAGACAAGGGAAGGGCATAGCGACAGAAATGACACCTCTTAGGGAGGCCTCTGGTCAGCTGGAAGTCAAGGGCAGAAGCTTCAGGGAGGGACGGACCTGTGGTCCCCTTTACCAGCTGTGTGACCTTAGGCACAGTATACTCAAACTCCTCGAGTTTCAGTTTTGGTCTGCATGATGGGAGGATAAGATCTGTGTCGGGGGGCTGCTCTGAGGATTCAGCAGGGAATGAACACCCTCTTATCTTCATGATGATTCTTGCTACTGTGGCTTCTACAGGAAAGAGGGACAAAGGACTAGCTGGGAGTCAGACCACTCAGTGTGACACGTGGAGCAACTGTTTATGGGCGTGGCGTCATTGAGCCAAGGGGCTGGCTTTTCATTCACTCCGCCTACAGGGTGTTTGTTGAGTTCCAATGAGGGAAGCAGATGTGAGCGGGTCACGTGCTGTGCTTGCGGCTGGGAGGGGGTGGGGTCCCCCCCCCCCCCCCCCCCCGCCCCGCCGAACTGTGGCATTTAAGTGGTGCAAAGACACACTTAGCTAACCTTGAATCATGCAGACCAGACACTGTGCTTTAATTATTCAGTCTTTTGGTTGCATCAGAGAGAAAGGCTGCACTCAGGTGCTAAGTGTCCTCAAGCTTGTGCCAATGCCAGGTTGGCAGGCCGCCAAGGCAGGCTCCAGCTGAGATCTAAGCACTCAGGCTGCATCTGCGGGAGACTTTAGCCACACTTTGTTTGCACTGCATCTTTTATAGTTACCTCCCATTTCTCTAACATATTGACTCAAAGTTTCCTTTTAAAGATATTTATATAAAAGTAAAAATAAGTCCACTCGAAGAAATTTTAAAAAACTAGTATCCTTGGAATGTCAATATGGCCAAATTTGTGAAGGTAACCCACAAATGCCAAAATTTGGGAGAGATCTGCCTGGTCTTCGTGGGTAGAAAGGGTTTGAGTCCCAGGAGCCACTCATGCCAAGCCATGTGACGTTGGAGGCCCTGGTTCAATTTTCCAAGCTGGATCTCCCCATTTGTGAATTAGGGACACCAACAGCTTGCCCAGAGGGCTGCTCCAGCATCATGTGAAATCACATAGTAAACACGGGGAGCAGAGGGCATGATGCAGGGAAGCCCACCCTGCCTGGGGACTGTCAACATGGCTGGCTCTGTGCCATCCATTGCTGCTTTCAGGTGACATCAGGATAGAGTGAACTGGGGGGTTGGCAGTTAGCAGATTCAGGGTCAGCTTCCATGCTACCATTTAATGTCACTTAAAAAAACAACAACAACACATTTTTGTAGTATAATCTACAGCCAGAGAAGTACAACTATCATCAGGGCTCCACTTGGTAAATTTTCTGACACGCCCAGGTAATCAGCCCCCAGAACTCCTTCATGTCCCATCCCAGGGTACCCATGAACCTGACTTCCACCACCATCCATCAGTTTTGCCTGCTTTTGTCCTTCATGTTCATGGACTCCTAAAGGAAGTCTGTGGCTGTTGTGTGCCTGGCTTTGACTCTATTCTGTAGTTGTGAGACTCTCCCACATTGTTCATTTTTATTGGGGTAGTGGGGTAGAGTGTAGAATTGTGCTTGGGTTTACTTCATAAGGGTGACTGAGTGATGACATGGAGAGGTCAATGTCATTGATGGAAAAGTTTAATGTTACAGTTCTCCTGGAAATGAGAGGCACAGCACACCATATAGGGCCCCACAAAACCTTATCAACCCAGGGACCAGGCAGCCTAGAGAGAGGGGAACTGAGACTATGCCTTCAGGTGGATGGCAGTGGGGGAATGGGGGAATGGGGGAGTCCCCTGTTGGGCAGGAACTGAGAGCATATGTTAGAGTTTGTGGTTGGGGGTTTATAATATGAATTTTGCACTCCCAGGAAATCTGACTTGCTGGAGAGAGAGCAGTAAACAATTTCAGCCATTAGTTGGGCCTTGTGATAAATGAGTGCCATGTAGACAAATACAGAATCTAAGAAACACAGTTAAAATAAGTGTTCCATTGTGTGAATACGAAACAATTTATCCATTACTGACAAGCATTTGGGTTCTTTCCAGTTTGGAGCTATTATGAACATTCTAGTATTTCTGCTATGAACATTCTAGCACTTTTTTTTTAGAACATACAAATGCTCTTCTGTTGAGTAAATGCCTAATAGCAGAATTTTTGGATCACAGCATTCATATAATCCATTTTAGAGGATATTACCCATTTCCCACTGTAGTTTGTGCCAGTCCAATCACCCTTGGCACCCAAGAGTTCCCTTTCCCTCATATATTCTCCAAACCCCATATTTTCCTTCATTTTAAGTTTATCCAATTAGGCATCAAACATCACTTTAATTTTAATTTCTCTGATGACCGATTAAGTGCAACAATTTTCATATGCTTTCTGGACATTTGAACAACTCTTGTGAATTGTGAAATGTCTGTCCAGGTTCTTTTGCCCATTTTTCTCTTGTGTTCTGCCTTTTTCATACAGATTTGTAGGAATTCTGGATATAGAGTCTGTGTCATATAAATGTATTGTGAATATCTTCTCCCATTTTGTGGGTTATATTTCACCTTCTTAATAGTATCTTTCGATGAACAGAAGTTCTTAATTTTAACACAGTGCAAATCATCATTGTTCCCCTCAAGTTTGTGGGTCCTGTTTAAGAAATCTTTGCCTACTGCAAGGTCAAGTAGATGTCCTCCCAGGCCACTTCATAGTTTAAAATGAGGTCTTGGGATCGCCTAGGAGAGAGGACAGGGAAGTATGTTCAACAGGGGTGGGCTGGGGAGGTGAGCCTGACAGCCATGCTCTACTCCATCTTGTCCTGATGGAAATAGAACTTTCATCTTTCATCTTTAATTGCCTCATGAGGGAACAGAGAGGTTAGGTGACTTGCCCAGGATCCTGCAGCTAGTGACAGTCCTTGGAATTGAACTTGGGTTTTCTGCCTCCTGGTCGGGTTGATCATCTATTGTTTCCGAGAATTGAAGTCAGCCAAAGAGAATCTTGGAATCCCCTCTTTCCCTCCTTCATGTCTGTGGAGCTTTGCAGGAACACGACAGTGGACTGTGTTACCTGGGGAGAGGAATTGTTCTGGTAGCCCTTCCTGACAGCGTCACTGCTGTTGCAGACAGTCCTTCTTGACCCCAATGAGCTCTGCAGTCTTGATTCCTGAATGTGACCACGTCCTACTTTGTCAGTTCTAGGATCGACATCCAGTTGTTCTTTGGTGCTGGGACACTCAGCTTGGCCATGGCTTCAGGTCTGATAGCTGGGGTTTTGACAGGTGAGTATGAGACCACCCTTCTAACCCCATGGCCCAGGGCACAGGACTTGAGGCCAGAGGGCATCTGGCCCATGGCCACATGTGTCTGTGCCCTCCCCTTCCCTGGTGAACCCCCGCAGCTCAAGCCAAATGATGCAAAGGGGCTCAGACCTTGATTAACCACAAAAACGGAATCACATCATTTCAGAATTAGAAAGGCCCTCAGAGGTTACCTGCTGGAGGTGTGGACTCTGAGGATCAGAGAAAGTAAAAGGCTTTCTGGAGCTTACAAGTAGCAGGGAGTGGCAACAATGCAGCCTCTTGAGCCCAGGGCTGGTGATTTCACCCAATTTTGTACAGTGAGCCAAGGAAACCCTTATGCCAAAAAGTTTACCTTCATTCCCTGAGAATACCCATACTATTATTTTGTTCAGCAAGTATTTATTCAATAGCTACTATGAGCCAGGGCGCTATTCTTAATAGGGACGCAACAGTGAACAAAACACATTCCCTGATCTCATGGAGCTGATATTCTAGTGGAGGGGGAGGGGACAATAAACAGATAAGTAGAGTGTTTACTATGTCAGAGATGGTAAGTGCTATAAAAAGAAATAACTCAGGGTAGAGTTTCACTTCATTTCATTTCATTTCATTTCATTTCATTTCATTTCATTTCATTTCATTTCATGGGATGCTCTTTTAGAAGGTTGGGAAGGGAAGACCTATCTAAATAAGTTGACCTTTAAGCAGAAACCTGAAAAGGAAAGAGGAAAGGAGACATACCATGTGTTTATTTGGCAGAAGAGCATTCCATGAAAAGGAAGAGCAAGTGCAAAGGCCCTGAGGCAGGAGCAAAGCATGCTTAGTATGGTGGATATGGATAGAGTGAAAAGGAGAGTGGCAGGGCTTGAGGACAGAGTGGTAACAAGGAGCCAGATCATTCTGAGAGATGGGGAACCACTGGAAATCTTTAAACAGAGGATTGAAGTATACTTTTGCTCCTGCAATATGACAGAATGGCAAAGATCCTTAGACAGTTACTAATTTGCCAGTCTTATTTATATGCTAGGAGAAAATGTGATTTCTGTCCAGAAGTGCTCACCTTTATTCTACAAACAAATAGCCTTATTGGTTAGACACTCATATACTGTGTCCCTAAGAGGGAATGAATACAAAAGAAGAGACAAAATAGAATAATCAGACATAAAGGAGTTGTGTGGCATTGGGCACATTAGTTTAGTCTCTCTGGGCCTTGGGTGGCTTCTCTGTAAAATGAAAGGATGATGGCTTCTTTTCTGCTCCAAAACATGTAGAAAGGTCCTTTTTGGAATTGCCTGGGCGACTTTAGAGAGCAAGACTGATTAGAATTGCTCTAATGTACCCACTGGCCTCAACTTTCTGCAGTCAGGGTGATTGATTAAATACAGATGAGACAAATACCTCCCTCCATAAGTTCACATTCCCTTCGTGGTGGCACTGTAATCCTGAGTAGGGTGACCAGATTTAGCAAGTGAAAATACAAGATGCCCATTTTTTAAGTTCCACATTAACTGAGCATCCTGTATTTTATCTGGATATTTTATCACCTCCTCTGGACTGTGACACCATTCACCATTGTCACTAGTATTCACAAAGTGAAACTGACTTGCACTGTTTGGTAAAACCCCTCAGAGGGTTTTGGTTTTCTTTTTTTCTTTTTCTTTTTTTTTTTTTTTTTTTTTGTCTTTTTGGTTTTTTATGCTTGCCTGGAGTTAAAAAAGAGAATAGAATATTGTTTCTTTGAGAGTTAAGACCAGGAGCATCTGGGTGGCTCAGTGGGTTAAAGCCTCTGCCTTCGGCTCAGGTCATGATCCCAGGGTCCTGGGATCGAGCCCTGCATTGGGTTCTCTGCTCAGCGGGGAGCCTGCTTCCCTTCCTCTCTCTCTGCCTGCTTCTCGGCCTGCTGTAATCTCTGTCTGTCAAATAAATAAATAAAAATCTTTTAAAAAAAAGTTAAGCCCAATGAGCATTCCTCTTTACATGTGGCTTTGAATGTAAGAACACTGGTGAATAAAAAGAACATGAACAATGGAAGGGGAAAGGAGACCACCAGGCAGCCCAGATAGCATCAAGTTGACCCCCTAAAGCTGAGCATTTTGCTTGCCAGGAGGTTCCTCCGATTTGGGACCTGTCTACACCGACATAGGAAATAATCCCCCCCAAGCATGGTTATTGGGTTTCCCAGCTGTGACCGATTAGAAATGGCAGGTTAGAAGTGGGACAGGTTTCTAGAGGTAAGGCCCACTGGGAGAAGTGAGAGGTGAAAGGAGACAGCCTAACAGAAGAAAAGAAATTCTTAAAGCCCGACACTAGAACATGAAAGCTTGAGCTGCTAAACACCAACCACCCTCAACAGCTACGTATTTCCTCTGCATTAGATAGCGCATTTCATAAATGGACATTCCTAGCAATTGTTCTGATTTAAAAAAAAAAAAAAACAACAGTCTAAATGTGTTTAGTGTTATGTCATAAGACAAGAAAATATATTTTGGATGCATTTTCATCAGTGGTGAGTAAGCCTCTGCTATCTGGAAAGTTCGTGGAGGTGTTTGAGATTATTTCTGAATAATCCCAGCTAAACGAGGTGTGCTGGTTACACCCTACGTGTCCATATTGGTTAAAAGTGTGCATTAAGGGGCGCCTGGGTGGCTCAGTGGGTTAAGCCGCTGCCTTCGGCTCGGGTCATGATCTCGGGGTCCTGGGATCGAGTCCCGCATCGGGCTCTCTGCTCAGCGGGAGGCCTGCTTCCCTCTCTCTCTCTCTGCCTGCCTCTCCGTCTACTTGTGATCTCTCTCTGTCAAATAAATAAATAAAATCTTAAAAAAAAAAGTGTGCATTAAAAGAGGAAAATGTGAATAAGTACACGCCTACTCTTGTTAATCTTACTACTTAATACTTGGGGACCGATCACCATTAAAAATACACAGATACATCTATCAACGGCATTTCCCTGGTTCATATAGAAGTTGAGCAATCCCTTCGTGTATCCTGGGAAGTTCGGCCGCCTTTGCACCGCTGCAGGAATATGCAGGGCCAAGCTCTCTGGGCAGAGGCTGGATGGGTGAAAAGAAGAATAGGCACAAAAGCAAGCTGTTATAAACTACTTTCCCAACTACACTAGTGGCGTCTTGAGTGGAGGTCACAGAGTTTATTGGAGCCAGCAACGCTGCACTGACAGGAACGTGGAATTGGAGTTGCTGTCCATGGTAGCTCTTGTATCAAGTACACATCAGCTTTTCAGCGGGAGCGCTGTCTGACAGGGCTCTTATATTCCAACTTGGGAAGCATGTCAGATCGGTAGCTACTGTACATCTCTCAGTATCATCTAAATCCTTTGGAGATAATTGCTCTCGCCAGTTTTCTTTTGAGAGATCTCTATAGAATTAATAAGGCTGGTCCAGGAAGGCCAGCGCTTTAATTTGTCCGTCTTCTGGCTGTAGAAGAAGAAGGGATTTTTGTTGAGCTAACCATAGCTGGCCTATGATATTTTGATTAATTTTGAGGTAACAGATGCTGTGCTCTAAAGATTTAACATCTAAATATTGAATTTTAACAGGTTTGGTCTTAAGCCTCAAAATATTTAAGGCACCTCCTGCAGCCAAACATTTTGATGACCAGGCTTTCTGGGAGGTAAGATTTTGAACGTAATGTCATTGATGCTGAGTGAATGAACTTAAAAAGATATCTGTTACATCTATATATAGGTTGACTTCGTGTTTGTGAGAACAAACTAGAAACAAAAGTGTGTGTGTGTGTGTGTGTGTGTGTGTGTGTGTGTGTGTGTGTGTTGGTGAGGGCTGGGGGAGTGGTAAAGGTTACCATTCCCCTGACGCCTCAGTCATTGAGGGTCAGAGATGTGAGAATGGCCACTGGCCTTACTTCCCCCATCTGGGGTCATCAGCGTGGGTAGGTGGTTTGCCCTAAAGGCCATCGAGTCATGCAGTGCCCGAGCCAGCAGGTCCAATCTCATTCGACAGACGCACTGACCGGAGCCATGACCGTCTGTGTTTTCTCAGCGAGTGTGCGTCAGAGCTGGATCTAGAACACAACTCTTAACACTCAGTAGCCAGTGGACACAAGACCACTTGTACTGTAGGAGTCCGGGATCATTTAGCCAAAGGACAGAGAGCTCGAACAACGCGGCTGCTGCCAAGGGTCTCTGTGTCCTGTGTAGCATTTGTTGTCATGACTAGTCTAGAAAGAGGCTCTAGGGAGAGGTTCCCTGTCACCCCACTGCACACCTCCCTTTAACCAACACTCATGGTTCACCAAGTACTCTGATGTGTCGCCTTACATAACTCCCATTTGATGCTGAGGCTGGCTGGGCAAACATTGCAAAATTATAAATTGGAAGTGGAGGCTGACTGAGGTCAGACTAATGCCCAGCATCATCCCTTTGTGAGCGGCAGAGATAAGACCAGGAACTAGACCTCCCGAGTCCCAAGCCAATCCTTTTTCCACCTGGCATGCCTAGATACTGATCACTAGAGGGACAGAGAACCAGCCTCATTATGGGCCTTGGCATTAGTGTTTGTAGAGAGAACCTGCCCTTTCTTCTCCTCTGTCTCTTCCTTTGTCTCTTCTTTTTCCTCTGCTTCCTCCTTTTCATGTCAAAGAGCTTTACGGAGGTCTAACTGATTACGACACACATATTTAAAATATACAATTTGATATATTTAAACATATTTATATGCCCATGAAACTATCATATCAGTCTTTTATCAGTCAAGATAATGAACATTTCCATTGCCACCATGTTTCCTTGCACCTCTTTGTAACTATCCTTCCCTATCTACCCTATTCCATCCCAAGCAACTGCTGAACTGCCTTCTGTCCAATAGATTCATTTACATTTTCTATAATTTTATATAAATGAATCACACAGTACATTCTTTTTCTGGCTTCTTTTACTCAGCATAATTATTCTGAGAGTCATCCACGTTGTTGCTAATAAACGGGCTCATCCTGTACCAGCATCTCCCTATAGCCAGTCTCTCTCAGTCCCTGCAAGCGTGCTTGCCCCTTTGGTGGTAGCAGGGTTAAATCTAGTGAAAGGACGCAGAGAACTGGTTTAATTCATCCGTTCATTCCACAAGTATTTATTGAGTAACCCCTCTCTACCAAGCATGCTGCTAATTAGCCAGGGATGCCACAAACAGGACCAATATCCAGCTCAATTATTTGAGTTGCAATAAATATTTGCTGAATAAATGAAGGGAACTTGAGGAACCTAGCCTAACGCTGGGCACTGCAGCAGCAGGTGAAGTGGAACCCTGGGTATGGACCTAGAATGGGAAGACGTGAATTCCTCCCCATTCTGCAAGGTCTCATGGAGGCAAGTACCATGACCTTTCTTACTGGTAAAATAACGGTAATCTTTGTTCTACCTCACTGGGTTGTTTCAAAGACCAAATGAGGTAATAATGGCTGTAACTACATTTTGTAAACTATAAAATGCAAAGCACTACACGAACAGGAAAGCTTATTACTGGGAGTTTAGCCAACCACGAAGGAATACGTAAGCATGACAGTTATCATCTATCGTAATCCGATGGGTTCCAATTTTGTGTTAGATGCTTTTTGGCATTATCTGATTTTATCCTTACAATAACCCTGCACAAGAGTAAGCATCCCTGTCTTAAAGATGAAGAATGGGGTGCCTGGGTGGCACAGTCAGTGAAGCATCTGATTCTTGGTTTCGGCTCACGTCATGATCTTGGGGTTGTGAGATCAAGCCCCACGTCGGCTCTGGGCTCAGCACTGAGTCTGCGTTATGACTCTCTCTCCCTCTCCTTGTGCCCCTCTCCCCACTACACTCTTTCTCTTTCTAACATGAATGAGTCTTTGAAAAAAAAAAAGAGTCACTTGTCCAAAATGACAAAGCTAGTAAATGGAAAAGGAGGAATTTGAACTGGTATCTGTTTGGCTCCAAAGAAACAGCTGCTGCTCCTGGAGGACAGTTACTTCTCCCCTCCTTCCCCCACTATTCTGATTAATCCTCTTACAGCTGAGCAGAACATTTATTCAGCAGTAGAACACAGCTTTCATTGGAAAAGCCAAATATCCATTAAGAGGCAAGAATTCAAACTTCCAAAGCTGATAAATCCAGGGGTAATTTTTTTTTCTTTTTTTGGTAAACCATCCAAAAAGACATTTTAATCATTATCGAATGTCATAATGCATTTCAGAGAACCAAAGACCTGGGGATTGGAAAGGATATTCCTTCCCTTGTTGCCCAAACCATCCCTGGCAGTTCACCACTCCCCAAAGGTACCCCTGTCATCCTTGGATGATTCTATTACTAATTAATCATTCATTCACTAATTAACTCCATTTAATGACTTACCTAATATATGACAGAGCTCTTGTGTAAAGAGTTGGAGAGCTAAATCTAAATGAAATGCAGTTCTAGCTCTCAAGGAACCACATACCCTAATGCTCTGTCTTCCTTTAGATTACAATGATCCTTCTGCAGATACTGATTTATAAAAATTCAGTTCCTGACACAATTTTTCATAAACTCCCGCCTTCAACTTTTTATTTCAATTTAATAACCCGTGGATTTTATTTCGTGCTTTCCAAAGCACAAGGACTCCCCGACATACACTCATTAAAATTAATTCCACAGTTAACCTTTCTGAAAATAGGTTTTTGGTGAGTCTATTGCAGACAAGCCCCTGTCCTGGGTACTGTGTGGGGGATCCGAGAAACTAGGGCTTTCACTATATAGGACTGGATCTTTCTCTGTGCACAGCTCTGTTAAGCACTGAGGGAGTAATCCTGGCAGCAGCTGCTGGACAAATGAAAGAAGGGAAAGACCATGAGTTTGGGGAGGTCAGGGAATGTGGAACTTGGGAGTTGTGTTGGACTTGGCTAAGTGGCAGGAAGTGAAAGACATTCCAAGCAAGGGGCAGGTTGTGAGCAAGAACCGGAGAAGCAGGAGGCAACCTGGCTCAGCAGCATGGTTGGCGAAGGGAAGGATGAAAGGTAGGCATGAGCCACTTGACTCAGCCTCCAGGCATTTGGAGGCTCCTGAAAGTTTAAGTGGGGAAATTACAGGATAAGGTTTTTAGAGCTGAGTAAAGACTGAGCTCGTGGGATGGATTCTGAAATGAGCACAACATGCTGAAGTTCATCCATTGGCTTCTGAACAAGTATTTGCAGTTTATTTTTAAAATGATTTTATTGCCAAGAAACATAAACCCCACCACTGTTTTAGCACATAAATACCCCGGAATGTGTTGAGTCCCTCCTGCTGTGTTAGGCAAAATTCTCAAGAGCTAGCCTCACCACACTGGCATCACCCCTGCTTCTGATTTCAGATACATGTTCCAGACACACAGTAAAGATCCAACAAATGCTTGTTCAACAGAGATGAGGAGAGCAGGTTTCTAAAGCAGAGTAGGAAAATAGATTAGGAGCCTGTCAACAGACTCCTCCCCTCTTGGAGAGGTCCCTGAACACAGCCTTGTTCTGGAAGGGAGTGCCTTCAGGGACATCACTTTACTTCTCTAAAGTAAAGTAAATTACTTTACTACTCTCTTTTCTTCATTTGTAAAATGAGATCAAATTCCACATTGTGGAGTCAGACGGATCTGGGTTCTACCACCCCTTGTTCTGTGATCGTCAGAGCCCCATTGTTCTCATCCCTGTGGAGATAGGAACAGTAATATCTCACCAGGTTGTTTTAAGGGTTAAAGGGAGATGTATGTGAGATGATAGCACACGGATCCTCAAAAAACACCCCATAAGTGTTAGCCACTCTGATTTCCACTTCTACAACTCTGTGGCCCATGGTACTAGATGCAGTGATTTTATGGCACGGTGGGACGTGGCACCCACTAAGAACTTAGGAGATGCTCAGCTTGCAGAAGAGAAGACCCAAAGGAGATCTAAGAACAATCTTCAAATACTTCAAAGATTATCATGTAGAAAAGGACAAATATTTGTTTCCTATAGGCTTCTCCAAAGAATTTAACTAGGCCCAGTGGACAATGCTGTATAAATTGCTAACAATTTGAACTTGTCTGCAAAATGGAATGAATTACTTCATATGGTAGTGCATCCTCTATCACTGGGGACATTCAAACAAAAGCCAGATCACGATTTACCAATGACTCATGTAAAGAGCTGTAAGATATGAGATCTAAGAGTTCTTCCCATTCAGATTTTGCGGAAGACGCTCTAAGACCTTTGTGATGACATATTTTTGTCAACATGTCAGTTTCCAGAGATTAAGCCAGAATCAATATGTGTGTAAATTTTAAGATCTATAAGGGTTCATCTGTAATAAAAATGTTTGCTTTGCTTTCACAGTTTCCTCATTTGGCTACTGGATTTTAAGCAAAACCATTCAACAAAAACAAGGCCTGTCTGAAAATGAGACAACTTCTTTTCACTGTTGCCTCCCCTTTTTTTGTGGATGACACTCATTACAGCAAAGTCTCCTTATATACAATGAAACAAGGTCAAAGAGATGAATTTGATATTAAAAAATAAGATTAAAAATGTATTTGAATGGTAATTTCATAATAGTTTAAAATAAATGTTTGGTTTCATTAAAGATGATGCTATCAGTATTTTCTTGGGTGCAGACATGCAGTTAAGGTATTGGTTCAATTTTATTGACAATTCTTAGATTCTTTCTCATGCTTAACAAAGCATGCTACGCCACCCAGTGAACTATTGTCTATATCAGCAGAACACAGAATATTAAATAGGGAAAAATTAAGAATTCACTTATATTTAGTCCTATAATATGGACATTGTGTTTCTACTCCAGCAGTTTCACAAAGTAGTTCTTATACCCTGGGTATATTCTGAATTTGACTGCAGGGAAAGATGTGGTCAGTTGTGGAAATACAGTGTCTCAAGATTACAAAACTAATTCTGTGACCTTGAGAAAATCATTTACGGTTCCACGGCCTGGGTTCCCCCATCTGTAAAAAGAGGTGAACCTTCAACCTCTCAGATGTCCTTGAACTCTCTGAAAACCCACCATGGGTGATTGGCTATGGGATGGCAGCAACATGGCCATTTCTCTGAGTGTGTCTGGATGCCTAGGCGATATTCCAGATGTACAAGGTGAAAGATCACGTGGCTGGTGTGGACAAGAGCACCACAATTTAAACCATTTAGGAGATCTTCTGTGTTTCAGGAAGGGCTAACTGTAGCAAGTTTTATGAAAGAAAAGCTGCATTTCTAAAGAACATGTATCCCATAGTTAACTAGCTCATTTAAAAAAAGATTCCCATTTTGCCAAGGGGGGAGGGAGCCTGAGAGAAAGCAGGGTTCCAAAAGGAACAGACTGTGAGAGTTCTCAGTAGTAAATGTTTGTAACTTTAACTGACCTTGCTGGTCTATTTTGAGGTTAGTGGTTCAATACAGAGACACAAGGAAACTTGGAATTCAATTTATTGTCAAATCAACAACAAAAAAAATTGTCGCCTGAGTATTAAGACTAGTGTCCAGTCTCTATCTTTTTCCTCTTTCCTTCAATGGTAGACAGGGAGTGACTGTCAGCATCCCACCACGACCACATGCCTGGGCTGAGTGACTGTCAGGCCTCAGCCCCAATCAAGGGCACCGAAGGGACACTGTTGAGCAGCCTTGTGGCTGAATCAGGAGCTTCTCTCTTCCAACATGGTCACTCACCCCTTGGGACACCCTCAATGGCTACTAACACTGAAATGTTTGCAGACAGATCAAACACAACGTATAGCAAGAAAGAATTCTGACCACTGCATAGATTTAAAAACAAGAAAATGTTTATATTTCATTTAACATTTGACACAGAAGAGGCCACATTTAGACACATTAAATCTTCAGAGCACTTTAATTTGTAGTTTTGGACCTTGGCTCTGACAAATGCTCGTATAAGATGCATCCATAATTCTTTTTGTAATTTATGTTTACAAATTATACCATGATAAAACTTAATAAAAATTACTCATGTGGCATATTTTCAACATTTTATAAGTTAGTCCAATGCACACAATAAATTTTTGCTGTTGTTTACATAGGAAGTTCTCATGATTTCACTATTACACAAATTGAAGCTGAAGACTACACTCAAAAATGAGTTTAGAAAATGGCATTACAAAAAACTGGGAGTGAGTAGTAAAAAACCCACACGGGGCTGCTGTGCAGAAGCAAACTGGATGCTCTTACTGCCATAAGTCTTCAGTGCGGCCAAACTTAAACACCAGTCCTCTGCAAATAAAATAAGAAACATCACATCTAGTTGAGTTTGGGGGAGAAAAAAGAGTATGTGAGATTGGGAGGATGGTGGGAAACTAGCAACAAAGAATTGACAAGTTGTATTACAGAAAAACACCGGGAATGTATCAGAACAGAAAATGAACGTGTGGTTCCCACATCCTCGACTTCTGAGTACTGAAGCCTTCTGCCACTCTTAAAAAGTTAACCAATGTTTAGTATAGAACGACAATATGTCTAATTTTATCATATTCATTCAACAAACCTTTTTTGAATATAATGTGCTAGATGGTTGGGCTATAAAAATACATAAGCTATGGTGTCCCTGCCCTCAAGCTGCTCACATCTCACATTCTTGGTGACACAGTGTGCTAACAGCAGAGGAGGGATGTGTGTGCGGGGGGAAGACATGTATTTACCAAATGTTGAGAGAACACAGAAACACATAGAATTTATTCCGCCTGAATGTGTTAGGAAAGAAGTTACAGAGGTGGTAATATTTGGAATGGGCTTTGGAGGATAAGCAGGAGTTTCAATGGGAGACGGGTAGGAACAGGAGCTAGTGTGACAAAGGAAGCGGAAACAACGTATCAAGAGGCAAAGGGAATAAAAGACCACAGGGCCTCAGGGAAAGCCCAAGTGACAGTTGTGTCAGGAATATGCCTACAAAGAACTTGCCATCCAGGGTTTAGGTGGGGAATGGTCTACAGCTGTCCTCAAAGTTTCAACTTAAGAGTGGCAAGGTGGCAATTATAGGCATAAGGAGATACAGGTCTCCATCTAGATCTCTGGATACACGTGGATACCTGAAGTGCATTAGAGCAGGGAGGAGTCCAATATGGCTGGATTATAGCTTAAGAGACAAGGAAGATAGGGAATGGCAGTGGCCAGGATTTGGTAAACCAATTGACCAGAGTGGCTAATTGCCCACAGGGGCCTTACATGCCTTAAATGAGTCAAGAGGGCAGGTGTCAGCCTGTACATTCTGCTACGGGGGCTACTGATACTCAGCATGAAATGGGATTATACGGAGATGTGCCCCGACTTAGAGGAACAACTATCCACCTCCAGCTGATTGTTGTTATGCAAGGCTCAGGATTGTCAGATCTTCCACTTTTTGAGGAAAAGCCCAAACTTCAGATTTTAATGTAAAAGTCTCTGGAGTTTTAAATGTTGGCTCAATAAAACAGAAAATACTGTATTGAATAAATAAAACAGAGCCGTGGACAGAATTTGGCTGCAGGGCCACTAGTGTTGAGTTCTTCTGTAGACAGCTCCAAGTTTTGAAAAATTTTAAGATGAGAAGTGACAGAATTAGAGCCATGTTTTAGAAGAGAAAGTGACACAGGAAAACTGGATCCAAGGGAAGAACCATCAGGGATGTGAAGTGCTCAGGAAGGGATGATGGTGACCCAACAGAAAGTGAACAAGTCTGAGACCCTTCCGAGGCCGTTTGAGAGGCCCTGGATGTGCGGGCAAGGGGGAGGGAGAAATTGAAGAGGGGGGTAGACAGTGGCATGGGCTGCTTTGCATTTGTTTTCTCGTGTTTTCCAGGCCCCAGTGTCTACTCAAGGTTAAGTGTATAATCGTAATGATCAATTTAAAATGGCTTTCATAAGCCTTTCAGGAGGTAAATACTTCAGTGTTTTTTGATGAAAACAAAAATGCAACTAGGAAATTGTACCCTCTCTTGCAAGAATGTTAACTTCTCTTTATAAAGGATTTCATAAAGCTCTAAAAGGTGTTCTGATCTCTGATCTTCTGGTTAATAGCAGGCTTCTACCCTCCAGATAGCTTGGATGAGACATCCTTCAAAATACTAGTCAACAGATGTAAATTGTAATCTGAAGAGTTTCTTGGACAAAAGCCAGTCCCTCCTACACTGTCAGATGGTCACCTTTGGTACTGACATCTGTGTCTGATTTCTGAAACAGTCATTTCTCAGGGGCTGCTGAGTATTGTCCTGTTACAAATCAGAATGGTAGGCAATCTGCTACAACTATTCCACTAGCAGTGCTTATTAGTTGAATTTCATTTCAATTTGCTTATAGTATTTTCAGAAACCATAGTTTTTAAGTCTGAAGAAGGACAACAGTACCAAATGAGAAACCAAACTTGCTCCATATAAAAGGAATTTATCATAAATAATTTGAGACAAGTCAATGATTGGTTTCCAAGGTTTTGTGCCATATGAAAACTGCTACGTGAACTCATGTGTTTCCCCCTCAATCCTCTGTTCCCCACTCCGGTGACACAGTGACTTCTCTGCTACAGCAGCATCTTAAGGTGGAACTTGCTTTATTCTTTTTCTCTGCCAGGGTAAATGATAAAGAAGGCTGCTGTTTGCCCCTCCCTGGCTGGTTCTCAGTAGATCCCCCTCCCCACAACTCCATCCTGAAGCTTTTCTTACACACCCTCACACTACCTTCCCTTGGCTGAAGTTGTGGGGCCCTGAGTTCCCCGTGCACCTCCCAAACTGTGGAGACACTGGAGTAGTGAGCTCAGGATGCTTGGGGGCCATCTGTACAGATGTCCAGGCCCTGGCACTGCCGCTTGAAAGGAAAAGAAATCCTACCTATCCACACCGACCTTCTCATAAACATGCTACATTACCCTACAAAATAACAAACGTACCCAGATTTTATTTCATAAGCTGAGAAATGAGGTTTACTCGTGCTGTATTTTTGAAGTATTATACTCCCAAACTCCCGAACTCCCAGTGTTATACTCCCAAAAAAGGAAGAGGGAGGAGGGAAAGAGAACTCATGCTAAACAACCAGCTCAGGACAGCAAAAAGAGAAAACATCAACTGAATTCACCCCAAATCTCAAACGTCTTCATCCTTGTAGCTAGAGCCTAAACTCTGGAGTCAGACAGCTTCCGTTTTAGCCACATGATCTCAAACAAGGAGCCTGTTTTTTCTGTGCTTGCTTTCTCACATATAAAATGGGGATAATTATGGGGCCACCTTCAGAGTTGTTACAGGAATTCACTGAGCATATAGGTAAAATACTAAGAATGGTGCCTCACAGATAGTAATTACTCAATAAACTCTGGTCATTATTGTTTTCTGCATAATAACAGTGGCTGAATTTTTTATTCTTGTTGTTTAAACTCTTTGGGTTTTCTCCATTAGTTTCAGGACATAAGGAAAGACCCAAAGACGCTGTATACCTTGCCACATCTAAGTTCACATTTTTCTTCCTTCCAAAATGATTTTATAAAACTGCAAGAATTCCTGGTGGAGGAAAAAGTTTGAATATCACTCGTGAATGTTACCGAAGGGTAACTGTCAGCATTTCAGGAGTGGCTCAAGTAGATATGGGGCTTAGGTTTCGTTTTGGGGGGGGGGTCAGTAGGAAGAGACAGAAAAGGAACAGTCCTACAATAGACCGTCCTAGAATAGCGTAGTTTTTTAACCTTTTTTTGGATTAGGGACTTCTTTGAAAATCATGAGAGCCATAGACTCCCCTCCTAGAAACAAGCAGAAACAGCAGTATCTTGTCTACGGAAATGTCTGGTGCTTTCCCATCTTCAGAACCCTACCCACAGGATGACGGTTAAGAATCCCTGACGCAGGGGCACCTGGGTGGCTCAGTGGGTTAAAGCCTCTGCCTTCGGTTCAGGTCATGATCCCAGGGTCCTGGGATCGAGCCCCGCATCGGGCTCTCTGCTCCGCGGGGAGCCTGTTTCCTCCCCTCTCTCTCTCTCTCTATGCCTGCCTCTCTGTCTACTTGTGATCTCTCTCTGTCAAATAAATAAAATCTTTAAAAAAAAAAAAAAGAATCCCTGACGCAGGGCACCTGGCTGGCGCAGTCGGTTAGGCATCCTACTCCTGGTTTCAGCTCAAATCACGATCTCAGGGCCCATGCTCAAGGTCGAGTCTACTTGAGATTCTCTCTCCCTCTGCCCACCCCGCCCCACTCTCTCTATTTAAATAAATAAAATCTTTATTAAAAAAAAAAAGAATCCCTGATGCAGAGCATAAAAAGAAGATTTTGGGGGGCAGGGCGTGGAGGGGTGGTGGCAGTGGCAAGGGTGGAAGGCTAAGGGTAGGGAAAACAGCAGGCCCTTAGTACCCAGAAAGGAATGAACATTAGAAAAGATCATTAATAAAAATATTAAGGTTCTCAGGAGTTTTAGTAATCCCTTAATTTGTCACTGCAGCAGAAGGATAAAAAATGTTAGGGCTTCTCCTACATACCTCAAATATCATCATGCATAAGTTCTAATAACACCAAGTTAGAAAGACCTATAAAATGTACTCAGAAACAAAATTTTAAGGAGAAAAGGTTTTAAGCAGGCTTTCACTGAAAGTAACTGTTAGAAATACAGATTTAAAATGAAACTGTTAGTATTATGTAACTAAATCACTTGAATCACAGTTTATTAAAGGGGAGTTGGTGGCGGTTAAAAAAAAAATCAGCATACGTTCCCAAGGTTGGTAACAACAAACATGTGTTTGTTATTTTTCTCAGTCTCATTCTTCATATTTTATGACATAACATGGGGGAGGGGCACTGGACAGGGTAAGTTAATTAACTAAATATAGTAATTATATATTATTATATAATTATATCAATTATAAAAAAAGAATTCAGGGGCACCTGGCTGGCTCAGTTAGTTAAGCGTCTGCCTTTGGCTCATGTCATGATCCCGGGGTCCTGGGGATCACGCCCATCAGGCACCCTGCTCAGTGGGGAGTCTGCTTTTTCCTCTCCATCTGTCCCTCCCCTCCGCTCGTGTTCTCTTTCTTATTCCTTCTCAAATAAGTAAAACCCTGAAATAAAAAATTAAAAATAATAGGATAAAGAATGTAAAAGAAACTTACCCAAAAAAGATAAAGGCATTTTGAAAAAATACAGCAATTCCAGGGTATACGATGGCTTTTTCTGTAAAAAATAGTTGTAATATTCAGAGGTTCATGGTCTCAAAACATTTAGTTTCTGATACACTGGTGAATAGCAAGTTTCCTGCCTTACATAATTGAATTTTCTGGTAAACATGGTTGGTTCGAGTATTAAATGACATAATACATGTGACAGAGTCTAGCACTGGTGTAGTAAGTGAAAGTTCCCTCCCTTCATTTCACAGATATTTAGCAAGTGCATACCATGTTCAGCACTGTAATGTGCTGAGAATATGGCAGTAAATAAAACAGGCAAAAATTTTTTCATCTTCATGAAGCTCAACAACATAGAGAATAAGTAAGTGAGGAGAAAAAATAAAGCAAGAAAAGATAAGGGAAGTGCGATGAATGATGACATTTTATCCAAGTGGCCAGGAAGACCTCATGAGAAGGTGACAGTGACGAAAGGATAGGCAGGAAGGGCGGGCAGCCCCACACAGAAGCAGAAGAGCAAGGGCAGCAAGCCAGGGATGGCGGTGGGCTGGCACAGAGAGGAACGACCAAGTGGGCGACAGAGAGAAAGCAGGACACAGATCAGAGAAGAATGAGGGGTGGGTTAGTGCGGGGTGTGGCACGAAGATCACGTGGAGCCTTACAGTCACAGGAAGGGCTTTGATTTTCACTCTAAGGGAGATGAGAAGCCACTGGAGAGTTCTGAGCAGGAGAGTAATGACATATTTTAATAGGATTCCCCTGGCTGCTGAGCTGAGTAGACAAAAGGAGGTAAGAGGAGAAACAGAAACCAGTGAGGGAGCTGTTCCTGGAAATCAGACAAGAGACTAACAGATTTAACAAGGGTGGTAGCAATGGAGATGGTAAAAAGTGGTGGGATTCAGGGGGCGCCTGGCTAGCTCAGTCGGTAAAGCATGTGACCCTTGATCTAGGGGTTGTAAGTTGGAGCCCCACACTGGGTGGAGAGATTATTTAAAACAAAACAAAACAAAACAAAAACCTGTATTTAAAAAAAAGTGGTGATGGGTGGCTCAGTTGGTTAAGCATCCAACTCTTGATTTCAGCTCAGGTCATGATCTCAGGATAGTGAGATCAAACCCCACATCGGGCTCTGTACTGAGTGTAGAGCCTGCTTAAGATTCTGTCCCTCGGCCCCTCCCCCTTCCCACCCCCATGGTTGTGCACAAGGACGTGCCTGTGGGCTCTCTCTCTTTCAAAGAAAAAAAAAGTGGTGGGATTCAGGATATATTTTAGCAGCGGAATCAACAGGATTTGCTGATGGACTGAATGCGGGGTACAAGAGAAAGAGAAGTATCATCTCTGATAAGTTTTAATCCCCCAGTTTTTGACCTGAACATTTGGAGGGACAGAGAAACCATTAGCTAGGATGGGCAAGACTGCCAGAAGAACATTTTCTTCCAATTCATCCCAGATTGAAGTTGAAATCCTCATAAATTTCTACTACTGGAGCTATCAATGATTACTCATTAATTGACAACCAAGCATGATAAGTAGATGAATTATCAACTATTTCTCAGAATAGTTTTAAATTAATCTGATTACTATAACTGGTTTGCAGAAACTTCACTACCTCAAGGCCAGATTAAATTATTCCACATTAGTGTAACTACTAGCACTAGAATGGCTCATAAGGATCCTATAGAAAGGCAACTTATAAAATTATAGATCTCCTGTTAATAATTCTTAAAGCATAACCTGGCTCCAGAAGTCTTTAGGAAAATACCAAAGTTTTGTGAGATAAACACATTTCTACAAAAAGGGGCTCTGTATTAATAGTTGCATCTGGGAGAGAAGAATTATCAATAATTTTATTTTCTTCTTTGCTTTTTTATATTTCCAGTATTCTACAATGAACGAGCACTATGGAATTCACATGATAGTAACATTTTTGTTTTTAAAATATGATGTGATAAAGATTTTGTAGCAGCAAGAGAACTACTTAGGATATCATGTAAAATGCAAAAACCTAGGTTCAAAATCGTATTTATTCTATAACTATGCAAAAACATAAGAGACCAGAGGAAATATACCAAAACACTTAAAAGCAGTACATTATTATAGTTTCTTTCTTTTCTACATTTTTGGGAACATGGCTTTAGTAATAAATTATATAACCAACAATAACAAAAATACATATTAAAGTGCCTATCATTCCTGTCTATAAGACTTAAATGATCTTAATAAAAATTCAGGAAACCCATAATTTTAATCCAAGAACTACATTCTGTTCAAAGAAATAAAGGGTTAAAATCTGGGCTAGATTAGATCTCTGCTGGTCTAGTTTTTGCAGATCATTAAGACCATACTTTTACTGTAAGAAGCAGAGTCAATTTTACCTGGAACTGTAAGGGGTTTTCATATTTTTCTGGGGTCTGTAAAGGTGAGATTTCAAACAGGGATCTAAAAGCAGGCCTCTTCCTGCAGGCCTTGCTTTACACCGGCCTTCCACAGCAGACGTACGTGAACTGTTAATTTACTTTCTATTTAAAAGGAGATGATGTCATAGTACAAGGGAGGCTTAGCTAAATACATTTTAATTCTAGGATGTTAGAGCTTTCCATGGATATCATTCACCAAGTCAAAACTTGCCAAATAGCTAGAGAACATATATATTCTGCTTCTGAGGTTTTGGGAAGCCAAAGAGAAGCAAGGTTTGGAGCTGTGTCCCATTACTTCCAGGCTGTAGATCAGAAGAAAAAATACAGAAGAAAGGAATAGTAAAAACATACCAAATAAACAAAACAAAATACTGATAGGGTGAAGGGAGTTCCCAGGCACAAATGCTAGCAGCTAGTAGCTGACCCATCTGTATGAAAAAAAGCTTTGCTCTAAAATAACCAACCCTAATGCACAACTTCAGTATTCCATCAAAGTAAAACGTAAACTGTTTTCTCTTACCTTTAGCAACATAGCCTCCAAAGAGAATCCACATAGATGCAATCAGAGATCCAAATGCCAGCATGAATCCAATGAACAGCCAAATGCGAGCCCCTTAAAAGAAATAACATTTTACCCGCATTGTTTCTCATATGGCAGCAGCCAGTTCAATTAACTTTTCAAAAGGAAAGCAAAAACCAAAACAGAAAAAATGTGTAGTTGCCATTTAAAGTCTAAAATAAGAATGGAAGATGTGTTGAATATCTTTCATGAGTGCAGACGTTGGCCTTTTTCTTGTTGGCTGGTCTGTATATTCTAAGTGCCTATAATTAATCTCCTTAAATATGTATACTGAGAAAAATTCCTCAACCATCCTATAAAAAATCTCACAAAATATGTTTCAACATATTTACAGGCTCATTCTCCATATATTTTTAGAAACCGTACTCCAAAACTTAAACTCCTCCAAGAGAATTTCCAAGCAATAACATAGGTAACTTAACTAAAAATTCATATTCAGTGATATGTGAATCTAAACATACTACCATACTTCACTTCCAGGTAAGTCAGGCAGTGAAATAAATTCAAACTAATGTGACTGGCACTTAGGAAAGCCTCATTAAAATTATGTTAACAGAGGAGAACAAATTTTAAATCACATTTATAAAATATTTATGACTTGCTATAAAATAAACAGTCCTTAGACTCCCTAAAATGAATTGAGATGAGTTTAATCAGCATAAATACATTTTAATAAAATAAAAGCACTGCCTTGTTCAATAAACCAAACAGAATGCTATATTTAATTTCTGATTTCATCTCCAAAACATGAAACAAAAAAAGAGTTAAGAAATAATAAGCTGGGGCGCCTGGGTGGCTCAGTCAGTGGGTTAAAGCCTCTGCCTAGGGCTCAGGTCACGATCCCAGAGTCCTGGGATCGAGCCCCGCATCGGGCTCTCCGCTCCTTGGGGAGCCTGCTTCCCCCTCTCTCTCTCTGCCTTGCCTCTCTGCCTACTTGTGATCTCTGTCTGTCAAATAAATAAATAAAATCTTTAAAAAAAAAAAAAAAAAGGGACATCTGGGTGGCTCAGTTGGTTAAGCAGCTGCCTTCGGCTCAGGTCATGATCCCAGCGTCCTGGGATCGAGTCCCACATCGGGCTCCTTGCTTGGCGGGGAGCCTGCTTCTCCCTCTGCCTCTGCCTGTCATTCTGTCTGCCTGTGCTCGCTCTCTCTCCCTCTCTCTCTGACAAATAAAAAAAAAAAAAAAAAGAAAGAAAGAATAAGCTGACGGTCACAGATGTAGTCTTAAATACAACTGGCTCTCCATCCCCAAAGCTGTGTTAGCTAACAAATTTTAGTTACAGATGTGATGGCCATATTCCAGTCCTAGTCCTCGCTATTACTAGCTTATTATTATTAACACTAACTGCTACCATTCGCCTATTTGTTTATAGTTTACGATCATGCCAGATTAGTGTTTCTGTATCTCTTCTACTTCAGTTCATCTACAGAGACCGTGAACCAAAGAAAGTATAGATCAGGGCGGACTACTGAAGTTTCTCCTGTTTCATTTAAAAAAAAAAAAAAAAAAAAAAAAAAAAAAAAAAAAGACAGAAAAAGGAAAAAAAAGTCACTTGAATTCTGCCTATTTTTTGTATGGATATAATATAAGTTTATCACTTAAATTGTTGAATCAATAATCCCTCAAGTCCTTGGGTAAGCTGGACTCTCAAGGAAGCTGTGCCACACACATCCTGTACTCAGCCTACCTCACCCAGGTGCGTGGCAATGGAGGCCAGGGGATAGGAGCTGCTCAATTGAGGAGGAATGGACTCGGTGAACCTACGCACCGAAATTCTATTATTCTACTCAATTTTGCGAGATGAAAAGAATTCTGGAGGTTGGTTACACAGCAATGTGAATGTATTTAACACTACTGAACTCTACACTTAAAAATGGTTAAGAGGGGGATGCCTGGGTGGCTCAGTTGGTTGGACGACTGCCTTCGGCTCAGGTCATGATCCCGGAGTCCCGGGATCGAGTCCCGCATCGGGCTCCCAGCTCCATGGGGAGTCTGCTTATCCCTCTGACCTTCTCCTTGCTCATGCTCTCTCTCACTGTCTCTCTCTCTCAAATAAATAAATAAAATCTTTAAAAAAAAAATGGTTAAGAGGGTAAATTTTATGTTCTATATTTCAAAACACACCCAAATTACTACGATTCTGAACTATTTCAAAATGCCAATCCAATCAAATAAAGCTGACAAAAAAGAGAAGAAAATAATTTATATGGTAAACCTTAAGGTACTATAAAATCTATTTTGCACTTATACTCTTTATTGCATACTGTCCTTTGCTTTATACAATATACACTTATATCTACATTTTGTTGCACAAGCTATAAACTCAAGACTACATACACTGTGCTCTACAGCCAACCTAGATTAAATGTGACTTGTACCTTATGCCTTGAAACCTATAACTTCTGCCCTAGATATACTTCCATCCTATCTCTGATCTGACGGAGTTAGAATGATGGCCCTGCCATGTATATTCTCACTTTTAAGGATGTATAGTAAGACGTTGTTTACGCCTATTTACCTGTTTGACCCAGGCAACCTTCACTGTAACTATCACCTCGGACTTGTCCATTTGATACTGCATTAATCCTGTATGAATAAAATAAAGCCAAGATATCACAGTCTTTGACCCCAAGAGAAAATACCCATGACATCAAATTACCAGATACAATAAACTAGAGTACCTCAAATTTAAGGTTAGGCTTCCTGAGCCTTGAGTAATGGGTTCAAGTAAACTTAAACGAGTCCCTTCAACATGATCCCCCTAAGCAGCAGCGATAGTCCCCAGACCAGCAGAATCATCACCTGCGAACTGATTGGAAAGAAAATTCCCCAGCCCCAACCTAGACTTACTAAGGCAGAAACTCTGGGTATAGGGCATAGCAATTTGACTTTTAACAAGTCCTTCAGGTGATTCTGATGCTTGGTAACATTTGAGGGATAATTTTTCAAGATTATATCTTGCCTGTTAAAATTTGAGAGTGAAATTCTCAAAATTACACCTTGCTGAGATGGAACGATCCTCCCTAGCTTTCCATTTGTGCACAGGGGACATATTCAACATGTAATATGCATGCACCACAAAACACAGAGACAGAAAGGTCCCTAGACAATCCAAAAACTACTTAAAATTGGCTTTGGAATGCATTTTTTGTGATAATTGTGTACTAATGTCCAGTGTTTGGAGAAATTATATAGTAAGCAAAACAATAACTTTTTGCTCTGAAGATATTATCAGAGTGATTCAAGTGGTAAAATCTTGTTTTTTGATCTCCGATGCAGGTTCCAAACATAGGAAGTCTTTTGCTGACTCTCACAGAGTACCATTCTAAATTGAGACAGCCTTGCTTTCTTTAGAAGTATCCTTTCAAAAATCTAAATAGCATGGGAAAATGTTCACAATATATTTTGTTAAAAAGTTATAGAACTTTATACATATTTTATATATATATATGTCAAAATTCAATTGTGGGTGTATGTGCGTGTGTCTACCACTACAATGGAAGCTTCGTTGAGGGCAAGGGCTGTGTCTATCTTGTTTCCTATTTTTATTTTCAGTGCCTAGCATATAGTAGTTGCCCAATAAACATGCTGACTACATGCACCCTGACTTTTTAAATAATAATATGAAGTCTTAATTTATTCATTCAAATCTAAGTTTTAGAATGATCAAATGATCTCTGTATCAACCACATTATTTGGCAAACAAATACATTTAAAACAAGCTTTGTATTTTTTAAAAAAATGCAGATGTTCTTAGGTTAGTGTTTCTTTGCTCCTGTTTTTTCCTTGCTGAGCCATCTGCCAGTCCTTCTCTGCAAGCTGACCTTTAAACCATGTCCAGTACATTGATGACATTGAAAAATATGAACTCTACTCAACTATTGGGAAGACATTTTTATTTTGTGACAATCTATGTTAAGTAGTGTCACGAACAATAATGCTTACATCAGGAAGGCTATGGTTGCTATAACACCACAGGCATGGTATGAGTGGTTGAACTCTTCCATAGTGGGATAAATGACAGCTGCATCTATGATAATCCACCAGCCTGTAAAAAACTAAGACATAAAAAAGTGACACTAATGAGAAATTACAGTAATTTCATATTATTAGCTAAAAAGAAAGCAAAGTATTAAAGTGAAGAGATCCCTTCTAATGATTTTTTTTAAGACTTTATTTTTAAGGGGTACCTCGGTGGCTCAGTCGTTAAGCATCTGCCTTGGGCTCAGGTCATGATCCCAGGGTCCTTGGATTGAGCCCTGCACTGGGTTCCCTGCTTGGTGGGAAGCCTGCTTCTCCCTCTCCCACTCCCCCTGCTTGTATTCCCTCTCTCGCTGTGTATCTCTCTGTCAAATAAATAAATAATAATCTTAAAAAAAAGAAAAGAAAAGAAAAGAAAAGACTTTAAGTAACCTCTACATCCATCATGGGCCTTGAACTTAACAACCCAAAGATCAAGAGTTGCATGGTCCATTGACTGAGCCAGCCAGCTGCCCCTAAACTTAGATTTTTGTTTGTTTATTTAAAACCCACTATTTAGAGCATATGACAACATAAAAGTATAAAACACAAGGATCAGATGCATTGAGGGATTTGCAATGTAAATAAAAATTTTAACTACAAATTACTTCTAGGCAATACACTTTAGTGAGCTTCCTGTGTGGTTTTTTTCTTTTGTTTTTGCTTTTTAATGAGATTGAGAAGAAAACTAACTCTGGATTATGAAAAAATACAATCATATCTCTCCACTGGTTTTGACCTGTTTCTTTCTTAAACACTTCCTGGTATCTTAATAGACTCATAAAAGGGAAGCATTATCCATATAATGAATAAATGTATAAAGCATACTATCTTATATACCATTTTTAACATGCATTTAAAGAAAACCAATCATTCTACTAATCATTTTTCAAACCGTAATGTTAACTCTTAAAATGGAGTAACTCTAACTCCCTCATAAACAAAACATCAACGTTTATTAAAATAAATTTAGTGGTCAAAGATAAAATAAATAGTACATATTTAAAAACATCATACAGAATTCAAAACACATAAAAACAAACACAACAAAATAATGAAGCCCCAAATTATCAATGACACTTACTAGAACACCAGCAGCAATGGAAGCAATAGTATTGCGCTTTTCCCCCCAGTCAATGCATTCTGAGCATCTCAAGCCTTCTAGAAATCCAGACATTTTTTTCAGGTCACTTAAAAAATAAATAAATAAAAATCAACTCCATTAAAGTACTTCTATTTACTTGCTTCAAACATGAGTTATGTTCCCAGAAAATAATTAACAGTTCAGGAATAATTTAATGAAAGTCAAATACTTTATCTTAGCTACATATACTTTTTTAGAATATTTAATTTTTTATCAATTTCCACATTAAAACCTTGGAAAACAAAATTTGGACTCATTTAGCTTTTTTTAATTTAAAAGATAGTTTTGGTATATTTAAGAAATATGAACAAAGGTGGGTATCCAAACATGGAAAAATTTTATAATGGTTATTAATTTTAATTCCGATCTAAGTTACTATGTGATTTTAACATTTACAATCCAGGAGCACTAACATGGAGGAGAGAAAAAAAAAACTTTGGCTCTCAGTTAAAGCATGTACTCAGATGGAAAAATATTTGTCTTGGGAATTTACACATTTTATCACAGAACATGTGTTTCTTCACGCTCAGATTAAGAAATTAGACACTGCACTGCACGTCTTCTACTCACATCACTTCCTTTCACTTCATTATTTTTTCCAGAACCAATCCTGATTTTTGGTGTCATTTCTATATAAAGAACACCCATTTCATTTTAATATCTCTGTCTCTGATTCTACAGATGGCTCCCAGTCAAAAGAAAGCACAGGGGCGCCTGGGGGGCTCAGTGGGTTAGGCCGCTGCCTTCGGCTCAGGTCATGATCACAGAGTCCTGGGATCGAGTCCCACGTCGGGCTCTCTGCTCAGCGGGGAACCTGCTTCCTCCTCTCTCTCTGCCTGCCTCTCTGCCTGCTTGTGATCTCTCTGTCAAATAGGTAAATAAAATCTTTAAAAAAAAAAAAAAAGAAAGCAAGCACAAAATTGAAGCTAATATTAATTCAGACAAAAAAAAAAAAAATCCACTGCTGAATTACCATATATGAATTACCACAGCCGACCTAACAAATTACATAAAGCATTCCTAAGAGCCTGGCTATGCAGACCCGGCCTAAGACACTTCCGGAAACTATCTCTGTTTCAGAGTACTGAAAAAGCCTGAATTATGTATAACTTGCTAATTATCAAGACACACCCAAACTCCTACAAAGAACCTGAATCCTTCTGTTAAGCTACTCTGTAGTCAGCAACCCTGATTGGCCAAAAACCATGATATTCTAAAAAAAGAGCAAGGAGTCCTATCTAACATCCCTTTTAAGCATTAAATATTAACACCTGGGATTATAACCAGTGCTAATATGCTTTAGAACCAAGCTCAGTTTTGACAATTCGCCTTTAATTTTCCCTGGAAGGAAGTGCAATCCAGGATGTGTTACTTTCGGTTCATCCCTATGCCCCCGCCCCAACCATCCGTGTCCATTTTTCTTGGGTTTATTACCGGCACCCTGCTGCGCAAAGCCCGCCCCCAGACCCCGAGACCCCAGGTCTAGAGTGGACGCGGGCTGAGAGGATGTGGGAACTCGTTCTAGCTCGGCCACCCCCCTCCAAAAAAGAGCCCATGGGTGACAATCCCTCTCGGGGGCTGTTTCTCCAACACTCAAGAACGGAACCTCGGTGATTTCCACGGATCCCGAGACGTTCCGGGGAGGGGCGCTATCCGGTAGCCCAGAGGGATCCGCACGCGGCCGTCCCGGAGGAAGCGGCCGGGAAGGGTCTAGAGAGACACAGCCCGAGCCCGCAGCCTCCCAGAGGGTGGAGATAACGACCCTATCAGCACCCGCCCGGCAGACAGCCCCGGGCCCAAGCACTCTCGAAAGGCTGTGGCGGCAACCCCCCCCCAACTCCCGCCCGACACTTACGTCCAGCCCCGCCAGTGCAGTCGATCCCGAGCCCGGTGTCGTGCAGCGCGGGGCCGCCTCACTTTCTCCTAGTTTTCAGCCAAGAAAACAAAACACCCACCGGCCACCGGGTACCCGGATGAAACAGGACCGCCCCCGGAGCTCGGTCGCGCATGCGGAGAGCAGGGCTGAGGAAGGAGCGCGGGGAGAGAGAAGAGCGGAGGGAGGGCCAGAGGGAGCCACGCCCACCGCGCCGAGGTCTGTGCGTGCTCCCGGCGCGGACCGGCGGCCGGGGCTGTCCACGGCGCTCTGTCCGCCTCAGCACGTCAGGAGTTAGGTAGGCTGAGTGCACCCGTCCAGGGGAGGCGTGGCAAGTCGCTCTTCCTTTGAAAGGAAAGTGTGTGTTGGGCCTTGGTATCCGTTCAGTGTGAGATGGTAAGTGTTCTAGTGCTGCGGTCGGCTCCTCAGTTATCTCAGGGTGACAGGTCCCGCGTGGTCCGAAAAGTGAATGTTCGTGGAACCCCCCTCCGCTCTGTTTTTAAGTCTTGTTTATTTTCTCAGCGCCTGGCCCCGCCCTCGCTGTAGCTCCGCCTCCAGGAGGGGTGGAGTCACTCCAAGGAGGCGGGAAAGGTCCGGGGTGAGTGTCTGCGGTGCGGTGCGGTGCGGTGCAGTCCGAATCCCGGCGCGCTTCTGGGACTTGACTTTTTTCCCCCTTGGGGAAGGGCCAGATAATTTTCTTTATGAGGGCTTGTCCTGTTGTGCACTATAGGGTGTTTATTTGCATCCCCGGCCTCTGCCCCCTAGATGCCAGGGTCATTCTGGCTGTTGGGACGGCCACAAATGTCTCAAGAGGCCAAATACCCCCTTTGCGGGAAGGTCATCCAGGTTGGAGCCGCTGTGAAGGAGACAATCTGGGTTTTGGGGAAGTGACCCTTTTCAAAAGCCGGAAGCAATGAAGTCTTGCCTACATGAACGATTTGTGGACGGGCTTGCCCGCTCAGAACTCTCGGTCCAGCTCCAGCTGCTCCAGTCGGGCGTCGGAGTCGCAGCCAGCCCCCGAACCCGAAAGAAGGCAGCGGTTGAAGGAGGAGATCCAGGAAGAGATCGCAGAGCAGAACCCCGTTTTGCTTAAGTTAAAGGTTGCATGGGTCATTTGTCGTGAAGAGGGACGCAAGGTTCACCTTTTTTGCATATGAGGCTACAGTATTTGAGTAAGCTAGGAACCAAGATTATGTCGTTTAATTTCTTTGATTTCCTTTGATGCGTAACATCTGTAGCTTTGTGCTTTTGAAGGGGGGGCATTAGCTGATTAGTAGGCAAAACTGGACAATGCAATCCATATAGCCTATTTTTAAGTGGACATCGTTCTTACCCCTCAGGGTTAAAGATTATGACTGTTAAAGGGCTCGGGGTGGGGGGGGGTAATATACTGCAGGCAGTTTGTAGAACCTTTTTAATACTTTTTAACGACTTAAGGTTCGCTTAGCAGCTCTGAGCAGCCTATAACAAATCTTGCCTTTGGCTTTTTTTTTTTTTTTTTTAAGATTTTATTTGTTTATTTGACAGAGGGAGAGAGTGAGAGAAGGAACACAAGCAGGGCGAACAGAAAAAAGAGAAGCAGGACCCTGGAATCATGACATGAGCCGAAGGCAGATGCTTAAGGTCTGAGCCACCCAGGTGCCCCTTGCCTTCAGCTTTTAGGTCAACTAATGATTAGGAGGAAAGGTATTAACTTTTCCTTTCTCTCTCTCTCTCTCTCTTTTTTTTCCTCTGCCCCCCCCTTTTTTTTACGTTTACTGTAGTTAACAATGTATGTCAGGTATTTTATAAACATAAGTAATCACCTTTATGTTGCTTTTATAATAAAGTACATGCTTGATTTGTCATTCTTAGCCTTCTTGGAATATGTTGGAGTGTTTGTTTTCGTCTTTTCTACATACATTGGAGCTATTAGAAATTGCAAAAGCCAGCACAGCTGACTCTTTGGGAATAGCCAACCTTGACTTGCTACCTGCTCTCAGAACTGTTCTTATAGTTAAAGAATGGAATTTTGGAACAGGTATACCAAATAATGCAAAGTTCTAGATAAGCCAGATTTATCCAAACAGAACCTTCCCAAAAAACTATTGCCAGAAAGATCTGGTTATTTTATTTTATTTACCTTACACTACACTTCTTAGAAAGTCTAGCTAAATTTATCTTGTTTGGGCGCCTGGGTGGCTCAGTGGGTTAAGCCGCTGCCTTCGGCTCAGGTCATGGTCTCGGGGTCCTGGAATCGAGTCCCGCATCGGGCTCTCTGCTCAGCAGGGAGCCTGCTTCCCTTCCTCTCTCTGCCTGCCTCTCTGCCTATTTGTGATCTCAGGGAGCCTGCTTCCCTTCCTCTCTCTGCCTGCCTCTCTGCCTACTTGTGATCTCTGTCTGTCAAATAAATTAAAAAAAAAAATCTTAAATTTAGCTTGTTTATGTCAAAATAGCAGATCTGAAAATACTAAACAAGCTCTCACTGGTGGAAATGGGACGGTAATCAACTCTATTTTTCGTGACCAACCACACCAGATTGGGACTGGCCCTGAAAGTCCTATGTTACAAGAAACTCTTCCTGGATGTGAAGTCCTGGTTTTAGCAGTGAGTGCCATAGATTGGGGGTAGGGAGGAGGTACAAAACCCATATTATGCTCCCCCCTAAAAGGAAGACAACACCGTTTTTAGTGACAGATGAATCCAGTGATTATCTGCCTTCTATTAACCGTTGACACTGGCAGCCATGATTTGTGGTTCACAATCATGTATCAATTGTAGCATCCTTTCAGAGCAACTTAAATTCTAATCATGAGTATTAACACTTGTGCTTTGGAGGGAGATAGCGCTGGTTTAACTTCTAACTTTGTGAATATTGTGCCATGTTTTCTAAGAATTGAGATACTGACCATGAGAGTGAGTACAATATCAACATCATGACCCAGACAATACCGAAAATAGAAGACTAAATGGCTGTATTATTTTAATGGTAGATGGAAGGACACATACAACTGGATTAGGGAGGCAAATGATCCAAAGAGAGCATACTGTACAATCTGTGAGAAAAGAATTTGGGGTTGGGCATGGTGGAGAAGAGGATAGGAGAACGTGGACACTGAGCGCCACAAGTCTGGAATGAGACAAGCAAGTACTTTTGAATCAAGGAAAGTCTTCATCTCTCAAAAAGACACCAGTGCTCAATCAAAAATAGCAGTTCACCTCAGGTCATGATGTCAGGGCTAAGCCAAGGGTTGAGTTCTACACTGGGCATGGAGCCTACTTAAGATTATCTCTTTGCCCACCCATGCCCCCACTTCACAGGCTCACGGGCTCTCTATCTCTTAAAAAAAAAAAAAAAAAAAAAAAAAAAAAGCAGCTGCTGAATTAGCAGAGGCATACCACAGAAATGAACAGGCATTATCTTTTGGCTCCCTTGATTGCTCTTTGAAACTGGGTAAAGTTACATTTCCAGATTCAGAGGTTGTAACTAAAACGTCCTGTGGGTAGGTTCCTGGGTGGCTCAGTTGGTTAAGCAACTGCCTTCGGCTCAGGTCATGATCCCAGAATACTGGGATTGAGCTCCACGTTGGGCTCTCTGCTCTGTGGGAAGACTGCTTCTACCTTTCCCACTCCCCCTGCTTGTGTTCCTTCTGTCGATGTGTCTCTCTCTGTGAAATAAATAAATAAAATCTTTTAAAAAGGGGGAGGGGTGAATTTGATCACAGTTGTATTGGCCCCTCACAGCGTAGACCTGATTCTGTAAGATCTTACCAATAATCATGCCTTCTACAGTATATCAAATGATGTGTTACATCATGGCAATAAAACTGTTTTCTCTAGTTCTTAGGTACTTTGATTTTAAAAATTAAGTTTCAAATTGCCTTCTTGATGGCTATGAAGATTTTAATGAAACCTTAGAAAATAATAAACAAAAGATCAAGCAAACAATACAAAAGCAATACAAACTAGATTTGGCTCACCTATCCGCATATTCAGCAGATAGTATAGATGTAAATTTCAGCAAACTCCATTCAGTCTATAAACTTCTTACCAAAAAAAAGAAAACATCTCATCTGCTAAATGTTCTTATACACCACAGACTGCTAAAAAAGGGATGTGATTTGCTTTCTTGCGACACTGAGACTTTCATAATGAAAGTTTTTGGTGACTTCAGTTTCCTGAAAACATGTAGAAGCACTTAATGAGACTTTTGACTTTTCGAAATGGAAGGAGATAGACACCTCAAGACATATGCCTATAAGATGGTTTTCACTGTTGCCAGCCATAGAAAAGATGTTAAAATGTTGGCCATCAGTAAAATCCTATTTTCAAAGTGTGGGAAAAGATGAATGTCCTTCTCTAATTTGGAAATCCATGGAAGGTGAGAATGGAGAAGAGGATTAGAATATGACAGAAATTTATATGCTGTTTCTCCAGACCTGCTTTTTGATCTTTGAAGAAGCTATCGGGAGCCTAGAAAAAGATAAACTGCCTGCACCTGAGTTATTTGATGTTTGATGTTGTGTATAAGTGGAAACAAAAATTCATACAGTGAAAAAATGATTCATTTTTTGGAAAGAAGACTGCTTCAGAACTGGATTAAATGTTGCCAGAAAAGGGCAACCAAATTAAATTAGACTTTCTCCGTTTCTTTCCTAGAACGATAACTTATTTGGAATCCAATTTAAATTTCCCAATTGAAATATGTCTGTGTTTGAAAACCACTTTCCCTGAGGAAGAGAGGTTGAACTTAACAGTGACATCCAGTGTGTTTCCATTTGAGACACAGATAACCTCTCTGATGAATTTATAGATGCAAAGGACCTGATTCACAAACAGCTCGTCTACCAAAAGAAGCCTATAGACAAAAAATGGATGGACATTTTTGGAGAGCTGGAAACAAATTCCTACAAATCTAAAAGCCTGCTATTGCTCGTAAGTAAAAATCCAAAGTATTCTATGCTCGAATGTTTGTGCTGAGAGGCTGTTTGAGTTGATGTTATTGCATTGGACTGACACCAGCAATCGATGTAATGTGGGCTTGGTAAGAGCACAGCTGCAAGTCAAAGAGAACTTTATATTTGACTGGATTCAGTTTTACTGCTACATGAAAGAAAAGAAGGATGTCCTAAAGGCTGCAAGCAGTTCACAGTAGTATTATTGGAAAAGAAAACAGAAAGTAAAAATATCCTGGATTATAAGACAGAAAGAAACATGCCATTGTCATTTTAAATAAATATAGCAACATCTGTTTAGTTCATCTTACTGTATTTATGTTCTCCTTTTATTTATTTTTTTAAAAGATTTTATTTATTTGACAGAGCAAGAGAGATCACAAGTAGGCAGAGAGGCAGGCTGAGAAAGAGAGAGGGAAGCTGGCTCCCTGCTGAGCAGAGAGCCCAATGTGGGGCTTGATCCCAGGACCCTGAGATCATGACCTGAGTGGAAGGGAGAGGCTTTAACCCATTGAGCCACCCAGGCGCCCTGTGTTCTCCTTTTAAAAAGTCACACTTTTGGGGGGTGCCTGGGTCACTCAGTTGGTTAACTGTCCAACTCTTGGTTTCAGCTATGGTCATGATCTCATGGTTTGTAGGATTAAGGCCAGAGTCGGGCTCCATGCTCAGTGCAGAGTCTGCTTGGGATTTTCTCTCTCTCTCCTCTCCATCTACCCCTTCCCCTCACTCGTGCTCTCTCTCTTTCTCTCTAGGATAAATGAATAAATAAATCTTTAAAAAAAAAAAAAAAGGCACATAGGGGCACCTATTCCAACAACGGAATGTATTCCTTGATTGTTACAGAGGCCTCCAAAAGACAAAACAACTCTAAAATAGACTCTCTAGAAGAATCATTACAACAAACCAATGAAAAACTTAAGACCAACGCTCTGACTAACACGAGTGACTTGAGCAACCTCCAAGGAATCCCTCTGCTCCTCTTCATCCTCCCCTACCTGATTATTCTGAACCCACTAACCACTTTGATCTTGCCCTTTCCCTCCAAACCCTCTAAATTTCAGCTGTCCTTTAGGATAAGACCTTCTAATGAACCAGGGATCCTAGCCTCAGCAGAGTTTAAACTCTGGTCTCAAGCCAAACTTTGAGCTATTGTAAGTGATATTCCAGACCCTAGAAAGGACCAAATTAAAATGATAGAAGAACTTAAAATTTTTTCTTGGTGCCTATGTTCCTAGACTACCTGATTTTTACCAGTCTGTTAACATGATAGTGAGTCCAGAAGTTGCTCAAAAATGGCCCCAGGGGGTGCCTGGGTGTTTCGGTTGGGCATCTGACTTCAGCTCAGGTCATAATGTCAGAGTCCTGGGATTGGCCCCACCTTGAGCTCTGTGCTCAGAGGGGAGTCTACTTATCCCTCTCCCTCTACCACTGCCCCTCCCCCCTCTTGTGCACATACTCTGTCTCTCAAATAAATAAATAAATACCTTTTTAAAAAAATGGCTTCAAGGGGCGCCTGGGTGGCTCAGTGGGTTAAAGCCTCTGTCTTTGGCTCAGGTCAAGATCCCAGGGTCCTGGGATCGAGCCCCGCATCGGGTTCTCTGCTCATTGGGGAGCCTGCTTTCTCCTCTCTCTCTCTCTCTGCCTGCTTCTCTCTCTACTTGTGATCTCTGTCTGTCAAATAAATAACTAAATAAAATCTTTAAAAAAAAAATGGCTTCAAGAAATATATTGGAGAGTTCCTACCTAAGATTTTGGGAGCCCACCAAGCATGCTTCTAGAGATAAATAAAAAGAGCAAAATAATAAATAAGTCAACAGCTTCTTGAAGCAACTCCCAGAGTTTTTCCTATGAAAATATACTGGGCTATAATATAATCCTGTAAACAAAAACTGGTGAGCCAGTGACAGATTTCTGAATTCATTTAGATTTAATATTTAGACAACACACTGGCCATAAAAACCCTGGGACTAGTTTTGCCCTGTGTGCCCATTTTGTTAATGACCAGTACTCCTCAAACCTGCCCATCAAAAACAAGGGAAGTCTGAAAAACTGTCACAGCTACTATATGTCACCCTTATTCTGGATGCCTGGGTGGCTCAGTCAGTTAAGTGTCTGCCTTCAGCTGAGGTCATGACTCCAGAGTCCTGGGATCAAGCCCTGCATCAGGCTCCCTGCTTAGCAGGAAGCCTGCTTCTCCCTCTCCTGCTCCCCCTGCTTGTGTTCCCTCTCTCACTGTATCTTTCTCCATCAAATAAAATAAAATCTTTAAAATAAAACAAAATAAAAACAAAAAACCTTATTCTTAGAGCATTTTTAACTGCAGTGAACTCTGTGAAGAGCACTTAAGCTTTCTCTTCTAACTCCACCAAGAGTCAGTGCTACTCAAAGTCAGTTTGTTAAAAACTTAGAGACCTAGAGCTTGAAGAAAACTGAGCTATCATGGTCATCCTCTGAGGGAACAGGCTCCAAGTTTTATGTAATTTGCTTTTGGACGTAGGAAAATAAATTGAGAAATGGGATTCACCCGTATCCAGCTTCCATTTCAATTCTCATTCCATTATCCACATGGATTGAACTTTTCTTTTTTAAAGATTTTATTTATTTATTTGACAGAGATCACAAGTAGGCAGAGAGGCAGGCAGAGAGAGAGGAAGGGAAGCAGACTCCCTGCTGAGCAGAGAGCCTGATGCAGGGCTCGATCCCAGGATGCTGAGATCATGACCTGAGCTGAAGGCAGAGGCTTAACCCACTGAGTGACCCAGGCACCCCAGCACATGGGATGAACTTTAAAACATTGCACACTTAAACTTCAGTAACATATTATGAATTTTCTGGATAGCATTGTTGGAAAGGTTGGCTTTGGTATCCCGCTGGCATGGGTGATAACCATAGTGTAACTACAGAGTTGGAAACTTAAACTTCAGCAAGTTACTAGACATTTTCTGGATAAAGGTGCAGGGTTTTGTTGGCTTTGCTCTCCTGTAGGCACTGGTTAACTGGTATATGGCTAAGCCTTTTTGCATGTGGTTTCTTTCTACTCCCTCTCCCTCAGCTCCTCCTCTCTCCCATGCACGCTCTCTCTCTCTGAAAAAAATGATGATACTAATCCAGTCAGAAAGACAATTGGATATGTGTATAGATAAAAAGAGATTGACCAAGTGTTGATAGTTGTTGAGGTTACATGATGAGTAGATGAGGGTCTCTTATCCTGCCATATTTACTCTTGTATATGCTTGAAGTTTTCCATTATCAAAAATTAAAAATTATTATATTATAAAAGATGAGACTGATGGGTGATAGGAGCTAGCTAGCAATAAAATAATGATGTGAAGGGCAGGTGGCACACTTGGTAAATTTTACTTTCTTCTACACTGTCTTTCTCCTATTTTAGGGTATAGGGACATAGCTGAACTCACTACACTACCACTGTGAATTTTCAGTATCACGGTCTTATGGCTCTAAGGTCTTATACAAATCTCCATCTCCATCTATGGGGTTTCTTCATAGTCAAGGCAGGAGTATTGCAAGGACTTGTTCAGGGAATAAGCCTCTGACTTATTAAATCTTCTATTACAGTGGTGAGCTCTTTCTGGCCTCAGGTTTTTTTTTTTAATATTTTATTTATTTATTTGATAGAGAGAGTGCACAAGTAGGCAGAGCAGCAGGCAGAGAGAGAGGGAGAAGCAGGCTCTCCACTGAGCAGGGAGCCCAATGTGAGATTCAATCCCAGGACCCTGGGATCATGACCTGAGCCAAAAGCAGATGCTTAACCGACACCCAGCACCCTGCCCTCAGGTTTTAAGGGGTAGGGGGGGAAGCAGTTTAAGGGGTAGGGGGGAAGCAGTCTGAATTTTAATGGGTTTGGTACTTCTGATTTTTTCCCCCACATCTGTGGAAGAGGCCCATAGAGTATCAAGGATTTCAAAGACATCTATTGCTCTACACTTCCATCAAATTTAATAGTCTCCTCAGGACAATCAATTTGGCCTTGGAGAACACATAATGCTTCAGTGTCTGATGAGTCTGAAAACTCTATTTCTCCCGAGAAAAATTTTATGTGGCCTTCTAATATAGAAAGCAGGTTTCTACCTAGGAAATTCACAAGGGCAATATCACATAATAGAAAGGTATGACTTTCAGAGAAAGGGCCAAGGGTAATAACAGTTATAGATTCCAGTAAAGGAATTCTTTTACCTTGACTAGAAACTTCCACTGCTAAAATATTTTTATTACTCCAAGTTCTTCATGTATAATGGTGTGGTTTCATGTATAATGATGGGCTGTAAAGTAAATAGAGTTGCTCTGATATCTACCAACACGGTAGAAATTTCCCCCTATAAGTGTAGTTTAATTTTCCTTGTTGATTTAAGGAACTATTGGAAGTTGCTTACCAGGCAAATTCTCGGAGCCCTGTCACTGTTGAAGGTGATCGTCAGAGTTTGGGAGCAGAGGGCTCTCTTACACGGCAACTGGATTGTTTAACGGGCCCTCCATTTAAAAGTGGGCAATTCTTGGGGCGCCTGGGTGGCTCAGCCATTAAGTGTCTGCCTTCAGCTCAGGTCATGATCCCAGCATCTGGGATCAAGTCCCATATAGGGCTCCCTGCTCAGCAGGGAGGCTGCTTCTCCCTCTCCAGCTCCCCTGTGCTTGTGTTCCCTCTCTTGCTATATCTCTGTCATAAATAAATTAAAAAACTTTTAAAAAAAAGTGGGCAATTCTTTTTCCAGTGTCTCTTTTGAGTACAGTATTTATACGCATCTCTGTCAACTGGGGCAAAACTTGGGGCAGGAGTGGATCTCTTGAAATTGGGTCAAGGTCCATGGAATTGTTGCAGCTCTAAGACTATGACTTTATTCATTTGATAGCCTTTTTGCTGTTCTATTATTCTTTCAAAATGTTCAGCAGAAGGGACGCCTGGGTGGCTCAGTTGGTTAAGCGGCTGCCTTCGGCTCAGGTCATGATCCCAGCGTCCTGGGATCGAGTCCCACATCAGGCTCCTTGCTTGGCGGGGAGCCTGCTTCTCCCTCTGCCTCTGCCTGCCATTCTGTCCGCCTGTGCTCGCTCTCTCTCCCTCTCTCTGACAAATTAAAAAAAAAAAAAAATGTTCAGCAGAAGGGACATCTGGGTGGCTCAGTCTGTTAAGTGTCTGCCTTCAGCTCAGGTCCTGATCTCTGGATCCTGGGATAGAGCCCCGTGTCAGACTCCTGTCTCAGTGGGGAGTCTTTTCTCTCTCCTTCTGCCTCTGCCCCTGCTCATGCACATTTTCTCTCTCTGTCTCTCAAATAAATAAAATCTTTTTTAAAAAATGTTGAAGGATGCCTGGGTGATTTAGTCAGTTAAGTGTCTGCCTTTGGCTCAGGTCATGATCCCAGGGTCCTGGGATTGAGTCCCATATAGGGCTCCTTGCTCAGCAGGGAGTCCGCTTCTCCTTCTGCCCCACCCCCTGCTTGTGCTCTCTTTCTCTCTCTCTCTCACTCATCCTCTCTCAAATAAAAAAAACTTTAAAAAAAATACTCATCAGTTGTGATAATAGCAGCTGTTGGGGCATACCTTAAAACGCACACACACCCCCCACACACACAGAACACCACCATGCTATCATTTCAGTGCCATCCAGCCCCGTTTCTCGTTCTAATCACTGCAATTGTCTCCCTGCTTCATCTTAGGCCTCTACTCCCCCATCTTTTCTCCACACAGCAGCCAGAGAGGCTTTAAAATATAAAGCAGATTCTATTACTTCTGTTCTCCAAATGCCTCAATGTCTTCTCATCTTGTAGAACAAAATCCTACAAAAGCCTTCATGCTCTAGTTCCTGGCTACCTTATCAGAACTGTTGCTTGCTGGCTGGCTCTGCTCTGTCACAGACCCTGAAACATGCCAGACTCCTGCCCTGGAGCCTTTGAACTTGGCCTCTCCGCTGGAAGTGTTCATCCTCCATACACCCACATGGTGAGCTCTTTCGCTCCGCTAGATGTTACCTTTTAAGAGAGGCTTTCCCTCACACCCTGTCTTGCATAACAGCCTCTGCCACAAGTTGTCTTTTCTCCTTAGCCTTGTTTTAATTCAAAGCAGTTATCACCACCTGATATAATCTTTGTTGTTTTGCCTATTGTGTGTCACTTCCGTGAAAACACAAGTTCCATGAGACCAGGCACTTTATTCAATTTATTGCTGTATCTTGGGTCCAAAGGTAACGCTCAATAAATACTGGTTGAATAAGTGAATTAATGCATAAAATACATTTTTTTCCTTTTAATGAGCAGGTTGAATTGTTAAGTAAGGTGGTTCACAATCTAGGACTGCCAAACTCCTAGATGTCTTTGGAGGTAGCAATTTTCTGAATTTCTAAAGGTCTGGTCAGATATGAGTTAAGAACAGGGGCGATGCTTCTTTCCTGGTTGTGTCCCCAGAATCTGGGACAGTTCCTGGAATACACCAAGCACTCAATAGATCTATCTTTATTATAATAACCTGGGAAGAAATGGCAACGTGGGAAATAAGGAATCACATTTTCTCCAAGCAAAGTTTTTGTGATAGTACCATATTTGAAAGGCCGAGAAATACCAAGAAAGTTTATGTACAAGGACAGTAACCACAGAATAAAATTATCTTTATGTAAAGTCTTCTATTTTTTTTTTTAAGATTTTGTTTATTTGAGATAGAGAGGGGTGAGGGACAGAGGGAGAAGCTGACCCCTTGCTGAGCAGGGAGCCCGATAAGGGGCTTACTCCCAGGACCCTGGGATCACAAAGGCAGATGCCCAATCAACTGAGCCACCCAGGCATCCCAGTTTACATAAAGTCTGTTAATAAGTACTAGTATGGACTGAAATGTATCCCCCTTCCCCAGTTCATATGTTGAAGCCCTAACCTCAAATGTGATTATATTTGAAGATAGGATCTTCAAAGAAGTCATTAAGGTTAAATGAGGTCATACGTGTGGGGCCCCAATCCATTAAGACTTTGTGTCCTTATAAGAAGAGGAGGAGACACCAGGAGCACACACGCACACAGAAAAGGCTATGTGAGTACACGGTGACAATCTGCAAGTTAGGAAGAGGCCTTACCAGAAACTGAGCCTGCCAGCACCTTGCTCTTGAACTTCAAGCCTCCAGATGAAAAAAAATAAATTTATGTGTTTAAGCAACCTAGTCTGATAGCATTCCCTATGGGTGAAGATATTAATCACCTTAGAATGTGAAGTTACTAAGGAAGGTACACACCCTCTCCCCTGTGTTTCAGGAGTGGTATCAAATTCATTGTTTTCTGTACTCTACGAGAAAAAAATATGTGAAATATATTTTAGTTTTAAATAATGAATAGGTTGGTTCTCTTTCATTCAAATAATACTCCTGATTTAAAAGTCCTGGAAACCAGGGAGGGCGCCTGGGTGGCTCAGTGGTTTAAAGCGTCTGCCTTCAGCTCGGGTCATGATCTCAGGGTCCTGGGATTGAGCCCCTAGCATCGGGCTCTCTCCTCAGCGGGAAACCTGCTTCCCTTCCTCTCTCTGCCTGCCTCTCTGACTACTTGTGTCTCTGTCTGTCAAATAAATAAATAAAGTCTTTAAAAAAAAAAAAGTCCTGGAAAAATAAATTCACTGTCAAATTTTTTATCTGTAATTACAGTTATATAAGTGAAACCTTGATAATTTGATAGCTTATCTTTTGTTTTTATTTTTGAAGTATTATGGAATCAGAAAAGAGCTTGATCTTTCAGAATTTTCAATGAAAATACTCCTTTGACCAAACTAAGGTTCCCCACAGTAACAACCTACAGACAGCCATGTTCAGGGACTAAATTGTGTTTATTCCTTTCTTCAGCAATGGAGTTCTTTTTGACCATTTTTTAAGAATCGTGCAAGAAAACTGCCTATTCGTTTCCCATATTCTGTTTGGCAAGCAAATTGTGACAGAGCAATAGAAAAATATAACCCTGGGATGTACTTGCAATCAGTGAATGTGTAGAAGTGTGGAAATAGCATTGAAACACTGCCACACACTGTCCATCTGTGTGTCCTGCAGCCAAAGGACTCGGCTTCTGCCCCTGGACTTGATGGTGGCCTGAAACACAAGCACTGCCAGGTTCACAAAATTGTCAGTTCTTTGAAAGACTTTTCAAAAAGGAAAGTATAAAAATCTGAAGACTCTAATAGCATATTCTCATTAAGATCCCATGAAGCACATGATTGACTATAGTTGTGACAAGCATTCTTCAAGAGCGCACAGTTCACTGTTAAAAAAACAGAGGATGGGGGCACCTGGGTGACTCAGTGGGTTAAAGCCTCTGCCTTCAGCTTGGGTCATGATCTCAGGGTCCTGGGATCGAGTCCTCCATTGGGCTCTGTGCTCAGCGGGGAGCCTGCTTTCCCCCTCTCTCTCTGCCTGCCTCTCTGCCTACTTGTGATTTTTATCTCTGTCAAATAAATAAATAAAATCTTTAAAAACAACAACAAAAACCAGAGGATCCGCCAGAAAGATTTTATATGTAATATATGAAACTTATTAACATATTCTAACTTTTTATTTTCCAAATTTCATAACATTCTCTCTTTATCAGTGTTAATGTTATATGATACTACTAGAACCAATTTCTCTTAGAAGAATTGGTTCAAATAAAAGTTTATCTGCCTTTTCTAAAAACAGTGTAATAACCAGATGCCCATGATGTATTTCAAGGTGGGAAACATATTTATGTTAGTTTTGTTTTTCCTATAACTGGTAGAAGAGGAAATACTGAGAAAATGCTTGTTGACTAACTGAATGGATGACTAAGCATAATTCTGAATTCCTGAAGTTTCTAAAGGATAACAGATCCTTAAAGAAGTTACCATTTACTTCTAGTCTCCCCCTTTTCTGAAAATAATATGTAGATGGAAAGATTCAAAACTAGTCGGTTTCACGTCCTTCTTTATTCAGCAACATTATCTTCAAGAGAAATAATAGTGCTAAAATAAAATCCTTGTTTATTCTAATTACCTTGGACAGAAAAACTGAACCAGGATGTGTTAGTCTTTGCTGTTATCTAAATTCCTTAACTTTAATAAATTCTAGCATGAAGTCCAATTAACATAGAAATAGCAAATTGAAAAATGTCTTTTGCATATGTAATGTCAACTCAGTATTAACTCCATTCATTGAAAGCTGAAAACTTCTAATGTGGTAAGAAAAGATCAGACGCTGGAAAAAAGTAATACTGACTGGCCTCATTTTATTTTATTTTTAGAGACTTATTTATTTGTCAGAAAGAAAGAGTGAGCACAAGCAGGGGGAACAGCAGGCAAAGGGAGAAGCAGGCTCCCTCCTGAGCAAGGAGCCCGATAAGGACTTGACCCCTGGTTTCTGGGATCATGACCTGAACTGAAGGCAGATGTTTAACCGACTGAGCTATCCAGGCATCCCGTGATTGGCCTCATTTTAGACTCATGATCACAACCTCAAGTGGCTCTGAGTGATGCCTCGCTGTCCTACTCTGTGTAGTCACTGTCACCCTAGACGACTGTATTGGACTTTCTTCTTTCTCTTCAGACCTCCAATAACTCCTGCCTCTCTTCAATCTCAGCTGCTTATTTCACTGGGGAAAAAAAAAAATCACAAGAGGACTTCCACAAATGCTCACCACCAAGCTGTCCTACCTCCACCTGGACTCACACTCTGTCTTCCCACTTGTCCATTTGGGCCGCTATAACAAAGTACCACAGATCCGATGGGTGATAACAACAAAAATACCTTTCTCATGGTTCTGAAGGCTACCAGTCCAAGATCAGTGACATTATGTTTGGGTTCTGGTGAAGACCCTGTAATGGGTTGCAGACTGCTGACTTCTCACTGGGTCTTCACATGGTGGAGAGGTTGAGGGAACTCTCTAGGGTCTCTTTCAGAAGGGCACTAACCCCAAACATGAGGGCTTCACTCTCATGACCTAATAGCCTCCCAAAGGCCCCACCCCCTAACCCAATCACTTTGGGGGTCAGATCTCAGCACATGAATGGAGGGGGCACAAACATTCAGACCTTAGTACCACCTGTTGTGCTGTAGAAACTATCTGTGCTCACATGTAAGGCCAGCTCCCCCTCTTGTTCCCTAGACCTGTCCTCATTCATACTCCACTACATGGACCCCACAACTGTCTAACATCTATCCCACATCATCCATTTTCCCCTTTCTATGAGATTATTTCCATCAGTCTATGAATATGCTATCTTCAAACAAACAAAAACAACAAAAAAGCTTGATCCAACCACCTTCTCTAGCCACCAGCCCAATTCTTCATTTTTCTTTACACCAAAATGCCTCTAAATTCTTATGCAGTGTCATTAAAAATTAAGAGAGAGATAAAATAAGGTATTGGCAAGGATGTAAAGAAGTGGGAACCCTCGTACATGTAAAATGGGGGATGTAAAATGGTGCAGCCACTGTGGAAAACAGTCTGACAATCCTACAAAAAGTTAAACACAACATTATCAAATGACCCAGCAATTCCACTCTTAGGTATGTATGTATCCATGAGAACTGAAGACATATGTTCATACAAAAACCTGTACATGGGTGCTCATAGCAGCAGTATTATTCATAATAGCCAAAAAGTAGAAACAACCTAACGTCCATCAGCTGATGAGCAGATAAACAAATGTTGTATATCCATACAATGGAATATTATTCAGCCATAAAAAGGAATGAAATATGGATATATGTCACAACATGGATGAACCCTGAAAACATGCTAAGTGACAGAAGCCAGACACAAAAGACCACATATCATATTATTCCTTTTATATGAAATATCCATAATAGGCAAATCCACACAAACAGAAAGTAGATTTGTGGCTGCAGGGAGCTGGATAGGGAGGGAATGAGACATGATTGCCAATAGGTAAGGGGTTTCTTTTTGGGGTGATGAAAAAGTTCTGTAATTAGTGAATATCTGGAATCCACAACACTGTAGATACACTAAAAATTGTAGGATTGTGTACTTTAAAAGGATGAATGTTCTGGGAAGTACATTGTATTTCAATTTTTCAAGATTTTCTTTAGTTTTTTGAGGGGGAGGAGCAGAGAGACTCTCAAGCACACTCTGCAATGCATACAGAGCCAGAGGCGGGGCTTAATCTCAAGACACCCTCCCCCGCCCCCCCAGATCATGACCTGAGCTGAAATCAACATTCAGATGCTTAACTGACTGAGCCACCCAGGCGCTGGATACATTGTATTTCAATTTTAAGACTATTCTAATTGGTCTAAACTTGTCTTGACTCCTGTTTTCCTACTGTTTTCTTGAGCCTACTGCTTTTCCTTCCCGGTACCCCATAGAAACTACTATTTTCAGTGTCATCTATGCCCTGTTGTTTCCTGTAGTTTTAATCTACAGGATTAATCTACAGCATTCTTTTCAACAGAATGTCAAGGAAAAATAAAGAGTTTAAAATTCTTTTAGTAAATCCTCATGACAGAGGATTCTGGAAGTCAGAAAGGAAGCTAAATATGTTCATTAAGGACAGTATTTTATTGTATTCTACAGTGCGTGATAAGGTGTGAGATTATGTATTTTTGTAGTATAGGTATTTTAGGTGTCTGTTCAAGGAGAGCATATATTAAAATTAAAAGCCTTTTGAATTTTATCCCCCAAATCCTGCAAATATTTTCTTCTTTCCAATCCCATTAAGTAAAGCTGTTTACCATCTTGTGTATCTAGTTAGCTTTGGAAGGACAGTTTAGTATTTCTGACAAACTAGGACCCTGCTGCTTGAGAAGAAGATGTTCACATTTATGGCTCATCATAAGCTACCCTAATTCTGCATGTCCAGCTTCATCTTCCCCAGATTCTCCACCATACACTCTTTGCTCTAGCCAAGCTCATTTATTTTCTGTCCCCAAATAATGGGCATTTCCATTTCCAAGATTTTGCTAAGACCTTTGTCCTTCTCTAGAATGTTCTCTTTCTTTCCCTCTGCCCATCCTTCAAGACTTATTTGTGATTCTCTTTCATTTATATATTCATAAACATTGAGTGTGTACTATATGCAGTGCACTGACTAGAATGCTGGGGTTCAATAAAAACAAGGCTGTCCTTATGTAATTTATGTTCTAGCAGGAAGATGATACAAAATGAATTCAAACTAATTATAGTTGTGATAAATGCTCATAATATGAGGCACAGGAAAATAAGATAACCTATAATGGGGGACATGAACTGGTCTGTGATATCAGAAAGGCTTTCTCTCCTATATTGTTACAACCTCTTTGGAAATAATATGGCAATATATTCAATCACACACAGGCCCCTTTCTTTTTTTTAAGATTTTATTTACTTATTTGTCAGAGAGAGAGAGAGAGAGTATAAGCAGAGGGAGCGGCAGGCAGAGGGAAAAACAAGCTCCTCGCTGGGCAAGGAACCCGATGTGGGACTTGATGCCAGGAGCCTGGGATCATGACCTGAGCTGAAGGCAGACGCTTAGCTGACTGAGCCACCCAGGCATCCCAATCATATAGACCCTTTAATCCATAAATTCATTCTTTTTCCTTATTCAAGTATAATTACCATATATATTCAAGTGTTATACTAGTTTCAGGTGTATAACATAATGATCCAACAATTCTATGCGTTTCTCAGTGCCAGCAATTCCACTTTTGAGACTTCATGATTTAACAATAAAAGTACCAGTACTAGAAGTGGCATGTGACTGGGGCACCTGGGTGGCTCAGTTGGTGAAGCATCCAACTCTTGACTCTTGATTTTGACTCAGGTCATGATCTTAGGGTCTTGAGATAGAGCCCTACATCAGGCTCCCCACTCAGCAGGGAGTCAGCTTGAAATTTTCTCTCTCCCTCTCCCTTTGTCCCTCCACTCCTCTGCTTTCTAAAATAAATAAATAAATCTTTTTTATTTATTTATTTTTAAAGATTTTATTTATTTATTTGTCATAGAGAGAGAAGCGAGAGTGAGCACAGGCAGACAGAGTGGCAGGCAGAGGCAGAGGGAGAAGCAGGCTCGCTGCCAAGCAAGGAGCCCGATGTGGGACTCGATCCCAGGACGCTGGGATCATGACCTGAGTGGAAGGCAGCTGCTTAACCAACTGAGCCACCCAGGCGTCCCATAAATAAATCTTTTTTAAAAGACAAAGTGGCGTGTGACTTTTGTTCCTTCCTAGCAAAGTTGCAAGTCTTACAAGTTTTAAAGTCCTGCCCAGCCAAGCTGCCCAAGAGGTCAGCTCTCCAAGACAGTCTTATGGATGGAGGAAAGTAAATGAAGGTAATCTAATGTGCCATAAAGTACTACTCAAGTGGGTGCACCGATCATGAGATGCATGGAACATTCCAGAGAAATCAGATTTAGGTCCAATTGCATAATACAATGGATCCAGTATGAGATCTTGCTATAAGATCCTGATGGATGTCTCCCAGTAAAAACTTACCCATTCATGTGCTTTGACAAACTGGTTGCTGAAAATGGGGGCAACGGTCGGGGTGATTACTCAGGGCATATTTGTTTTTTTGGCCAGATTAGTTGATATGTCATCCTTTGCCTCTGGAAGGCAAATTACTATATAAGATCCTGTCCAGCTGGTAAAACATCATGGTGTCCCTGCATCGTACCTGGAAGTAAAGGTCATTTCTTGTTAGGTTGAAGACAGAATAGTTCATCTTTACACAGGGCCAGACAAGTGCCCAGTCTCCTCAGACAGTCCCTGAGATTGTTTGGTTGTTGAGCAAAGGCAGCAAATATCAAGCATGGTCAGGTGAAGACTGTGAAGGGACTTGAGGGAGTAGGTATGCAGTAGACTGCATGGCATCTAACCCTTGAAAAGGAAGGCAATACTGTAGCCTAGTGCAGTACTTCTGCTTCCATTCTGGACCAGTCGACATTCTCTAGTTATTTCGCTTCCCGTGACTGTGCCATTATTGAAGTCAAATTCCCTGTGAAGGTTGTGTAACATAATCCACATATGGTTAATGATGGTTCCTTTGACATTCAGGTGAGTGTGGCTGAGACGGCTTGTCTGATTGAGTAGCCGTACCCTAGTGAGCAAGGTGTGCACTGAAGAAGTCTATTGCTTTGAGAGTTGAGTAATTCTCAAACAAGCGATTTGGGTGGCCATTAGGCATGGACACGAATGTCACATTCTTTGTTAGGCAGAGGCGTGGACCAGTCCGTATACTGTAATACCACCACCAGTAGTTGCACCTTTGTGGGTTATTGGGAAAGACGTTGGCAGATACACATCTGGATCTATGCGAGGCTCACTTGCTTTCCTGGCTTTTTCAAAGCTAAATGACAGTACAGAATCCCTAACACCTTTCTATGGTGGCTGCAGTGGGGACAGAGGAGCAGCTTCCATGGCAATGTTAAGATAACATCCTCATGGGGCGCCTGGGTGGCTCAGTGGGTTAAAGCCTCTGCCTTCGGCTCAGGTCGTGATCTCAGGGTCCTGGGATCGAGCCCCAAATCGGGCTCTCTGCTCAGCAGGGAGCCTGCTTCCCCCTCTCTCTATGCCTGCCTCTCTGCCTACTCGTGATCTCTGTCTGTCAAATAAATAAATAAAATCTTAAAAAAAAAAAGATAACATCCTCATGCGTAAGTCTTCATGGCAGGAAACGTGTTAAGCTTGATATAACAAGTGGGTGCCTCTTAAATAGTGCTGTAAACCTGATATTCCCATGCCAGAGCTACCAACCTGAGAAACGGTTATCAGGAGGAGCAGGAGGAATAACAGCCTGGGGCACCCGGGTGGTTCAGTTGGTTAAGCAGCTGCCTTCAGCTCAGGTCATGATCCCAGGGTCCTGGGATCGAGACCCACATTGGGTTCGTTGCTCAGGAGGGAGCCTGCTTCTCCCTCTGCCTGCCACTCCCCCCTCTTGTGCTTGTTGTCTCTCTATCTCTTTCTGACAAATAAATAAATAAATCTTTAAAAAAATAGAATAACAGTCTAGTTATAGCTCAGCTCAATAACTGTAGGCAGTGGAGGAATGAGCCCACATGGGGTCATGATTGAACCAGTGGCAGGAGTTCCTTGGGACATGCTGGAACACAGGAATGTCACATCAGACTGGAGTTTATTGATCTTTGTGTTACTTGCCTTGAATGTTGCACTGGTGACTGTAGCTAATGATTCTACAGCAGGTCTAACGATAGATATGTCTGATGTCAACTCGTCTGTGATATTATAAGATCAATGAATATGTTTTCTATGTCAGAACCACTCAGAGCTCTTTTTCCTCTTTGTAGCTCACTCTAGATAGGCTCTTGGTTGAAAACTCCTCTGATCCTGTCTGTTGGTCTGAGAGAGCTGAGCTTATCCCTGGGCTGCCATGTCACATATCTTGGAGGTAACTCCTTGTAATCAGCTTGTAATCAGCTCCTCCAGCTTGTATCCTGAACATGGCTCTGTTGACCTTGAAACCATGGATTAGGAGCATTCATGGAAGCTCCTCAACTGCCGACATTTTCAGAATCCGACACTGGTTCCAAGGCATAGTTTTTAGTGGCGGAAAAACTGAATACCATATGACTGTTCATGAATAAGCCAATAAGGGATAAAAGATTAATTTCTGGTATTTCTACACTATGGAATATTATACAGCTGATAAATAGACATAAATTAGATCTATATGATTAATCTCAAAGAATATTGGCTATAAAAGCAAGTTTTAAATCAATTTTTTATAAAAATCATAAAATATTATACATGTTTGTATAATATTTGAAAGAGCTTGGAGAAAGATGACAGAGCACTTGCTAAACTGTTAACATTGGTTACTTCTAATTTATGGGGAAAATAATGCAGACCTCTTTTATAAGATTTCATATTTCCAAGGAATGGGTGTTTAGCTTTTCCTTGAGAGCTTGTTTGGAGGTTCTAGCAGGGGAGCGCAGCTACTCGTATACCCTTGACCGAAGAACGGTCCTCTCCTCTATCGGGAAGGTCGTCCTCTTCGACCGAGCGCGCAGCTTCGGGAGGGACGCACATGGAGCGGTGAGGGAGGAAGGGGACACCCGCCTAGCCAGCCAGATCAGCCGAATCAACCCTGGCGATCAATGGGGTGACAGATGTCGCAGCCAGATCCCCCTCACATCCTGGGTGTTTAGCTTTTCCTTTGTATATCTTTGGATTTCCTCACTTGTTACAAAAGTAGCTGTCATTAAAATTAATGAAATATTTTAATTTTGGTAGGGGAAAGGGCCACTACATTTTTCTTAACTTTCCCAACAGCATCTAATACAACAAACATTCTGTAAATATTTGTGGAAGAAGACAGGAGGAGAAGAAAAACAGGCTTAAATATTTGGAAGAAATAAAAAGATAGCCATTAAACTACTAATGGCATGATGAAGCATTGCAGAACCTCTAAATGGGCAGTGAGAGAGGAAAAAAGAGAGACTTGATCATGCTGGCAAAACAAAATGGGAAAAAGTGAAAAAAGCAAAGTAAAAGAAATAAGATACTAACGAAAGTGATAAGATCAACATTGCAGGGGCGCCTGGGTGGCTCAGCGGGTTAAAGCCTCTGCCTTCAGCTCAGGTCATGATCCCAGTGTCCTGGGATCGAGTCCCGAATCGGGCTCTCTGCTCAGCGGGGAGCCTGCTTCCTCCTCTCTCTCTGCCTGCCTCTCTGCCTACTTGTGATCTCTGTCTGTCAAATAAATAAAATCTTAAAAAAAAAAAAAAGATCAAAATGAAACAAGATGGGATTGGGAGGGAGACAAACCATAAGTGACTCTTAATCTCACAAAACAAACTGAGGGTTGATGGGGGGAGGGGGTTGGGAGAGGGGGTGGGGTTATGGATATCGGGGAGGGTATGTGCTATGGTGAGTGTTGTGAAGTGTGTAAACCTGGCGATTCGCAGACCTGTACCCCTGGGGATAAAAATATATGTTTATAAAGCTGTAAAAAAAAAAAAAAAAAAAAAGAAAGAAAGGATGAATCCCCAAGTTTTGTAGCAACATGGACGGGACTGGAAGAGATTATGCTGAGTGAAATAAGTCAAGCAGAGAGAGTCAATTATCATATGGTTTCACTTATTTGTGGAGCATAACAAATAGCATGGAGGACAAGGGGAGATGGAGAGGAGAAGGGAGTTGAGGGAAATTGGAAGGGGAGGTGAACCATGAGAGACTATGGACTCTGAAAAACGATCTGAGAATTTTGAAGGGGTGGGGGGTGGGAGGTTGGGGGCACCAGGTGGTGGGTATTGTAGAGGGCACGGATTGCATGGAGCACTGGGTGTGGTGCAAAAATAATGAATACTGTTATGCTGAAAAAAAAATAAAAAAATTAAAAAAAAATAAAAAAAAAAAGATCAACATTGCAGTTACTCTAGTAAATGTAAATGGATTGAATTTACCTATCAAGTGAAAGAATCTTTCATATTGTTCACAGTCAAGGTGTCAGCAGGGCTGTGTTCCTTTTGGAGACTAGGGGAGAATCTCTAACACCTTGGCTTATTCAGGTGTTGACAGTATTGGATTCCGTGAGGTTATAGGATTGAGATCTCTGTTATCTTGAGGACTATCAGCAAGCACCAGATGTTAGCGGCCTTTTCAGGTTTTGAATCTCTCCAGGAAACGGATTGCCCCGTCTAGCTCCCCCCGCCCCCATAATTCCTGGTAATCTCATCACAAGGTCCTTAATTTTAATCACATCTGCAAAATTCCTTTTGTAAGTGATGAGTGAGCAAAAGGCTAGCTGAGGACAGAGCCTTAGCTGGCACCCTACTCCACCCCCACTCCATGTGACACGTGTGACATTCCTCAGGCACTCCTGGCTGCCCTAAAGGAAGAACAGATGGTTAACTGACAGAGATCACAGTCCTGCAGGACAGGAGTCTCCCTCAGTGTACAAATGTGCTAGTGATTTACAAGGAAGAAGCTTTCTTATCAATAGCCTAACTTCCAGAGACCCGTAACTCAGTTCCTGAAGCCCTAATATCACTCTCCCCTCCATAAAATTGAGGGAGGCTGAGGCAGAGGGAAATGTAAATAAAATTGAATTTCTTTTGAAGTTCCACTGAAAAGGACATGAGTCATTGGAGGAATGTAACATTCCTCCAGGAAACTCCCAACTGTCTTCATGTTAGTACCTCATTAGAAGGGAAAAATAGCCTTGGCTTGACAATAACCAGGCCTCCAGTATCCTGAGAGTCTTCATTAGCTTATGACAGTCCTTTTGGACACCCCCTTTGTCCTCAACTGCCACCCCTAACTCCTGAGTATAAAATCAGCCACCCCTCACAACCCCGGGGAGCAGCTCTTTCTGCCCACAGGTCCTGTTTCCATGCTTTAATAAACTACCATTTTGCACCAAAGACATCGCAAGAATTCTTCCTTGATCTCTTGGCTCCACTTCACCCCCACCGAACCTCAACTATTTTCCAAAATTTCATCAGTAACGTAACATTCCCAGGTTCTGGGAATTAGGGTGTGGACTTCTTTGGGGGGCCATTAACCTGCCTAACGCCAGTGAAGGCCCTAGACAATTTTAAATAAATAAAGCATCACATTCTTGGATGGGAAAATGTGCTATTGTAAAGATGTCATTTCTGCCTGAATTAGCCTACAAATTCTGCAAGGTGCTTTAATGGTAACTGAAAATGGATTTTGAATCAAGTGAGGGGATAGATGCTCAGAGAAGACTCTATTGCTTAGAAAAAAAGAAATATATTTCTTCCAGACTTTAACTAAGGTAGGCTTACACATATTCTAGATACAAATGATTGGGTTTTGGAATATAGGTAAGGTTCGGTGGGGTGGGGTCCGGAACTGATGACCAAGAAAGAATTCTTGAGACATTTTTGGTGCAAAATGGTGGTTTATTAAAGCACGGGGACAGGACCCGTGGGCAGGAAGACCTGCTGCCCCAGGGTTGTGAGGGGTAGCTGATTATATACTCTGGGGTTGTGATGAGGGAACATGAAGGCAGGCTGAAGACAAAGCAAAAGCTGACACCCTGCAACTTCTCCTACCCCCACTCCTGGTGAGGCTTATGTGACATTCTTTAGGAACCTCCCAACTATCTTAATATCTTGCTAAGAAGGGAAAAACAACCTTGACAATGGCAAGGTCTCTGGTATGCGGTATCCTGTAGGTCTTCTTTAGCAACCTCCCTTTTTCCTTACTTCCCTCAACCCCATCGTTTAGAACCTGCCACTCCTCACCCCAGGGCGGCAGCTCTTTCTGCCCATGGGTCCTGTCCCCAAGCTTTCCTAAACCCCCATTTTGCACCAAAGATGTCTCAAGAATTCTTTCATGGGCTCCGGACTCCAGCCCATCGAACCTCACTTACATTCTAAAACCTCATCAGTTGGGGGAGATAAGGAAAAGGGAAGTTTCAGAAGGACTTTCTTACAACAAGGAAGACTTACAGGATGCCTGAGGCCTTGCCATTGTTAAGGTTGTTTTCCCATCTAGCAAGCCATTAACATTAAGATAGTTAGGGGCTGCGGGGAGGAACTTTACTCTCTGCCCGCTTCAAGTATCTGTCAATGGGCAGCACGCCGTTAAGGACATTTAATTGTATCTACATTACCTTCTGGAAGCTAGGTTATTGAAAGAAATGCTTTGTTCTTGTAGATTCCTAATGCATTTGTAAACTGAGGAAGACTTATGTCTTACAGGATTGTGATCCCTACAACTATTTGTTTTTCCTCTCCTTAGTTTTAGGGCAACTAGAAATGCCTGAGAATGTCACATATATCCCTTGGCTGGGGGTGGGTGTCAGCTTCTGATTTGTCCTCAGCTTGCCTTCTCTTTCCTCATTACAAATATGCCAATATCATGCACACGGGCAAGGTAACATATCCCATTGTTTCCAATATCCTCCTGTTAACATCCAGGATTTTTCTACTCACCTTATTTTAGGCACTCATTTGACTGATATTTTGAACCAGTCAGAGACTCCTACCACCCTTTCTTTTTTAATAACCTAAAGCTCCACACTCCATCATCCTATTTTCCCAACACATCCTTTTTACTCTTGTCAAATCTGAAGCTCTTATTTTTCTGTGACTCATATAGCTTTATGAGAAGTTTCAGGAAAAGTTCCTGGCAGTTGGGCATTGTGTCTTCTCAGTTTACTTGTGATACCACTTAGAAAAACGTTTCTAAAGAAAGAGTTCTTTCTCTAGGAACGATTTCCATCACGATACTTCCCTAGAGATGTAGATGATTGTGGACAGTAACCAAGGCAGGTTACATGGGTGGGTGCAGATTCTGTGATAATGGTTTTTATTCCCTCCATTTCTTTGCCTATTTGGGGATGTGGGCTGAAGATGAGGAAGAGAAAAAATTTGTATATCCCTCGAAAGAAAGCAACTTTAGTAAAACTGCCACTCTTGACTCGCAAAGAAGCTCAATGACTCTATTTGCAGATGTGATTAGTTCATTCAACTATAAGTTATTTCAGGGCAACTGTTATGCTTTATTAAGCATAAGTATGTTTGGAATGTATCCAATTTACAAATCCCCAGAAATAAAACAATCACCATTGTTTAATCCCCAACACCAAGCACAAAGTCTTCGGAACTGACTTTTCAGCCGTCATTCTGACCCCCGGTATAGGTCAATTGTGGGTGTCTCGAATTCTGTCTCCAACCTTCTTAATCTCTACTTGGCAAAACATGGGCGTAAGCGACCTTTTCTAAGTTGATACTGCATTGACGGAGATCCTGGGACGTCCGCAGCCTGGCACTGGTAAGGAAGGAGTGGCCGTGAAGAGTCCAGGGAGGGTCAGCCCGAGCCGGCAACTTCCGGGGGAGTGGAGGCAACGGCCCGGTCTGCACTAACCCAGCACAGAGAGCGTCGCCAAACTGGGACTGCGGCCGCAAGAAACATCCGCAGTCTGCGGGATTCAGCAACGAAAACAGGCCCACCAGTACCCGGATGCAGCACCTCCGCGCCCCGCCCCCGAGGACGAGGACCTCCTACGCTTCCAGGACTTTGCGCACGGCGGGCGGGACAGGGAGGGGCGCGAGAAGAGAGGAGATAAGGGCGGTGATTGGGCATAAGGGGAGCCACGCCCACCATGCCAACGTTTCTGCGCATGCTCCGCGCCTCGGCTTCTGGTATTTTCGACGCGTTTGCGAGCGCCCGTCCAGTCCAGGTCTGGAGGTCGGAGAGGGAGTTCGAGAGCTTCCTTTTCTCAAGAGCAGCTTCGAAAAGCCTCTCTTTGTCCTCAACTTCGAAAGGAGGGCGTCTTTTGGTCCTTTACTTTCACTTTTGGTGTGGCGTCGGCGGCCTCTGGTGGTAAGTTTTCCAGTGATGCGGAGTCGGTCCTAGGTACGTGGGGCGGGGGTGACAAACAAAGGGGCCGCTGCTAGGGCGTGCAGGCTGGCCTTTGTGGCTGTCATGGCCTGCAGTCGGAGCGGCTCTCTTAGTTTCTTGGCTTGGGATCGGCCCGCGCGACTCACTTCCGGTCCCCCCCACCCCCCCTGGATTTCAGGCGCCGAGTGTCCGGGCAGGGATACTCTGAGACAGAGGGAAGCTTGCAGTCTCGGGCCGAGATGTCCCAGTACGTGAACGACCTGTGGCCGGGCTCGCCGCAGCACAAGGAGTCCCTCTCGACGTCTCGGTCGGTCAGGTCCAGCCGCCTGTCCTCGGCATCCAGGAGCCGCTCGTCTTCCGGGAGCTCTCGGTCGCGCTCAGGCGGCTCGAGTCGGGCGTCGTCGCGGAGTCGGAGCCGGTCCTGGAGGAGGAGGAGGTCCAGGTCCTGGTCTAGGAGGCGCCACCAGAGGAAGTACAGGCGCTACTCGCGCTCCTACTCGCGCAGCCGGTCACGCTCCCGCGGCCGCCAGTATCGCGACAGGCGCTACAGCGCGTCCAGAAGATACGGCCGGTCGCCGTCGGGGCCCCGCTCCCGCAGCCGGTCCCGCTCGCGGGGACGTTCGTATTATCGACGGGCCTACGCGCTCCCGCGGGGGCGGCGATACTACGGCTTCGGCCGCACCCTGTACCCGGAGGAACGCGGAAGTTGGAGGGGCGGGTCCCGGGGCAGGTCCCGGACCCGGTCGCGGAGCCCCACCCCTTTTCGCTTAAGTGAGAAAGGTGAGTCCCCTGGTGCGAAGCTCTCTTTTGCACCCTCGTACGTGGCCGGCTGGCGACAGCAAGACTGCGCTGGGGGACCAAAGTAGCCGTGTAGTGCGGCTATCTCCATTGCTTTTGGTGCCTGTAATCTTAGTAGTTCCGTTGGGAGCAAACAGAGAAGGGACACATTAGCAGATTAAGAGCAGTTAAAAGCGCTCTGTTTGGTACCCCGTGTTTTGTTTTTTTTTTTTTTAAGATTTTATTTGTTTATTGGACAGAGAGAGATCACAAGCAGGCAGAGAGAGAGGAGGAAGCAGGCTTCCCACCAAGGAAAGAGCCCGATGTGGGGCTCGATCCCAGGACCCTGGGATCATGACCCGAGCCGAAGGCAGAGGCCTTAACCCTCTGAGCCACCCAGGCGCCCCTGGTACCCCGTTTTTAAAGTGGACGTTCTTTTCCCTGGGGATTAGAAGTCGACTGTGGAATTAAACAGCTCGAGGTGGAGGAACTCCTTTTTCCCAGTGGTTGGCCCGCCCTTCTCCGTGCAGCTTTTCTAGGTATTACTAGTGGCTCAGTTTGTCTTAAGCTTTTGTTATCCGTTGAGCGGGAAGAAGAGTATCAAAACCTTTTTGGTCAATACCGTGTTAGTGGAACAACTGGATTTTGTTCCGGTGTTTATTTTTTAAGATTTTACTTATTTGGTAGAGCACGTGGTGGGGGGGGCGGGTGAGGGGCAGAAGAAGAAGCAGACTCCCCGCTGAACAGGGAGCCCTATGGGAGGCTTGATCTGGGACTGTCAGGATCATGACCAGAAAAAGGCAGATGCTTAACTGAGCCATCCAGGTGCCGCAGTTCCAGTATTTTAACATAGGTGATTTGTTTTAATGGTGGGTAAGATCACAGAACAGAAAAAGATACCTTGACTGGAAACCTCTAGGAATCTGGGCGCCAGCGTGGCTCAGTGGGTTGAGCCTCTGCTTTGGGCTCAGGTCATGATCTCAGGGTCCTGGGATCGAGCCCCACATCAGGCTCTCCTCCGCTTGGCGGGAGCCTGCTTCCCCCCTTCTCTCTGCCTGCCTTTCTGCCTACTTGTGTTGTCTTTCTCTGTCAAATCAATAAAATACTAAAAAAAAAAAAAAAAAACTTCTAGGAACCTGAGAGTGGATTTAGGAATGTATCTGAATTGGTTCATTAGTTGTGGTGATTGTGCCATATATAAAATCTTACGAAAGAACTTGATATGTTTAGAGAAACATTTGAAGGGAAAGAAAACAATTGGGAAATTCAGGCCTTTGGTAAAGAAAATTGAAAACCAGTTGAAAATATTTAGGGATGCTTGCTTGCTTTTCTCAGCTAAAAATGGGCATTCTTTGGGGGAGTGATTTACAGGAGTAATAATTGTCTTGTTTTTGTAGATCGAATGGAGCTGTTAGAAATAGCAAAAGCCAATGCAGCAAAAGCTTTAGGAACCACTAACTTTGACTTGCCCGCTAGTCTCAGAAAAGTTCTTGCATCTAAAGAGACGAACTGTGGAACAGCTGTACCAAACAGTGATGCAAAGTTTGAGGTAAGTATTCTAGGTTTATCCAGAGTCTTCAGAAAGCTGCTATTAGGAAAATGTAATTAGCCACTTTTTTTTTTTTAATCTTAGAGTGCTTCTTGAAAAGCCTAAATATAATTTAAGATCAAAGTAGAAGCTCCAGAAAGGGTCTCTCCCCCATGATAATGGGAAATTAGTGATCTTTATTTTCATATGACACAATACTAATTAGTTTCATAGTTGTAGGTGGTATTTGGCAATTCTGTGTAGCTATTCAGTTTTTCTAACTAGCCTTTACAGAGTATTTTATCTGTAGCTTTCATTTGCAGCATTATGTTCCCACAAATTCTGTATTCAACATACAGTATAGTTTATCTGCTTTATTTCTGTCTTATAGAAATCATGAATGTGGTCTCCAGACATTGATGAAGAAAATCTGTTGGTAATTGATAAATGGGCAAAAGCATCAGAGGTTTAACTAATTTGAAGTTTACGTTCATACACTGAAAGTTTAGTTTTTTGTTGGTAGATCCATGTGCATGCTAGATGTTGGGATAGGTACTATTTTAATAAGCTACTAAAGACAGTTTTTTTAAAAAACCGTTTGTAATGTGGGGCATCTGTGATACAGATGTCCCTTTCATAATATATGCAATATATTCCAGATGTTTTGAAAGATTACAGAAGAAGAGGCCTGCTTCACTTGCAGATAAGTTTATTATAATTCTCCAGAAATGTGCAGGATGTGCATTGGTAAATTGCACTGTGTGGTCTTAATTACATGAAATAGAAAGTATAAAATTCATAGCCTTCAAGGTTTAAGGTAGTTAGGAATTTGATAGAATCAGTTAAGATAGGAAAGATGTTCTCTAGATGAATCTACCCTTCAAACTCAGATGTGGGTTTGCTTAAGTATTTAGTAATAAACAAGGTCTTAGTCCAGTTGCTTTTTCAGATTAGGTTTCCAGCTGGCAAATGCCTTAGTTCTTTGGAACTAAGTATTTTCCGGTATGACTTTACTTTCAGTTAACTGGATTTGCATCAGGGGAATATAATACTGTTTTATTGGGGAAGAGTGCCTTAAGCTGATTATTGAATTAGTTTTGTTTTTAAAGTATTTTTTCTCTTGTTTAGCTGTCGGGAAAACTAGGAGAAGATGGAACTAAAAATCCCAGTGAAAAGCCTTCCCAGCAAAAAAGCATAGCTTTTAGCTCTAATGTAAGTATGTCTGGGCATTGACTACTCAAAAATTGGACTTAAGGGACATAATTCTATTATGTGGGCTTTTATTTTTGTTGGAATACTCATTGTTTTTGTGGTGGTAATTTGGGGTCTACTAAGCCACTTTAGATAGAATAAACCTTTCATAATTTTTTTACCATTCTTAGAAGTGACTGGTATATATTGGCTTTTTCTATTATATATGATACATTTTTGATACCAGTATTTACTTTTCCATATTTCTTCTGTACTTGCTGAACTATTTTCTTTTTTTTTCTTTTTTTTTTTTTTAAAGATTTTATTTATTATCTTGAGAGAGAGAGATCACAAGTAGGCAGAGAGGCAGGCAGAGAGAGAGGAGGAAGCAGGCTCCCTGCTGAGCAGAGAGCCCATTGCGGGGCTCGATCCCAGGACTCTGAGATCATGACCTGAGCCAAAGGCAGCGGCTTAACCCACTGAGCCACCCAGGCGCCCCAAATATTTTAAAATCAGTTAAGTGCTTAAAACTGAAAACTCTGTCAGTGCATTATTTTGCAATGTACTTTGCATATAAAGATCTTGATTTTTCCTAGTAGTTTTTTAAAGTAGGCTTAACAGTTGGGATCATGTAGGGTCCATTCTTTGCATTTGGTTGGTATCTCAAGTTTTAGTTTTTAAAATGGGATTGCTTAGTGTATTTTGTGAACAAGTATTTTGGATACATTGTGTTTGTATAGCTGACAAGAATTTCTTCTATTACAGAATTCTGTAGCAAAGCCAGTGCTTCAGAAGTCTACTAAAGCTACTGCTGAAGAGACCTCTTCAGGATCCCCCAAAATAGATAAGAAGAAAAGTCCATATGGACTGTGGTTACCTGTCTAAAAAAAGAAAACTAATGTATAAGGTTGGCTGAAATGCACTTTATTGCAAGTGTGTGTTCTAGCATTATTCCATCTCTGGGAGTCATTTAGTGGTAATTGTTGGAATTACAGTGACACAGAAATACATAAATCCTTAATATTTAAATATTAACATTTTAGATTTCTCTTATAGATAAAGAGAAAACACACACGGACCAGAGGATTCATACAGGTGGGAGTCTTGTACATATACTTGTAAATGCTTTGTATAATACCAGTTAGGTAAGAGCAAAATTTGTAAGAACAGTAATCGATATGTTTATATTTGTTAATAAATTTTTTATTTTTTAAATTTGTGTCACTTTATTATATATGTATATATTACATTATGAGTCCTTATTTTAAAGAAGCATAAAGTGTTTCTTATTTAAAACTTTGTTAACCCCAAATCCAGATCCATGGAGTGATGGCAGTAAGGTTCACTGATCTGGAGTCTGAGAAATGCTAAATCTCAAAGTCTCCACCCCAGAGCCGAATCTTAATATCCCCAGTTTTGTGGGTCTTCATTTAAATTTCAGAAGTTATGCCTAAAGTTTATGGAATTCTGGCATAGTGTTGTCCTGGATGACTTAAACTACTAGCTTCGGGGTAGGAAACTCAGCCCAAGAGGTAGAAATGGAATGCTTCCTTGAATTCTAAAATTTGTGATGTTTAGCTGCATTTCTTTATTATGCTTTTTTTTTTTTGGAAGTATGTTTTCTTTCTGTTTTGCCATCAATTTGGGTAGTCTTTTATTTTTTTATTTTTTTAAAGATTTTATTTATTTATTTGACAGATCACAAGTAGGTAGAGAGGCAGGCAGAGAGAGAGGGGGAAGCAGGCTCCCCGCGAATCAGAGAGCCCGATGTGGGGCTCGATCCCAGGACCCTGGGATCATGACCTGAGCTGAAGGCAGAGGCTTTAACCCACTGAGCCACCCAGGCGCCCCTGGATAGTCTTTTAAATTTAGGAAATAGTGAAATAGATTTTTAATAGGGATGATACAGTAGAGAACAGGATAAGCAGAATTTTAAGAGAACAACTCAAGGAAAGAAAAATAATTTGAATAGATGAGCAGGTAGAAGTTATGAATTCTTAACATAGAAGGGACAGTAACAAAGGTTCTCAAGTGGGACTTAATTTGCTTTTAACTAAAGCTGTACTATCTAATATTTTACCTGTACTTTCCAGTAACCTAGCCACTGTGATTACATTCAGTTTCTCAGTCCTACTAGCCACTTCTGAAGTGTTAAGGCTAGTGGCTGTGTTATTGGAAAGTATAGATAATAGAATATTTCTGTCCTAAAACATTGTATGGGAGAGAGCTGCTCTAATAAAATTTGACCTTATGAAAAACTTAAAAGGACAATGAATGGGAAATTCTGTAAGGTTTGCTGCTCTGGGTGAACATGTCCATTTTACATCTAGGTTAACAGTAGTTAACCAGGAGGGGGACATGACATGCTCCTAAGGGAGTATGAAAGTTAATGCAGTAGGTTCATTTTTTTTTTTCTAAGGAGACCTGAGAACATTGGCAGGCTGGTGTGATTGCAGCCAAATCCAGTAAAAGGTGAGGATTTGCTTTGTAACTGAAAATGAGGCTAATAGGAACACCTTGTTAGTATCTTTAGTATTATTAGCAAAGTTGCAGAGGATTTCCTTGTGAGGGAGACTTTGGAAAAGAATGAAGTGATAATCTTTTTCACCTTCATTTTTTTTTTTTTTTTAACCAGCAGGCAGAGGGGGGTGGGTGAGAGAGAGGAAGGGAAGCAGGCTCCCTGCTGAGCAGAGAGCCTGATGGGGGGTTTGATCCCAGAACCCTGGGATCATGACCTGAGCCAAAGGCAGAGGCTTTAACCCACTGAGCCACCCAAGCGCCCCTTTCACCTTCATTTTGCTGGTAATAGCATTTTTTGTGATTATGACCTGTATTTGAATATTAGCCCTTATTAACAGCTAAGTGACTGGACAAGTCCTCTAACTCTAACCCAACTCCATCATATACGAAGGGTCTGGCTTATTACTGTTTCTGATACTTTGCAGTGATTTTTCTCTTCAACATTCTTCACCATTAGCTTCTCCTTCAGTTTATTAGCACACTTGAGGCTTCACTATTTCATTCCTTAGTCTGTTGGATCGTTTTATCTAGTGTCCTGAAAAGAGTATGGTTTATACATACATATTTTTTACCCCCATAATTGCCCCATTAAGTACTAACAGCGTCCTTGTTTAAGTTCACTTTGTCTTTTCGCCGGGTCTGGGATAGTCAGTCTGTCCTGGGCTTTGTAACATAGAAGATAAACGTACTGTGTGTATATACCCAGACTGGCTGTCATTACGTAAGTGGGATACAGTTGCCCAGGTGTGATACCGTGATGCTGTGTAACTTGTGGACAGTACAGCAAGGTGGTGCTGAAGGTGAGAAAGTGTACCAAAAGACTAGATCTCAGTGCTGTCTGGTGAAAATGAGGGAACCACAGTGAAAAAGGTAAAAGAATTAAAAATGTTTTTTTACTCTAGTATATCTGAAGTGTCCTCTCAAAAGAATTAGTGGCATTTTAACTTTTTTTGTACTAGGTATTGTGATGAACGTATGTATATCTTACACTTAAAGCACCTGTTTGTCCTAGCCACTTTCCAAGTCATATGGTGGCCACCATTTTGGAAAGCACATCTAGATTGATTCAGGTGTTAAACCCTTTGCTTTTTTTTTCTTAGAGTGTGAACTAGAGGAACCATATTTAACTCACCATAGCATGCTGTCCTTTCATTTTCTTTGCTGAAAACCTCTATTACGCTTATCTAGTAAAATAAAACTTGGTCTTAATGAGTGCTTTCCACTGTTTAGAGAGTCCTTCAAAATTTTCTTTGACTCAGGGACTTACATGCACTTATTTCCTTTGACCTCCTCCACTTTCTACACTGGCTCTTTGTCCCTTGCCCACTGTTAGGATTGTATCCTTGGCTTGCTGCTCTCTACAAGCTTTCTGGCAATTTCCCCCATGCTGCCTTTAACTGCTACCATCTACTAATTGGAAATGAGTTTCCTGAGTTTTTTTCCAGTGCCTACTCCCCAGCTCTTCAAAACGAACCTTTCCTATATTGAGCTTATTAAAATATTGCCTATTTGACCATCCACTTAGTCAACTTCAGAGTAATCCTCAAATCAGACTACAGTTGAAGCAGCAGTGGCTTTGGGGGAGTGTTTTTCTCCTCTGGAGAAATCTGTTTATTTTTTAAACAATTTTATTGATTTGAGAGAGCACGAGCCAGGCGTTAGTGGAGGCAGAGGGAAAAGCAGATTCTTCCTCACTGGGAGTCTGATGCAAGACTCAATCCCAGGACCCCAAAATGATAACCTGAGCCAAAGGCAGATGCTTAACCGACTGAGGCACCCTGGTGTCCCTTGAATTATTTTTAAGGGAGTTACACATTTGTTCTTTTTAAAGATTTGTCACCGAGAGCGTGTGTGCAAGCAAGGGGAGAGGCAGGCTCCCACTGAGCAAGGAGCCTGATGCTGGGCTCAATCCCAGGACCCTGGGATCATGACCTGAGGTGAAGGCAGCTGCTTAACAGACTGGGCCCTGGGGGGCCTACCCTTGAATTATTCTTAAAAGGAAGTCAAACTTCTGTTTCCATTCCACAGAGGCAGTCATACATGGTATGAAATACATTCTGGATTTTTTGTAATGCCTTACACAAACTGCTTGGGTATGAGCATCTTTTCATATTAGTATATATAGATCTACCTCATTCTGCATGTGAATGTACAACATTAAAAGTTTCCTTATTCATAGTACATCGAGTCACTAATAGCACATTACCATCTTAATCAGTCCATCATTCACTAAATGAGAGCTACTGGTGTGCCCAACTTAACGGATACCAGTCCTACTCGTTTTTCATATAAAATGGCACAAATAACCTTTACTTTTATGGGATACTCCTGACTTTCAGGTTTTTGCCCTATATTTCCCATAACTACTACTCAAACTACATGCCCTCATTTCTCACAGTTGAAATGAGGTTAAAATTTCAATTAGGTTTAAAAAAAAAACAACTATTATGTAAGTTTTAATAATACTTTTTTTTTTTTTTTTTTTTTTTTTTAGTGTTAATAATACTTTGACCAAATGTTTTAATTTACTTTCTTCCGAGGGAAATTTGCTTTTAAAAATGGTGTATATACAAAATGTCATTAGAGGATCAGTTTTCCTACTTTCTGTGCCTGCCCCATAAATGTACCTGGGCCCTGGGCTAGAGCATGGGATAGGCTAGCACCTGTTAATTGTGACTACTTCTGGAGAGGGTGGGCCAGGGGGAATTTCCAGTAGCCAATATCCCCTTCCTTTCACCACCCACCATAGCTTACAAGAAAAATTAGTCCCAGTTTAGCATTCTATGAAGCTCCCAAGTTCAACTCTAGTTCAAGGCAAACATGACAGATGTAAGGATGATGATGACATATGTTTGTAGCTAGTAGTGTTAAGCCCAGTAGGGTACACACATGAAGTGCACACACTGAACAAAAATACATAACATTTTGTTTCTGAAATGAGTGAATAATAAATATATAAGCATGAAAATACATAGTCATAAAACACTTAACTTAAAAAAGGAAAGGTAATAGTCCTGGTTTACTGTTAGAATTTGGCAGTCAAAAGAGTTCCCAAAGGAGATTAGACTGCTGTTCCCCTCTCTAAATTCTGTTTAATTTCAGCTGTATATTTCCCATAGAACCTTTCTGCCTTCTTGTTGAATTTGGCATTCCTTTCATTAATGTAGTCAATATCTGCATCATCATTATAAGGACGTCTCCGACTATACTTGTCTCGTTTTTCAATTCTGGAAGAAAAGAAAATTGACAATATTCAAAATAGCCTTCTTTTTTTGATCTTAATAAAACATGCCCAAATAATTAACTAAGAGTAGAATCAGTAACGGAAACAGATTTACAGAATTCCAAGCTGCTTTCTTTTTTGGTCTTAAGACTGAAAGCAGTATTTTTAGGAAAAAATTCTATGAAGAAATAACTTCACTGAATTTATAAGTTAGTAGTACAGTCAGATGATCTAGTCTTAGGAACACAAGTTCATGTTGAAATACAAGGGCAGTGACATTAAATTACTTCAAGAGAATTTATATACTGCTGGTTCTGCCTAATAATTACCCTATTCAAAACAAATGTACAAATGACAGTGATGGGACACTCTTCAAACTAGTAATTGAGGTGTTCCTTAATTTCTACCCTTTGCTACACGTGAAGACCACAAAGCTAATTTTGTCATGAGGCATTAATCAGTACTAAAACTTAAGGTTCCATGATAGTACTTACTGCTTTTCCAAGTCTATGACCATCCTATCAATTTCCTCTGTGGAGGGCACATGGGTTCCATGAAGAAGACTGTTGGATGTTGGGTAGAACTCTTCTCCACTGAGAAAGAGCAAGGTGTAAATAACACCATGAAGATTCTATACCATCAGAACTGGACAATGTTTAATGGTCAAAAGTGGAAACAATTGGGGTCATATTTGATTACAAAGAAATAGAAATCAGACCTGAAAAAAGGTACTTAAATCATCTACTCTAGTGCCCATGTGAGGAACCAGCTGAGGACCAGAGGCTTATGGACTCACCTAACAAGCTGCACAGAGAGAGCTTGAACTGTGTGCTCCGAACAATTTAGAGCTTTCTCTGCTACACTCTCCCTATCAAAACAGTTGTGATCTTAAGCACACTACTGGTCTTAGGGAAAGAGCAAGTGCAGCTTAGCACTGCTTACCGCTCCTGGGCAAAGTAGTTACCTCCACAGGTAAGGGACAGAGTAGGAGCAGCTGTAACCACAATGACGATATTGCATACAGTGCTGTGTGCCAAACAGTATGTACACTGTACGAATGAATTCATTTAACACTCCCCACACCCTGTGAGGTGAGCACTGTTACTCCGTGTATACAGATGAGGAAACGGAGGAAAATTGTGTGACACATCTGATAAGTGGTGGACAGAACCCAAGGCCAGGAAGTAAAGCTCCAGAATCAGTGCTCTTAAATTCAAGTCCTTCCAGGTAACATACTAAGAATATACCATTAAATCACTTACTGTTTTTCTCTCAGTCTTTCATAAGTTTCCATGTTAGGTTTGATCTGCTTGGTCAGCCGATGATACTGGCGTAACTGGGCAGCAGCATAATCTAAAAGGAGAATCCAGATTTTTCAGATGTTGGGGCATTATTAACCTATTATTAAGAGGCCCATTCAATAAAGTAAAAGCCACTTTTACCTGAGAATCCCAGGTCAGGGTTTTTCCTCCTCTTCTTCCTCTCCCATCTTTCTGCATCTTCTGCACTGATCTCCAGCAGCTTCACTTTCTCATAGTCCTCCCCTCTTGCCGCACATTCCTAAAAAGAGGGAAAATCATTAGTTTTACTCCCTTATATAATTCTTCAACCCCTTTAAAATCAAGAGAAGCCTAACGACTGTTATCAAAACTGTTTAAGTTGATTAGCTTGAAAACTGTGTAATTTTCTGTGATCTGTAAGACATAATACATCTAGGGTCACCTGGGTGGCTTGGCTGGGTGTCTGGTCGTGATCCAGAGCCCCGGGATCAAGCCCCACATCAGGTTCCCTGCTCATCAGGAAGTCTGTATCTCCCTCTGCCCCTCTCCCTGCTTGTGCTCTCTCTCTCCCTCTCTCAAATAAATAAAATCTTAAAAAGAAAAAAATCACCAGAGCTTCATTTCTTATTAAAAAACAAAGACAAAAAAAAAAAAAATCTCTAACACTGACACCCACAACAGCCATGGTGGACACATTAGATGTCCATTAAAATCCTTTCTCCTCTCCTTCCCCAGCTCATGGCTCCCCATTTCCCAATTTCCCCTGCAGTTCAATCAGGCCAGGTGACTTGGGCTGCTCAAAGGGGAGCTAATACATGGGAGACTCATGAGCTTTATAGTTTCGTTTTTTTTTTTTTTTTTAAAGATTTTATTTATTTGACAGAGGCAGTACAAGCAGGGAGAGCAGCAGGGAGAGGGAGAAGCAGTTCTGCTAAGCGGAGCCGGATGTGGGGCTTGTCCTGGGATCATGACCTGAGATGAAGGCAGACACTTAACGACTGAGCCATCCAGGCGCCCCTATAGTTTCTTTTTTTTTTTTTTTTTTTTTTTTTTTTTTTTTTTTTTTAAAGATTTTATTTATTTATTTGACAGAGAGATCACAAGTAGATGGAGAGGCAGAGAGAGAGAGAGGGAAGCAGGCTCCCTGCTGAGCAGAGAGCCTGATGCGGGACTCGATCCCAGGACCCTGAGATCATGACCTGAGCCGAAGGCAGCGGCTTAACCCACTGAGCCACGCAGGCGCCCCGCGCCCCTATAGTTTCTTATTGTTGGACCTTCTGTTACTGTAGCTTAGGTTTTTACTCTGATAGCCATTGCTCATGCCACTGTAAGTGCCAGGCACTGCTGTTAAGTGTTTTACACACTTTATTCTCACAACTGTGTCAGATGCAGCTGAGACCAGACCTGGAGGGCTCAACCACTGTGCCATATGTTGCCTGGACGAAGCACAGGAGAATCCTATAATCCACAGACTGTGAGGATGGTGGACTTTTACTTACTTTTTTCTTTTCTTCTTCCTGCAGCTCCCATTCCAGACAAGCTTTTTTAGCCTCCCAGTTTGCAGGTAATTTAAGTCTTTTATCTTCCTCCACAACTTCCTGGTGGTTTAACTTTCGAGCTTCATTCTACCACCAAAACACACAAAGTTTGTCAGGACAAGTATGGAAACAAATCTAAATAGACATTACCTGTCTTCTTGTATGGCAGGCATCCAAAGCAGACCTTTGCATTTTATCCTGAATGGCAGAGAGCCACTAGAGAATTTTACATGTGTATTTGTGTTGGGGGAATTTGTGGAGGGGGAGATGAGGAAGTCAACACCTATTCCTATATCTTTAAATATCCTTTTACTACTTTCAAGGAACCAGGTGGTAGGGATGCAAAGAGCTACGGTTTGGAAGGAAGAAGGCCTGAGGGATATACGGACTTGACTACTCTCTGGCTGTGTGATGTAAGCAAGTCTTATAGGATTGGATTGAAACAGGGTTTCCCACAGTGTGAGTTCCACTGTAGGGAGGGACTTGAGAGGATTTTAGATGCTACTGAATGACACCAAGTCACATACTGAGAAGGTGATTCATTTTCATGTCTCTTTTACTTTGAATTGGGTCCAAGACAAACTCTCATCCACTAATGGGTTTAAAGCGTCTGAAAACACCTTTCCTAACACCTCCTCTTAAAAACAAACAGGGTGGGAGACTCCATCAGAATGCAACCCACAAAATCCAGACTGTGGGAAGCTACAGAAAAACAACAGTCCTTTTTTCCAAACAAATGAAACAAGATGACCTCCTCAAACAAAAACCCAAAACAAATAAAACACAAAAAACTAAAACACACACACACACACACAAAAACCCCAGAAGCAGAAAAGATGAAAAGAGAACCTATAGATTAGAGACATAAAAATGTAAAATTCGCATCTTAAATAGTAATCTTACATTTAAATAGCAACTTAAACACTGAGCAAGTGGGCAGGTGGTCACATGTATAAGCTGTGAATGTGATGGGAAACTCCAATCTAATGTTTATGAAATTGGGAAAGTTTTTAGATTACAGAATTAGTGGCAGAGTTAGGACAAGACCAATTTCCTGATTTCTGCCTATTTTTTCCCCAATCTATGAATATTTTAATATCTCCTTTTTAAAAAAGATTTTATTTTTAAATAATCTCTACACCCAATGTGGGGCTTGATCGCAACCCGAGATCAAGTGTTGCATGCTCCACTGACTGAGCCAGCCAGGCACCCTTTTGATCTCTCTTTAACAATACCACCATCACACTCCCAAAATAATGAATTCTCATCCTATAATGTTCACATTTTCCTGATGGTCTCAGGGTTCATTATTTTTACAGTTTGAATTCAGACAAGTTCCATATATTGTGACTAGTCAATACATCTCTTAAGGTTTATTTAATCTGTAGTCTCCTTCTCCATCTTTTTTACCCCCTGCTCTTTTTGAGGACTGTGAAAATGATCAGGCTGACTGTCCCATTTCCCAAAGTGCTAGCTGCCTCCCTATGATGTCCTTTAACAGGCTCCGCTGACCCCTGTATTTCTTGTAAATTGGTCATTAGATCTAGTGGTTCCATTCAGTTCAGATATTATTTAAAAAGTCTACTTATATGAAGCTAGTGTTATATACTTCTATCAGGAGACACATAATCTCTGATTTTCTCCCTTTTTGTGATGTTTGCAGTAACTGATCACCTAGAACCAGTGATCCATTAAAGGTTACAAAAGCTTGATGTTTGAATTATGTTTTCTTCACATAACATCCAGCCTATCCTTTACACAGTATTTCAAATTAAGTTTGTGTGTCTGATGAGTTTTTAAATTGAGTTTTTCTGGGCAAACACAGATAACTACACTCCTCACACACATCCTGTCTCCCGCTGCTTGGGGGCCTCCCACCCTAAAGAGGACTCTGCCTTTGCACTTGTCCTTACTGCTTGGATACCTCTTCCTCCAACTTCCTTTACTTGTCTGATAATATCCTACTCATGTTTCAAGCAGCTTAGCTGTCCCATTAGTCTTTAGTGGTCTTCTTCTTCTTTGAACTTCTGAGGCACTTTGTTCCTCCCTTTAACACACAATTACCAACTCGCGGAGTAATTACTGTTATGGACCTGCCTCCATAACCAGGCAGGCAGGAGCCTTACCACACCTACCACTGTATCCACACTATCTGGTTGGCTGTGGCTCACTAGGAGCTCTGGGGTGAGGGTGGAGGAGGGCGTTTGGATGAATGAGTGAGTAGCCAACTTGCTGTGTGACAACAGACAAAACCAGTGTCTGAGTCCAGAAACGGATTAAGTGAGACATTCTAGAAGTGAGGCCTAAGCATGAGCATTTTTAAAAAGTTCTCGAGTGGTTCCAGTGTGCCATCAGGGTTGAAACCACCGGGAAAGATCTTTCTTCAGCACTGCGCGTCTGTCAGGCGCGCCTGTGTCACTTGCTCGTCCCTCCACCAACACTCGCGGGCCGCCCAGGTGACAGGTCTTGGATGCTTCGGGGGCTACTCACCCGCTTCAGGTGCAGCTCCCGGAACTTGCGCAGCCTCTGTTCACGCTTCTGGGCGGCCAGATCCACGGCCCCTGCGAGGGGCCGCTCCCCCTCCTCCGCGCTGTCCACCGGCACCTGCCGCGGAGAGGACCGGCTAGAGGCGGGGCGGCCGGGGCCAATTCCCCTCACTGCCGCCGGATCCCACGGTTCGTGCGCCTCCCTCCCCGGCATCGCCTGTAAGTGTGGGCCAAACGTCTAGCCGCAGACACCCTTATCCCCAAGCCCTGGGCAAAGCCCACCACCCACCTCCCCTGCCTCGTCCTCAGCTGCCATCACCCGGCAGCGCTTCCCCTCAGACTTCCGGCGGCAACAAACAACTTTTCCGACTCACCCGCTCACTTCCGGCTGTCGGCAGCTACAGGTTTCAGGGGAAAGGCCCGCCCTTTTCTGCTTCGCCCTGGAGACGAGGAACCAATCCCCGCCCGCCGCAGCCCTGGGCGGCATCCGATTGGGCCAGGCTAGTGAGGGGCATTGAGTAGCGACACCTGGGCGGTGCGGTAAAACCGAAGGGGCCTGGCGTCAGCGCCATTGGGACTGTAAAGGGGAGGATGAGGGGGAAAAGGGAGTAAACCACCAGATGTGTGAGAAAGCAACCCAAAGCACAGGTTGTGCCCATCAACTAACCGACCTTGTAGTTCAGATTTCTGAATACTAAATACAAAGTAGATTCACAGTTACCATCACGTCGTCCTGTTTTAATCCTGCCTCCAGTTTATGGTCGCCCTGCTCAGCACAGCATGAGCTCCAAGAGAACATCTGATGCCTTGTGGCCCGAACGATCCCTAGTGCAGGGTATGAACTAATTTCATACTCTTGAATGGATGAAGGAATAAACCGGTTGGCGATTATTTGGGATCTCGAGCATCTTCGTGATGCAGAAAGATTTCTTGGATTAATTTGAGGCTTTGACTTTTTTCGGAAAATTCTGCAAGAACGGCATTCTTCATCTGTCTGTCTACTCATTCAATAATGACCTGTTCTTATTTATTTACTAATTAGTGTATTCTCTGGTTCATCATTTATGAAAAAGAAATAATAAAGCAATACGCATGTCAGAGAGTAGTTTGAGGACAAATTAGGTAATATGGGTGAAGTATCTGTGACTAGTACCTGGCCCATAGCAAATGATGAGTAATTGCTGACTTTTGCCAGTTGGCATTAGATGTGCCCCTTTCCTGCCTGAGGTCTTAAATGTCTTTCTTCAGGGAAGCCTTCATCTCCACCCCCCTGAAGAGTCAGTTTCCCCTGTTATAGCTCGTCATACTTTCTTCTTTGTTGCATTTACATAAGTGTAATTAAATAAATGTGGAATTGCTTGTTTAATGCCATTGATTTAAAGGAGACAAATTTCTTAACCACTATTAAGGCAGCAACTCTAGGCCTTTATTTTTTCTATATCATGGATGAATTGATGGAGGAATCTTACATGTATTTATATTCTTTAGAAATGTCAGCGACAAAATTATTTTCAGTAAGATCCCATCAGAATTACAGGTTTTACAAAATATTTTTTCAGAGCCCTATAAACTGAAACCAAATAATTAAGGAGAGTTTAATGAAGGGACTGTTTACAAAGTTGTAGACTGGATTAAGAGAAACCAGAAAAAGAAAGTGAAGCATTCCAGGGCTAGGAACAGGGGGAAGCCATTGCTATCCCTAGTCCTAAAGAGGTAAGCAAAGGAGAAGTTGGAGAGGGTGTTCATATAGAAGCTGTGACTACAGAAACCAGCCCATAATCCAGGCATGGAATAAATATCCTGACCTCATTCTTTTCTTCTGTAGGTGCCACTCATTGGAAGGATCCAATGAGAAGAGAGCAATAAACAAGAGAGCTTATTGATGCAGACCATACAGATCAGCACTGGTGAGTGCAGAACAGAGTGGACACTGGTGGAAGGTGGCTCCAAAGTAGCAAATAAAATATCCAGTACAATTCTTTCCGTGGGACATGGTAACAATTTCATAATTTTTTGAAGTCTTAGAAGAGCTCTTTGTTCAAGTAATACTTACATAGATTTAGTAACAAAGAACAGAACAAGTTGTTTGGCCAATTGAATTTTCCAAGATGATTGAAGATCTTTCATCCTATGTGCTATTCTTTTTTTTTTTTTAAGATTTTTAAAATTTATTTTAAGTTTTAATTAATTTAATTTAGATCACAAGTAAGCAGAGAGGCAGACAGAGAGAGGGAAGCAGACTCCTTGCTGAGCAGATCCCAGGACCCTGGGATCATGACCTGAGCCGAAGGTAGAGACTATAACGCACTGAACCACTCAGGGGTCCCCTATGTGCTATTCTTACAATGTGACATTGACACACCTCCCAAGGAGAGGTAAGATCTATATCCCTAATCCTTGAATATGTGACTGCGGAGGAAGTGACACTACATGACTTCTGAGGCTAAGTCATAAAAGCAGAAACAGATGCCATGTGGTTGTTTTGAGATGCTTGGTTTTTGAACCCAGTTACCATTCTTTGAGGAGGCCCGAGCCAAATGGAGAGGTCACTTAGGACTGAGCATTGGTACAATCCTCAGGAAGGGCAATTTGGCAATATTTATTTAAAAGTTACAAAGACTTTTGCTCTTTGACTCAGCTATTATGCTGTTGGGGTTTATCCTACAGGTACAATTGCACAGGCATATCATGAATTATATATAAGCATTGCTTAGGACATCTATTTATTTTCTCATATGATTTAGTAAAGACATGATAGATTCATTGGGTGAGAATGCACAATATTCTTTTTTGGCTGTCATTTAAAGCTTGTTGGGTACATTTGGTAAAGCCTCTGTATACATTATAACATCTTGGCCAACAGAGGGAACAAAAACAGTGGGATGGAATCTCCTTCATGCTCAGGGAAAGCCAGGGGGCGATGATCTAACCATCCAGGTGGAAATCACGGCCTAAGATCCATGCCACATAACCACTGAGCTCCATTCAGGGCTGCTCAGTAAACACCTGGACAGTGTGACCTATTGGTGCCAAACCAGTCACTTTCCTTCAGTATAACAGAATGCTCACAAAGTTCCAGATATCTATCCACATGTTGGGTGTAATTGGGTTGGTTCTGCTTAGAGTGATTTTGTTGTTGTTCCTAACATAGGGGTCCCTGGGTGTTCCAATGTTCATATCCTGGGGTAAGCCACAAAGATCCATCCCAAATCTGGGTAGCCACCCATGGTTCTGACAGTCATACTTTTAGGATTCTTTGGTTGACAGGTTGGTGGGCTGCCTGCATAGTTTGGTTAACAGAAAAAGAATACTTAGGTCCTGTGTCATTAATACTGTGCTGTAGGCCAGTCTTCTGGATCAGGTTTACTAATGTCAGATATACTAAGGATGCCAGTGTCAACATGTTCTTTCTTAATGTGTTGCTTTAGGACCTTCCAGTCTCCCCCCAGAAAGTGGTAATATCCACCATGGTAATTCTAACAAGCTAGAGAGAGGAAGCTGTCCACATATGCAGCAGTCGGTTTGATTTTTGTTTTGGGCAAATGAGTGGGCCTACTGCAGAAAGACATTTCCATCAGTTGTCTGTCCCATGACTGGACACCATAGGATAAAGAGACACCTAACCAAATGATTTCTAAAAATTATATGATTGTACTTGGGCTGTGAGTTTTCTGTGGATTTATTTCTCATCTCTATTGGGAAAATTAACACAAGAGCTCCAGGGCTTTTGAAACAAATGTGAGACAAAGTGATCTAAGGTTGTATCTGTCGTTAACCTCAATCAGTTCTAAAGAACTGGAGTTTATGAAAAGGAGATTTTTACCACCAGTAGAGAAACCTGACCTTGTGTCAAAGATCAAAAGTCATGAGAATTCCGATCGGAAGGAGTAATATCGCAAATATTTCAACTGACTTAATCATCCTATAAAATGCTCATATAGCCTTCAAGTTTCCTTAAATAAATAAATATATTTAGGCACCTAGTATTCATAAAACTCCCCACTTTAGACAAGTATTTCTGTAATCAGAAATGCAAGGATCAGGGTCACATGTGTGAATAAAACTTTGGACAGTACAGCTGGCATAATAATCATAGGATAAGAGGAATAAGAGAATATAAAGTATGATGAAAAAATTTTTTGAAATTGTAATATACAGGCCTGGTCCAGAGTCTTGGGATAGCTCTCTACTCAGATGTCATCTGTTTTTGAGATGTCATAAGTTTTAATTCTCTGTTAGGGAAGGGTGGCCCACCTCATATTAGAGCTTTCTTTAAATGAGAACCATGAGCCCAAAAATCAATACCTTTGAGTTTAACTGCACAAGGATTTGTTCAAAGTAACCTGGTAGTCTCTTTTCCATTGAGGCTACAAAGCATCCTTGTGGAGATGTCTTTTCTAATGGAGAGAATCTCCAGATTGAAGGCAGTGCCGTAGGATGTCTGTCTCCTGGGCGTGCTCTGTGGAAGAACTTTTCTACCAAGGCACGCATTTTCTTTAAGGCCTCTTAAAGCCTTTATTCAAGTATTTATCCTTTAATTAATAAAGGTTCGTGAATTCCTGAACTTAATCTCAGAGGTCTCCCAGTTACTACTTCGAAGAACAATACTTTGTTTTTTGAAAGGTATGGACCTTAAATTTAACAATATAATTGGCAGTTCCTTAGGCCAGGGTAAGTTGAAGGCTTCTCTAAATTTAGCTAGTTGAGTTTTAATTATACCATTTGTCTTTTCTGTCAATCCTGATTACTAATGAAAATGTAAAATAGGGGTGCCTGGGTGGCTCAGTCGTTAAGCATCCGCCTTTGGCTTGGGTCATGATCCCGGGTCCTGGGACCGAATCCCTCATCAGGCTCCCTGCTCGGCAGGAGGCCTGCTTCTCCCTCTCCCACTCGCCATGCTTGTGTTCCCTCTTTCACTGTGTCTCTCTCTGTCAAATAAATAAAATCTTAAAAAAAAAAAGAAAATGTAAAATATCAAATATCAAAATTGTCTTAATTATTTGCCCACTAATGGGTCTGCCGAGTGCTGTGCCATTCAGATGGGATTCTCTCATTGGGAGTGATGTTTCCTGACAATAACTCGGCTATTGCTGATACAGTGGCTATGTGACAAGGGAAGGCTTCTACCCAATGGACGTACATACAAATCATTACCAACCCATATTTACATTCCTGAGAAGGTGGCAGCTGGATAAAATCTGATTGGCATACCTCAAAGCGTCCTGAAGGCAGTGGGAAATGCCCCACAGGGCTGTGAATAGGTTTCCCAGAATTATGTTTTGGATAAATTGGACAATGCTGATAGATTTCAGATGCAGTTTTGTGGGAAGGGTACAAAAAGTATTGTTTTCCTCAATTTATCATTTTTTTTCTGTGCTCCAGTGGGTGCACTGTGACCAGTGGGTCAGTTGGTCATTTCATGAATGAATTTTGGAGTAGTTTCCTTGCTAATCAGGGAGGACAGGCAGTCCATCCTACCCAGACCAAAGATAGAACGAGCCAAATTTGCAATTTGATTTGACTGTCTTTTCTTTTCCTTAAAGGTGGCGTTCTGTTGAGTGTCCTTGATTATTTGTTTTCAATCACCAATAGCGGTTGAAGCGAACATTCCTTTTAGAGTAGACCAGCTTTGTAAAGCCACAGCTCTTGCTGTGGGTGTGATATATGGTTTCCTTTGGTTTTCTCCGTGTTTGTTACAAAGTGGCCAGGACTTTTAATTACAGCGAATGACTTTGGTAATAGAATAGAATCTAATAGTTCTAACACATAAAAGCTATTTTTAATCTTTTGGCCAGAAGAGGTTAAAAATCGTTGTTGTTCTGAAAGCATACCAAAACCACGTGTGACACAAAGGCATGCCTGCTATCAGTATATCCTATCAGACATTTGTCTCTTGCCGGAATGCAAACTCTAGCTCAGGCCAAAAGTTCAGCCTGTTGAGGTTTCCAGTTATGGAATGAATGAATCACGGAGATGAAAGGTACAGGATAGGGAATAAATGTAGTCAGTAGTCTTGTAATAGGGTTGTGTGGTCACAGATGGTAGATACATTTCTGGTGAGCACAGCAAAACCTATACACTTGTTGAATCACTATGTCGTGCAACATTTCTGGTGAGCACAGCAAAACCTATACACTTGTTGAATCACTATGTCGTGCACCTGAAACTAATATAACATTGTGTGTCAACTATATAAGAGAAATGAAAACAGTTCAACATACAGAGCTGCAGGGGCGTAGGTAGGGCATTAGCCTTAACTATCTCTGTAGCTGGTTTCAGCGTATCCTGCTGGTATTTTCCCATTTTATCCCTTAAATAAGAGTTACCACTGAATCCAATTATTCAGCCTTTATGATAGGTTTTTTTTTGAAGACCTAGTCTACGAGTCAGCCGTGGATCAGTCATAGTAATGTAGTCATGAGGAATCTCATCAGGGGCAAGAGGCAAAAAAAATTGCAGGGTTTAGGGATGCCCGGCTGGGGCTCCTGTCAGTGGAGCATGGGGTTTGGACTTACAACCCCCAGATCAAGATCTCTTGTGAGTCTGAGCCCCACACTGGGTGTAGAGATTACTTAAAAATAAAAAAAAAAGTAGCAGGGTTTAAAGAGTGACACTTGGTGATAGAGATGTTTGAAAGTGACAGCAGGAGAATGTCAGAGGAAGTTCATTTGCTAGCAGATGAGAGCTTTCACTAAACATGAAACTTAAATGATCTAGAGAAATTCATGATGGCTTCTTCTGTGTCTTCTGACAAAACAGCAGTGGCTGCTAGAGTTCTCACGCAGGGTAGCAGTCCTTCAGCCACTGGGTACTGGAGTACCCTGGAGACCCGTGCTGGTCTCCATGCCTCTGTCATTAGCTTTGTGATCATGAACAAAGAGGACGAAGGGCAATTGACAATTTGGGGTGCCCCAGAGCATGGACTGAGCAAGGTGTCTTACCTTCTCAAAAGCCTGTTGGTTTCATTTAGTCCAATGGAAGGGTTCTGGTTAACAGTGCCTTAAGTAAGGAATTTAAGGTTAGCAAAGAAATTAAGAATTCAGTTTCGGCAATATCCAGCTGGTCTCTGGAATCCCCACAACTGTTGTTTGGTTTGAGGAAGGGGAAGGGAGCCAATGCTTCTTATTCTTTCAGGATTGAAGAGAAATCCTTGGTCACTAATGACATATCCCAAATATTTAACTTAGGATAGTTTTTTTTTAATTTATTTTTTTCTCACCCACCCCTGACTTAGGGCATTTTCAATTATGATTTCTCTTTTGCTTTTTCCAGCTAACTGTTTTAACAGTTGGATACTGTCAATTGAACAAGCTCTTTACGAAGGGGAGCAAAGAAGATGGTGGCCCACATATTGTAATAAATAGAATTTTGAAGGGAGGTTACATCAGCTATGTCTGCTTTAAAGATTTGGGGTACATAAGTAGGGCTCCCAGTGTGACCTTGAGATATAACTGTCTAGGTATATTATTTTCCTTCCCAGGTGATGGGAAATAAAAATGGTCTGAGTCCACAGGTATAATGAAGAGGGCACTACATGAATCCACTCCTGTGTAGATTAGCTGTCTGGAGGAACAGCAGAAAGTAAGGTGTGAGGATTAGGCACGCGTGGATGTTGTGGAATGGCAACATTACTGACTGCTCTAAGGGCCTGCACAAACCTCCATCCTCTGCCATGAGATTTTCAGATGGGAAAAATTGGCATTTTATAAAGACTAGAGTGCATGGAATAATCAATACATATATACACACACACACCTTGATTACAGGTTTAATCCCTTCAGTGGCTTCAGCATTTAGAGAATATTGGTACATATTAGGGAGTGGTTTAATATCAATCTGACCATTTAGATAGGAGGGGCAGAGTGTATACGTCTGATGTCTCTAGGACTTTTGAACAGAAGAGTGTCAGGGACAGTGTCCAGGAGGGGGTGCTGTAGGTTTTGAATTATAGGAAAGAAGAGTATTGATGTAGGCTTCTTTTGTATAGACTTTTCTGTGCGCTGTTCTGCTATTTGCAAAAATATTCCCCCTGCCTTTTTAAAATAATCGCTACACCCAAAGTGGGGCTCGAACTCATGACCCCGAGATCTAGAGTCAGATGCTCTATTGACTGAGCCAGCCAGGCACTCCCTTTCTATTTATTTATTTTTAGAGCATTAATTTTTTTTTTTTTTTTTACCCATTTTGAGAGAAGGAAAGGTATGCCTGATAAATCTCCAGAAAATCATAGCCTAACAGGTGAACAGCAATTGTAGGGATTGGAAGGAATGAATGGATGAGTGCCTTGTAAAGGCCCCAGCTGAAAAAAGGATAGGCAGGGATTTAAAAACTGTCATGGGATATTAGTCAAGCCCAACATTTGTAACATTTCTGTACTCTGATGGAGACAGAGGGGCTGGTGGCGTTGAAAATTGACAGTGTTGCTTCTGTGTCTGTAAGATCTCCTGTCGCCTCATTCCCAGTAACAAGATTTATTTCCCCTATGGTGTCAGTTTGAGGTCATGGGAAGACCCAGACCTCCCCTCCTCAGAGCTGCCCTGTTCTGTCCTATGAGCAATCTTCCCCAGCTGCTGGTGTCCTTAGAGGGGGGAAAGCGTTCTGAGGCTCTTGAAGCTGAATTTGTCTTGTTGGCAGCAAGACTTCTTCCAATGGCCAGGTTCTTCTGCAGTAATTGCAAACACCTTTGACAGGAAAAAGACCCTGAAGGTTTTGGGGTCTTTTCCCGGAGTTGTTAATTGTAATTGGAATTGGAGATGCATGATCTGGGAAGCTTGGGCTTGTGAGTCCTTTCTTTTTTATTGCTCATTCTGTGGTGTGAGATAACTGATAAGCCAAATTAACCAGACTGTGAGGCTCCATAGTGGTCCAGCTGAGTTCCTGTCATTTACCAAAGGGACCAAGTTCACCCTTTAAACTGTTAGCAAGGTGGGCACCTGGGTGGCTCAGTGGGTTAAGCTGCTGCCTTCAGCTCAGGTCATGATCTCGGGGTCCTGGGATCGAGTCCTGCATCGGGCTCTCTGCTCAGCAAGGAGCCTGCTTCCCTCTCTCTCTCTCTCTGCCTGCCTCTCCATCTACTTGTGATCTCTGTCAAAAAAAAAAAAATCTTAAATAAAAAATAAAAAAAAAATAAACTGTTAGCAAGGTGGAGTTAAGCAAAAAGGACAATTAAGGAAAAAAGACGTTTCATTTTGTTAATACCAGAGTATTGTTTAAAAGTTTTTTCCAATCTATCATAATAATCAAAACCAGGTTCATCTGGCTGTGGAGTACATTGTTGAATTTTTCTCTGATATGTGGTCTTTGGAAAAATCACCAGAACGGTTTTATGTAATTCTTCAGCTAGCTTAAAAGCGTGGTTTTTTTTTCCTGTAGCCTTTTTGCTTAGAGAAATCATCAAAATGCTGTGTCCAGCCTATTTTCCCCATCCATTCCCTTGCATGACCCTCACTCACAAGCATATGGATAAGTCAGTAAAGGTCAGAATAACCAGGTTTGCAGATCTGATTAACTAAATTAAATTCCTTAGCAAATCCTAGAGGGTTTTCAAGGACATTGGGAAAGTCCTTATTCATGCAAGGAGTGTAAGTAACTGATAAAGTCCTGGAGCCTCTTTCATTAGGTTTAATTTTAGAAGGAGTCTGGATGACTGGAGAACCTAGGGGATCCTCTGGGTTGTTATTATAGAATGGAAGTTCAGCTCGACTGGGATTTTATCGGTGGAGAGCAGAGGGAAAAGGTGGAAGGAGGAGTGGTAGTTGCAGCAGTTAGCTCAGAAGACTGTAGTAAAACTTTCATAGTTTAGATACTCTCTGAGAGCAGTTACAGTTCGTGTTAGAAAGTTTATTTTCTTATAAGGAAGCAAGTTTAGAATTATTTAATTTCTGGGACGCTCCAAAGACCAATTTAAATGTACCTCCCACCCCTGGTTGCTTGGTTTTCTTTTCATTTTCCAATTGTGCTTGCAAATAAACTAATTTTGGAATCTCAAACAATCCCCAAAGTGGCCATAGTAAGGACAAGTCATTTTCAGTCTGATTGGTCCGACAACACTGAAACTTACAAGGAATGGACCCATAATATTTGAACATAAATACAGCTGGGCTTCCAGATGGGGATTGCTCTCCCGCAGCAATTCTTGAAACCAAACACTCTACTTCGTAATCAATCACCAGAGAGAAAAGCATCTCTCTCTGTAAATCACACAGATAAAAACTGGCACCAGAAAGACACCCAAAGAAATTAGGACTGAACCTTAACCAAAAAAAGGGAGATTGGGAACCAAGAGGATTTACCACCAGAAGCTGGAGTGGACTGGGGAGGGGTTAGAGCACAATATGCTCAGGAGGTTACCCTGCTCAAATCCAGCATGCCTCCAGAGTCAGAACGGTGTGTTGCTTCTGATGCCATAGTCAACTGAGAAAAGAAGGCAAAACTGAAAAAGAACAAAGGTCTTTATTTGGGGTCTCGGAGTTGCAATTTGGGCAGGATAGATTACAGCAGCAACCAGAAAAATGTGTGGGGAAACAAGTGTAGGGAAAATAAGGGGCTTTTATGAGAAAGGAGAAGGGGGGCAATTACATGACTTGAATAAAAGAAAACGAAATTGTCAGTTGGTACTCCCAGGCTGAACAGCTCTGGGTTACACTTGGATGGACTGATTTACTGTTGCTAACTAATGAAACTACCCCTGATATGCATGGATTCCTCCGTCTTCGTAAAGTCCACACTGACAGTGTTACAGGCCAGATGTCAGCCCCCCCGTTGAACAGTAAGGGCTGTTCCAAAAACGATTGCTGTTTCTGGTCTAGTTCAAATGCCTTTTTGCCCTGTTCCAGAGTTCATTAGCTATTTGTTTTAAAAAGGAAAATGGAGGTTCTCTCAACACGGAGTCCCTCCTGTCTGGAAACTACACAGTTCTGCAGCGGAGGAAGGGGGGTACAAAACGACCGGACGAGGAAAGGATCTCACACTACCCAAGAGAATGAAAATGGTGACTGTTGACAGTACTGGAGGCTACATAAGACAAGGCAGGCCAGGAAGAGCCACCTCGCAGGAGGTGAGACTGAGGCCAAGCGCTGGATGGCAAACACTCTTCGCTCCAAGAAGTGGCATGGACTTGGACGACTTTCTACCCCGCTTCAAGTTCGTCTGGTCCCATCCAGCCGTCCTTCGCCGAGCACATTCCGATACAAGCCCCTTCGCTCCCCCCCTCCCCCCGGCCCCAGTCCTTGCCTCTGAGGTCTTTTGCGGCTGCGCAAGGCCCTACCCAATAAAAAAACTTCTCACTGTTAAAAGGAGCAAGGATTGGACCCAAGCTCCTGCGACCGCCAGGAAGGGGCGGGGCTTATAGTAGGTTTTTAATACGTATCAGCGGGTTGGGACACAGGCAGGCGGAAGTGGTTGGTGTTATTGTCGGAAGTGGCGAGAGAGAGATTGTGATGGCGGCTGCGATTTTAGCCGAGAAGGTAAGTTCCGCCGGCTCTACCCAGAGATTTTTTGTTGGGGGGAAGACTCCCGGAAAACACGAAAGGGGAGAGGTGGGGAGATGCCTGGGTGCTGGGCCAGGGAGGCGAAGACGCTGTGAATTCGGAGTGGGTGTGAGGCCTCGGCTCGGCCCGGCCTGGCGGGACCCGCGGGGAATCATCCCAGACCACCCGGCCTCCATTCACTCCTCCTCGCCGCAGGTGTCGGTGGACAGCGCGGAGGAGAGGGAGCAGCCCCTGGCGGCTGCCGCGGAGCTGGCTGCCCAGAAGCGCGAACAGAGGCTGCGCAAATTCCGGGAGCTGCACCTGAAGCGGGTGAGTAGCCCCCGAGGCAGCTGAGGTTGGTCGCTCTGGCAGACCCGTGCGCGTTCGTGGAGGGACGAGGAAGCCGCACAACCGTGTCTCACAGACCCGCAGAACTGGAAGAAGGATCTATCCCGGTGGTTCTCAACCCTGGCAGCAGATTGAAATCACCTTTGAAAGTAACATGCTAGGGGCGCCTGGGTGGCTCAGTGGGTTAAGCCGCTGCCTTCGGCTCAGGTCATGATCCCAGGTCCTGGGTTCGAGCCCCGCATCGGGCTTTCTGCTCAGCAGGGAGCCTGCTTCCTCCTCTCTCTCTGCCTGCCTCTCTGCTTACTTGTGATTTCTCTCTGTCAAATAAATAAATAAAATCTTTAAAAAAAAAAATGAAAGTAACATGCTTTCTCCAACCTTCTCACCCACTTCCGATTTAACTAATCTGGGCTAGATTTGGGAGTCTCTATTTTTAACAGCCTCCCTGCTGTATGGGTCTGACAAACTCTTCATTTTACCTATGGGATGTATGGAGCTAGAGACTGGAAGAAACTAGTCCGTGTTAATAAGAGAGCTGGTTGCCTGTTCATTAAAAAACAATCAGCACATCTCTCTTTTTAAAAAGATTTTATTTATTTATTTGACAGAGACACACAGAGAGAGGGAACACAAGCAGGGGGAGGGGGAGAGGGAGAAGCAGGATTCCCACTGAGCAGGGATCCCAGATGTGGGGCTTGATCCCAGGACCCTGGGATCATGACCTGAGACGAACGCAGCCGCCTAGCAACTGAGGCACCCAGGCACCCTAATCAGCACATCTCTAAAAGTGTATAGTGTCAGTGGCTCACCTAGTTGGTGGGAAACTAGATGATTATGATAGGGCTTTTGCTCCTAAGCAGGAGATTTTTTTCTTTCTAAAAAGATTTGATTTATTTGAAAGAACACAGCCGGGTGGGGAGAAGAGTGGAAAGGTCAGGGGGAAAGGGAGAAGCAGACTCCCTGCTGAGCAGGGAGACTGATGTGGGGCTCCATCTCAGGATTCTGAGATCATGACCTGAGCTGAAGGCAGATGCTGAAGCGACTGAGCCACCCAGGCACCCCACTTAAATTCATTTTAAATCATACTCTTCATAGAGTAAGTCAAATGGAAAATACCTTTCTTTTGCCATGAAGTAAACTGTTAAAATATGGAAAAAGGAGAAGGGATTTGAAAAGGATTAGAGATACTAAGATTAGTGTTAAAGCCTCTGACCCCAAATTGAAGTTTTTTGCTTGAATTAGGATTAAAAGAGAATTGAGGGGTACCTGGATGGCCCAGTCGGTTAAGCGTCCAACTCTTGGTTTCAGCTCAGGTTGTGATCTCGGGATACTGAGATCAAGCCCTGCATCGGGCTCTGTGCTCTGGAGAGTTTGCTTGAGATTCTCTCTCCCTCTCTTGCTTGTGCATGCACACACTTGTTTGCTGTCTCTCTCTCAAATAAATAAATCCTTAATTAAAAAAAACCTAACTAGGCCATTCCCTTGCTTAAAATCCTTTGATGGTTATCTGTTGCTTTTAGGATAAAATGGAGTCCCCTTGTTAATGTGTCTTACCTGACCCTTTTCAAAGTGGGCAAGATTTTGTTTGGATTTATTTTCATGTTCCAGCTGACAAACTTTTTTTGTGTTATGGATTTAGAATGAAGCTCGTAAATTAAATCACCAGGAAGTTGTTGAAGAAGATAAAAGACTTAAGTTACCTGCTAACTGGGAAGCCAGAAAAGCTCGTCTAGAATGGGAGCTACAGGAAGAAGAAAAGAAGAAGGTTAGGATCTACTCTGCTGGCTTCATAAGTGGTTTATTCAGTCATTCTGTTGTACTGAGACCGTAATAGCTGGTTTTGTATACTGGCTGTGGAGCAGACTTCCGGAGTCCATGTGGTAGCCCTCCTGTTTACTAGCAGCAGCACTTTGGGGGAGTTATTTCACCTTTCTGTGCCTCTTTTTTCTCATTTGTAAAATGGGGACTATAATAATGATTTGAGTTCTGACAAATTAAATGAGTCAGTGCATGTAAAACATTTCCAAGGGGACTTGGCACCTGCCGCCTGTTGAACACGTGTTTTAAATTGAGGCGCGCACTCTTACACACCGTAGCAGGTTCCCAGATTGCCTCCAAATAGTGATCATTAGTATTAAAGTATTGCCTGATATCTTTGTTTAACCTGGAGTTAAAATAGATCCAATACTTGCTTGGATCATCATTGCAGGTATTAGCTTCTTTTCCCTCTTAGGAATGTGCAGCAAGAGGGGAGGACTATGAGAAAGTGAAGCTGTTGGAGATCAGTGCAGAAGATGCAGAAAGATGGGAGAGGAAGAAGAGGAGGAAAAACCCTGACCTGGGATTCTCAGGTAAAGCTCTCCTTTCTTTGACCAAATGGCCTCAGTATATTAGCATTACCTTCAGTGTTTCTGGTTTTAAGAAAGGATATCCATGGGCACCGCCCCCCGCCCACCAAAAAAGAAAAAAAGGTTATGTCCAAGAATATTCTCCAAGAGGTCTAAACCCAAGAAAAATACAAATACGTCTCTTAGGGCAGAAGTAAAAAAGGCTGTACTTCAGCCAGCTGCATTTTTTTGTTCTTTGTGGTAAAAGTAGCAAAAGCCTGTATCTTCAGCATCTTCAGGGTAGAAGCTATGCTTAGTGTCTTGTGCAGATATTACTAATAATGATTTTGATGTTCTCTGGATCGTAATGACAAAACAGGGACATCTATCTTCTCCGATTCTCCTTTTATCTTTATTGTTTTTTTCCCCTCCTTTTATCTTTAGATTATGCTGCTGCCCAGTTACGCCAGTATCATCGGCTGACCAAGCAGATCAAACCTGACATGGAAACCTATGAGAGACTGAGAGAAAAACAGTAAGTTGACATTCATTAATTAATGCAGGTCCTGTGTTAATTCTGAAGGGACATAAGGGCATGTGTGTGTGTTTGTGTGTGGTGTATACATACATACACATATACATAAATACAAACACACTTTATTTTATTTTTTTTTAAAGATTTTATTTATTTATTCGACAGAGAGAGAGATCACAAGTAGGCAGAGAGGCAGGCAGAGAGAGAGAGGAGGAAGCAGGCTCCCCGCTGAGCAGAGAGCCCGATGTGGGGCTCGATCCCAGGACTCTGAGATCATGACCTGAGCCGAAGGCAGCGGCTTAATCCACTGAGCCACCCAGGCGCCCTACAAACACACGTTAAAGCTTAGGTCATGGTCATCAGCAGCTGCCTATGAATGCTTTCTGGTCTTCACCATACTATTTATTGCTCACTCCACAGCAGTTCAGCTAACCCCTGGTTATTGTTCCAACTGGGCATTCGAAGACTGGGTGTTGAGAGTTTAACAACCAGATTATTGTAGTTAGTCAGATGTTTTAGGAGGCTGAATGCTTTAATGCCAAGATGGGTGAACAATTTCTTTCCTTTTCTTTAAAATTTAATTTACTTATTTGACACACAGAGATCACAAGCAGCAGAGAGGCAGGCTGAGAGAGAAGAGGAAGCAGGCTCCCTGCTGAGCAGAGAGCTCGATGCAGGGCTCCATCCCAGGACCCTGAGATCATGACCCAAGCTGAAGGCAGAGGCTTTAACCCACTGATCCACAGAGGTGCCCCTGGGGGAACATTTTCTGCATAGATTTTAGGTTTGTGGGCTCTTTGGTCTCCATCACAACTACTCTGCACCGCTGCTGTGATGTGAAAACAGTCATGGAGGATACATGAATGAGTGGGTGTGTCTGGGGCCCAGTAAGATGTTTGCAAAAGCTGGTGTTGCGGTTTGCTGACCCTTGTGCATTAGTGGGGAGAGAAAGAAGATGAACCGAGAAGCATGTCCCTTAACCTTTGGCCCTTGACTCTTAAATCTGTAGAATGAATGTGCTGGGGTAGGGGATATCTTTGGTCCCTTCCAATTTTAACTTTTATATATATATATAAATAAAAGATAAGGTAGGATCCCACAGTCAACATTGTATGTATTTTAATATATATAATGTAATGTGTAATGTGTGTGTTTTATTGCTCACCAGGAGTGGTAGTTTGGTTTGAAATTTGTGGATGTCGAACTGTCTAGTGTTACTTTAAATCCATTTTGCTCTCTTTTCAGTGGAGAAGAGTTTTTCCCAACATCCAACAGCCTTCTTCATGGAACACACGTGCCTTCCACAGAAGAGGTTGATAGGATGGTCATGGATCTGGAAAAACAGTGAGTACTCAGTTCAGCAGCCTGAACTTTCAAATGTTTTAACGACAAAATGGACCTAGAGTGTTTAGAGTGAATTGAAAGAGCGGATACTGTTCCTGCTCATTTCTGACTCAGTGTCTGTATTGGTTTTGGGTACGGATGGCATGTGCTAGTCGAATCCATATGATCTGGGAGCAGGCGCAAAATATCGCTGAAATGGAGTTGTCATAATTGAAGCAGGGGAAGGTCCAAAGAAAATGATTCTTAAAGGGCTTTGACCTTCATAACTATTCCATTATTTGATTTGAAGAAGTACGAATGCTTCAGTAAATGTACCCTTGTTATATTGTGTGTTTCTTAATACTGATATGGATGAATATTAGAGCAGAATTATATTTTAGAAGTTAGTACATATGACTATTAAAAATACTATCTGGTATATAGTGTGTCTTCTATTCACATTAGCTGTGGCTGTTACTAATGTAAGTACTGTAATTTTCTTCTGGGTAGAACTTCATGTGTCCATTGGCAACAGTGTATCATTGCTCTTTTTAGAAGCATTCCAAGGATGAGTTTGTATTTATTGAATTTCAGGGTTTGTACCCAGGGTTGTGTTATCAATTAGCAATTTCAGTTTGATTTAAAAAAAAAAAAATTTTTTTTTAAGATTTTATTTATTTATTTGACAGAGATCACAAGTAGGCAGAGAGGCAGGCCGAGAGAGAAGAAGGGAAGCAGGCTCCCTGCTGAGCAGAGACCCCGATGCAGGGCTTGATCCCAGGACCCTGGGATCATGACCCGAGCCCGAGTGGGTTAAAGGCAGAGGCTTTAACCCACTGAGCCACCCAGGTGCCCCTACAGTTTGATCTTGATGAAAACTACCCCCCACCCCTCACATGTGCTATTCTATGTGCGCTGATTCTGTTCTTAACTATTTGGCCATGTTTTGTTAAGATTACAAAATTCAAAATTGCCTTTTTTTTTTTTTTTTTTTAAGATTTTATTTATTTGAGAGAGAAAGAGAGAGAATGAACAAGCTGTGAGGAGGGGCAGGGGCAGAGGGAGAAGCAGGCTTCCTGCTGAGCAGGGAACCCAGTGCAGGGCTTGATACCAGGACTGTGGGATCTTGACCTGAGCTGAAGGCAGACACTTAACTGACTGAGCCACCCAGGTGTCCCCAGAATTGCCTTTTAAAAAAAAAAATTTTTTTTTCACTTTCTCCAGAATTGAAAAACGAGACAAGTATAGCCGGAGACGTCCTTATAATGATGATGCAGACATCGACTACATTAATGAAAGGAATGCCAAATTCAACAAGAAGGCAGAAAGATTCTATGGGAAATATACAGCTGAAATTAAACAGAATTTGGAAAGAGGAACAGCAGTCTAATCCCTTTAGAAACTGTTTTCAGAAGCTTGAGAATGCTGGGAAATTGAAGTTCTCTTCAAATTTCTACTAGGAAACCAGGACTCCCGTCTACTATGCCTTCCCACTCAGCATTTAGAAATAAATGCTTTTTCTTAAACGTACACTTCCATGTATATTTCCACATTTCTGTGCTTGGATATAAGATGTATTTTAAGAGGTAGTGTACTTACTTTGTAAAAAACCTACTTTGTATGAATACTAATTATTTTTCTATGTATTTTAAATGGGTATGATTATTTAATCTTTGAAGCATCTTGGGCTTAAGATTGTTGGCATCATACATAAATGCAGTCATTGTTGCTTTGAATGTTAGGAATTTGATGAAAGCTAGAGCTGGACTCAGCAACTTCTGAGGTTGACTCGGAAGCTAAGTATAGTGAGGAGGAACATGGCCGTGGCTACTGGTGGGCTGTCTCTCTCTACCCATGGCCTTTTATGACCAAGTTCAGGAAGCAGCAGAACTATCTTCCTGTGATTATTGACCATGTACAGTTCCTTTTATAAAAAGCAGATATAGAATCCCTATGAAGCATTAGCATTTAAAACAAGAATTTATATATTTATACATTTGTATATATATGCAAGATTATGTGCTTTCATTGAATAAACATTAAATTTTTTTTTTGATTATGGGGAAGTCAAAACAGTCAAAAGAAGACTGAATACAATGAATTCCATATACCCAATACCTGTCTTCAGTAATCAACTCTTGGCCAGTCTTGTTTCATCTTCATTTCTATCTCCTTTCCCCTCCATGAGTCCCATGTTATTTTGAAGCAGATATTAAATGTATGATTTTTGCCTATCAGTAACTGAAAGATAAAGACCACTATACTATTATACAACGATATTTTAATAAAAAAGTCCAGAGAGAAAGATTGGTATAATTTTTTCTATGTGTTGTTTAAAATGAGGACATTCCAAATCTGAAAGAGAAAAAATCTCACAAATGTATGAGCGTTTGTGTTTAAAGACAGTTTAATGTTAAATACCACTGGTGATTATTCCCTTTTAGAATTTATGTAGCACTTTCTATGCTCATTTTGTTTCTGCTTCTAGCATTTCTGTGTGCAGGTAGGTCTGATTACAGGGCCTTGATGCTGCCTTTCAACATACATTGAGTATGTTTCATTTTCCATTACACTAAATTCAAGTCTTTGATCCTGAATGTTGCAATAGCTTTTTAAAAAAGAATCAAAATGTCAGATGTATTTAAAAGCATAGTCCACTATAAGCCAGCAAGGTGTATTCTAAGAATGCAAGAGTAGCTTATAGACCTGTCAGTTACATGTCCAATAGCAATTATCAGTTTTTCATTACCCACCAGAACCTTGATTTTTTTGTGAGTTTGTGGTAAAATTTCCAGCTAAACATTTGCTTCTCCAGATTGACTTGATATATGTGGTCAGATTAGTTAGAGTTCTGGCCAATAGAACACCAACTAAGTTATTTTGAGAAACTCTCTGCTTTCTTGGTAGGGGAATTGCTACTCCCAGCTTCCCCCTTCCTGCTTGGATCACAGACCTGAGGCCTGGGGTTGTAGCAGCCATGTTGTGCTATGAGGTAACAAGTATGAGGACAAAGGTCAGTGTGCTGAGTGTGGAGCAGAGCTTGAGTCCCTGTTGACATTGCCAAGTAGCTACACTACCTCCAGGAGTCTCTTCCTGTTTCTTGCCACTGAGTAAATTTATGACTAATGCACAGTTCAATTTCAGGATGTCTGTTGATAAATATTACATATACAAAAGTCAATATGCGTGTGTAAACATTACAGAAACAGCTTATCCAGTCTAGAAATAAGTACGTAGGAATGGAGATGAGAGGAAATAGTTACAATAAAAATTAGCTATTTAGACACAAATTTAATTGGAAGGTTTTCATAAGACCTACGTGAAGAAAATTATAAAATTCAGTTGAAGGAGTGAACAGGGGACTTCTACTTCCAACCAAGATGGACTGACAAGAGACAAAAGATTTACCTTACCACTTAAAAGGACTGGAAAAAAAAAAAAGTATATATGAAACAAGTTTTTAAGATAGTAGAAGTCAGATAAGGAAGGCCAGTGGACTCTAAGAGGGGAAACAAGGATAGCCCTATGATCTCTCCAGCTCACTGCCTTTAAAGAACTTCCAGGCTGTGGTGTGCAGAGGGAGAAGCCAGGTGGAGCCCAGCGACTCCCTTAGTTGAGATAGAGCTGGAAGCCTGGGGAGACCACGGTGGCAAGGGCTCACATTGCCTTTCTGGACAGCCGCCCACAGAGAACTCTGCAAATGCACAGAGGCCCCCACCCCCTCCCCCTCCCCCTCAGCTTGAGCCAGAATAAGATCAGCATGTGTGTGAAATGATGGGGGAAGAAAGAACTCCCCAAATGGAGTGGGGGGAATAGGACCTGGCACTCACATGTGGCCAAGAATAGTGGTTATCCACCAGCTGGAATGGAAAAGTTCATAATTCATGGGGTAGAATACTGAGGAGGTTTTCCTCTGTAGTGGAGAAAATGAGCTGTAGACCAAATGCTGCTTGGGTCTTGTCTAAAAACTTAAAATTAAGATATGACAGAATCAAACTCTTTCCAAGTAATTTGAATGCATTCCAGAATGATCAAGAATAATTGGTTTTAAAAAACATAGAAACCTCCAGGACCCAAAAACACCAAATTCACAATGTTTAGCATCTATTCAGAGAAACTGGAAAATTGGACCCAATGTGTGAGATGATATAGACATTTGGATTAGGAGACAAAACAGTTACTGTAACTGTTCTGCACATGATCAAAAAGGTAGAGACATGAAGACAGATAATAAAAAAGACCCATACTGAATTTCTCAACATGAAAACTACACATCCGAGGTGAAAAATACACCAGGTGGGTTTAACCGCGGATGAGACATCGCAGAAGAGATGTGTGAACTTGAAGACAAAGCAACAGGAACCATCTAAAATGCAGTAAGAGAGTAAAAAAGAATTCAAAAACATGAGCAGAGCATCAGTGAATTGTGTGACCTAAATGTGTCATTTGGAGTTTGCAAAAGGCAGAAACATGGCTGCCAACTGGAGGCTCCGGATCTGAAGTCTGGTCTGTCTGTTCAAATGTGAGCAAACACGAGAGCTGCTGTGAAAGCACATTAGCACTGTGCTGAGGCTTTCCACTTGCCAGTCGCCAAGTTGCAAAAGAATCCTCTCACCTGTGCCCACCTGTGGGACACATCTTGCTCTTTGGGAAATGCTATGCGAGCAGCAAGGAGATGCTTTAAACCAGCCCTTCCATCCATGTGACTGACAAAATTGAGCATTTGAACAAGGAAATAAGGTCTCTTAGGGGGACCTACATAGAGGACAGTGGTAGAAATGGAAATGGGGATGATCTTTCTCTCTAGATGGATGTGGTGGGAAACAGAAACAATATTAGGAATCCCCTGCCCTTGGATCCCAACCTGATTGCTCTTGAGTCCCTGTTAGCCATTGTATATTCAAAGGGAGCAGGAAGAGTTGCCCTGTTCATCATCCCATTCCAATAGTCCTGGCTGGGTCATGTCCTTCTTTTTATTTTATTTTATTTTATTTATTTATTTGACAGAGATCACAAGGAGGCAGAGAGGCAGACAGAGAGAGAGGGGGGAAGCAGGCTCCCTGTTTCGCAGAGAGCCCGATGCAGTGCTCGATCCCAGGACCCTGGGATCATGACCTGAGTCGAAGGCAGAGGCTTTAACCCACTGAACCACCCAGGCGCCCTGTGTCATGTCCTTCTAACAGAGTTCCTCTTTCTCCCCGCCCCTGCCCATTAGGGCAGGGCCGCCTTCCCACTTGGCCCTTTCTCTACCAACGCTGTGATGGCTTACTGGAAACACCTTCCTCTTTGGCTCATTTATTTCAATGGCCTTCTCAGTGTGGGCTTCATTATTACTTGACTCAGCTATGTTATCTCACTTGCAGGACGGAGTTGAACGGTTTTTGGCCAAGTGGTGGAGCTGACCCAAACAGAATGATCTCTTGTAGTTGCAGTTACTTACAGAACAGTGTAATGTTCCATGTTGGCTCTGGAGTGCATTTGCCCCCGCTGGAATCCTCTTATGGCTTTAAGAAATGGGGACGATCATGGCACTAGCTGCCTGGGATTGCTGTTAGTGTTAAACAGAAAATCCACGCAAGGTGCTTAGTGCAGCGGGCAGGTGCAGAGTAAGTGCCTGTGCGTATTGGTGAGGACCCTGTGACTATTCTGTTCCCCAGGAGGGCTCTCCTCACTCCACCAGGACAAGTGGCGCTGTGAGACATCCATGGATTAAAGTGACCTGGGGGGCACGACGGGGGCTCAGTCCATTGAGTGTCTGATTCTTTGTTTAGGGTCAGGTCATGATCTCACGGTTGTGGGGTTGAGCCCCATGTTGGGTTCCACGCTCAGCGCAGAATCTGCTTCACATTCCCTCTCCCTCTGCTTTAACCCACCCACCCACCCTGCAGGTGCAGGCTTTCTCTCTCTCTAAAATAGATACATAAATAAAATCTAAAAAAAAATTAAATGGCCTGGATTAAAATGCCAGTTCTTCCTTTTGCCAGACAAAAGATCTTGGGCAAAGGACCTTGTATCAGTCCGCAAGGGCTGTTGGAAAGGAACACCACAGCCTGGGTTGGGGGGTGGTAAGCAACAGAAATTTATTTTTTCCCAGTTCTGGAGGCTAGAAGCCCATGAGCAAGGTGCCGCCGGTGTTGAGGACTCTCTCTCTGGTTTGCACACGGTTGCCTGGCTGTGTCCTCACGTGGCTTTTTCTCCACGTCCACGTGGTGGCACTTCCTCTCCTTATAAGGACACCAGTCCTATTAGATTAGGGCCCCGCTCTTATGACCTCATTCAACCTTAATGATTTCCTTAAAGGTCCTGTCTCCAAATATAAACACTGGGGCTTAGGGCTCTGCGTATTCTTGGAGGTGGCATGATGAGGTCCATAATGTCACCCACCCCCTTCGTGCTTCCTTTTCCCTCAGCTTCCTAAAGTGTTCATAATCTCTACCTCGGAGGGTTGTTGGGAGTGTCACGTGCTTGGACCAGTGCCTGGTTACTAGTGGGATCGATGCGAGTTATAACAGCAATTACAAAATGAATAAATATGATCGTCTTCATGGACATCTCCTATACATGGTCTTTTCTCTTTTCTCACTTCCTAATCAAGACAATGCAAACCTGAATATTCAGAAATCTCAGAGGGAGGTAAGAGTTCCATGTGACGTCCGCCCTGTCCCCAAGAGTATTGGCAGCAAAGACTTCCTCTTCTTGCCGGTCTGAAGTTTTGAAGTGACAGGAAGCCTTGAGCCGTGGAGGCCCCCTTCCCTCTCCCCCTCCTGCAGCACAGCTGGTAACAGCTACCCAGTGTGCTCTGCACGCCCTGGCCGTACTCCTCCGGGACTCTCTTCAGAAGCACATCATTTATGCAAGATTAACTTTGTGCTCTCCATGGGCTACTTCTTCGGTCCAAGGCAGTTAGAGTCAAAATCCAGCTTCCGACAAATGACAACTACTTGCAAAACCCAGGGATCCGAGGACCAGAGGTCCCACCTGGCTTTCTGCTACAATAGAACCAGAACATACAGTTGAATCATTTAAAAAAAAAAAAACAAAAAAACAAAAAACCAAAAACACTAAGACAAAACCCAAGACACTCTTAACCTTAAAAATGTTGACATTCTGGATGAATAGTTTAGCTTTGGATCCAGTCTTGCCCCCTTAGATGAGGTTGGCGGATTTTTGTTTGGGAACCTACAGGCTGTTGGGAGTTCTGGAGGCTGGAGCCCATGAGAAACCAGGAGATACTGACATCTCCTGTGTGTGTGTGTGTGTGTGTGTGTGTGCGCGCGCACGCGTGTCTGTGATAGGTTGGGAGGGGCAGGTGTATTTCTTCAGCTGGAAATGGCTCCCTGGGAAGAGATGCAGAAAATACCCCCAAATCTCAGAAATACAGCCTAGAATGCATGAAATCTTCTGTAAATACGTCATCTATCACATAGGTGTAATGGTTACATGTAAAACATCTAAAATATACCAGAATTTTTACAAAATCCTGTCTTGGCATTTCTCATTCTATTTAACATAATAGAGGCCCTGAAAGAAGGATTGGCCTAGCCCTCTCCTGTTGCTCAGAGGACATTGTGCACACGGACCCACCCAAAGCCGAAAGTGTGTGGGGTTTGAGAGCCCGGACCTTTGAACACTGCCCTGAGATCATGGGGGGGCTGTTTAGTGCCCTCTTGTGGGGTTCACGGAGCATAGCTTCCAGTCAGTTCTGTATTATTTTCCATTTTTTAAAGATTTTATTTATTTATTTGTTTGATAGAGATCACAAGTAGGCAGAGAGGCAGGCAGGGGGGGGGGAATCAGGCTCCCTGCTGAGCAGAGATCCCGATGCGGGACTCAATCCCAGGACTCTGGGATCATGACCCGAGCTAAAGGCAGAGGCTTTCACCCACTGAGCCACCCAGGTGCCCCCAGTTCTGTATTTTTTTTTTTTAATCCAAGAAACAAGCAAACGTTTTGTTTCGAGTTACATCAATCCATAGTCGTTGTAGAAAATTACTTCCTCAGTCTGGCGGTGTGTGTGTGGATTTTGATTGGTTTATTAAATCCTTAAGTATGGGAACCATGGGAACTATCTTAAACCTCTTTTTAAAAATCTGCTGTTTAATTTGCATATAATAAAGTGCACACTCTTGAGGGCCTATCTAGATGAGTCTTTACATATTTGTAGATGTGGGCAACCACCAACAAGGTCAAGCCATGGAAGGGTCCCTCACGGCCTCTTGCAGTCAAACCACCCCCAAGGGTAACGAATATTCTGCCTTCTATCACTTTAGAACCATTTGCCAGCCTTGGATCTTTCTATAAATCACACCCTACAGTATCTACCCCTTTGGGTCCTGACTTTCTTCACCCAACACTGTGTCTAGAGTGAGATCTGTCCATGTTGTGTGTGGGGCTTGGTTTCACCTTTACACTGATTTCCAACTTCAACATCATCTAATTCTACGAGGGAGGAGGAGATGAGGGGAGAATAAAACCGAAAGAGACCCTTGATGTCGTTTGGGAGATGATGGTTCCAGGCTCTTCAGGAGAGTGAGGATTACTTTGAAAGGAGAAGACTTCAGTGACCTGTCCCACCATGGCATGTGGCCTGTGGGGGTGGAGAGATAATCCGTCTGTTTCCTTAATGGATGGCTCTTTTTTTTTTTTTTTTTAAGATTTTTAAATTTATTCACTTGACAGAGAGAGAGAAATCACAAGTAGGCAGAGAGGCAGGCAGAGAGAGAGGAAGGGAAGCAGGCTCTCCGCTGAGCAGAGAGCCTGACATGGGGCTCTATCCGAGGACTCCGAGACCATGACCGAGCCGAAAGCAGAGGCTTAACCCACTGAGCCACCCAGGCGCCCCAATGGATGGCTTTTTAGATCAAGAGGAACTGTGCTCTTTAACTGCGCTCTGGGAGCCTCAATGTTGTCCAGACCTGATTTACAGGGCAAGATCCTGGATGTTAAGCTGGTGCTGTGGTGGGGTGAGACTTGGTGGTTTTATGGGCGAGGATGAGCATACTTTGCCTGTGGGAGGGCTGTAAACTTTCGTTGGCCAGAGGATGGGCTGTGGCAGATCGTAGCTTCCAAAGATGGCCACACCAACGTCTACCCCATTCCACCAGCTCTTCCTACCATAATGGGGATGGTCCTCCTTTGAGGGCTAGTGTACTTCTTTGCTAGGGTTTCCCACATGCTGGGGTGGAGAAGGGCTCAAACAACAGACATGTATTGTCTCACAGTGCTGGAGGCTGGATGTCTGAGATCAAAGGGCCAGCAGGGTTGGTTCCTTCTGAGGGCCCTGAAGGAGAAGCTGCTCCATGCCTCTTATGGAGCTTTGAGTGCTTTTCTGGTGATCTTTGGAATTTCTCAGCCTGTTGAACCATCACCCTCATCTCCGCCCTTCCTCTTCATGTGGGGTTTTCCTGGTTAGCACAGCTGTCTCCAAATTTCCCCATTTTATAAGGATAACAGCTCATATTGAAATAGGGCCCACCCTCATGACCTCATTTTAACTAGATTAGCTCTGTAAACACCCTTTTTCCAAATAAGGTCACAATCTGAGGCGTGGGGGTTAGGACTTCAACATAGGAACTTTGGGGGTACGTGTATTCGAGAAAAAGAACTCACACACATGTATGTGTGGTTTTGTGTGTATGTGTTTCTCTGTGTGTAATCTACATAAATCTGTACACATATAAGTGTGTGTAGAGATAGAGGTGGGATGAGGATCTGGCTCATGTGATTTGGGAGGCTGAGAAGTCCCATAATCTTTTGCTTGTGAGCTGGAGATGCAGGAAAGCCAGTGGTGGAATGCAGTCCAAGTGTGTGGGTCTGAGAACTAGGGGAGCCATCGCGTAAATCCCAGCTCAAGGGCAGAGAAGACTGGCGTCCAGGCTCAACAGGCAGGCAGGAAGAAGATGAATCCTCCCTTCCTCTACTTTTTTTTCTGTTCAGGTCCTCAATGGATTGCATGATGCCTACCCACCCTCGGGAGGGGAAGGTATTTGACTCGGTTCACTGATTCAAATGCTGATCTCATCTAGAAACATCCTCACAGACACACCCCAAAATAATGTTTAATTTGGGCATCCTGTGGCCCAATCAAATTCACTGTGCGATTAATCATCCCAGTGCATCATATAATCCATAGCAGGGACAGCCTGTGTTTGCTTCCCTTGACCTTGAGTATAGCTCTGTAACTACGATGGAAGTGATGCCAGTGAAATACCAAGGCTAGGTCCTAGAGGCAATGTACGGCTTCCCCGTGGCTCTCTCTCAGATGCTTGGTTTGGAACCAATCCAGCCACCATGTTGAGAAGAACATGGATACACCATGTGAAGGTCTCGGTCAGGAGACAACATCGACTGCCAGATATTTGAGTGATGTTGGATTTTTCAGTCCTTGCCTCAGAGTCTTATGATGGAGGCACCAGGTTTGTGTGGCAGAGTCAAGCCATCTTGTAAATCTTATCCAAATGCTGACCCACAGAAGCTATGAGAGGTCATGAATTACAGTGGTTGTTTTAAGCTGCTAAATTTTGGGATGAGTTACTACACAGCATAGATAACTAATATATGCTGCTAACCTCATAGGGTTCTTGTAAAGTTTAAATGAACTAATTGTTGGAATTAGTATAACAGTTGGCACATAGCAACTCAGGAGAACAAACATTAATAGATAAATTAAAAAGTGAGAAATGTTGTAATTTCATTTAATTAATTTACTTGAAGTAATGTCTACCCTTATTATGGGGCTTGAACTCATGACCCTAAGATCCAGTTGCATGCACTTCGACTGAGCCAGCCAGGCTCACTGAAAATGTATGATTTTAAAATACACAGTAAGCTGTTTTAGTTACTACATGTAAAAGAAAAAAAGGGAATTCTTGGGGCACCTGGGTGGCACAGTCAGTTAAGTGTCCAGTTCTTGGTTTTGGTTCAGGTCGTGATTTCAGGTCATGGACCTGAGCCCCATGTTGGGCTCCACGCTCAGCGCAGAGTCTGCTTGGGATTCCCTCTCTCCTTCTCCCTCTGTCCCTCCCCTCCACGCTCTTTCTCTCTCTCTCAAATCGGTAAATAAATCTTAAAAAAAAAGAAAAAGAAAAGGAAATTCTATAAGTCATTCAGAATTTAAACTTTTTGCCAATTCTATTTGGACTTTTGCTCAAGTAGACTGATTTTTTTTTTTTTTTCTGCCAGACATACTCAGTGATGGGACTTCAGTGGCTTAGAAAACAGAATCATCTTTTCCTTTGTTGTGGATACAGGCAATCAATGCATGTGAATTAACCAGATTTTAAGACTACTTTGTTCATTATTAGGGAAAAAAGGATTTTGATGTCTTACTGTAGACTCACAAAATTTTTCAGCAAAATGAGCCTACACAGATATGATGAACTTTATGTCTATACTCTTTTTAAAGAAGATAGACGGACAGCTAATGAACATATGAGAAGATGCTTAAAACCCTTAGCCCTCAGGGAAATGCAAAATAAAACCACAATGAGATACCACTTCACACCTACTAGGATAGCTCTAACCAGAGAGAGAGAGAGCACCAGGTGCTGGGGAGGATGTGGAGAACTTGTAACCCTCCATACTCTGTGGGCAGGAATACGGTGCGAACTTGTAACCCTCCATACTCTGTGGGCATGAAACGGTGTGGCAGCTTTGGGACACAGTCTGGTGGTTCCCCAAAAGGTTAAATGTAGAGTTACTCTGTGACCCAGCAATTCCACTCACGGGTATGTACCCAAGAGAAATGAAGATATGTTGCCATACAGAAACCGTAAGCAAACGTTCACAGCAGCATTCTTCGTAAGAGCTATAAAGCAGAAGTGATCCAAGCGTTCATCAGCGGAATGAATGGATAAATGACATGTGGTACATCCATATAATAGAATATTACTCAGCAGTAAAAAGGAATGGAGTCCCGATGGCCACACCATGGGTGAACCTTGAAAGTATCTTGTGGAGAGCGACAGAAGTTAGATGCAAAAGACCACACACATTTCCATTTATACAAAACATCAGGAGTAGGCAAATCCATAGTGACAGAAAGTGGATTAGCGGTGGCCAGGGCTGGGCAGGGGTGGGGGAGGGTGGGATGGGGACTGAATGTTAATGGGTATGAGGTTTCCTTTTGGGTGATGAAAATGTTTGAAAGTTGTATTGTGGCGATGGTTGCACAACCCCGTGAATATGCTAAAACCACGGAACTATGTGCTATAAAAAGTGAATTTTGTGGTATGAGAATGATATCTCCATTATAGTTTCTGTTTGTAACCGTATCATGAGAAGACTTCCATTGAGTTGGGAGGGTCCCTGTGATATGCAGGCTTCATGAAACTCACTTGGGTGTGACTTCCAGGAGTCGCCTTGAGAAGACAAAGCAGCCAAAACAGATTCCCAAGAGACACATGTGACTGGCCATGGAGAGAAATATCAACAACTCAGTAACATTATTCATTCAACAAGCTGCATCAAGCACCTATTATATGCTAGGAAGTGTTTGAGAAATCAATCAGTTTAATCATGGATTACATCAATGAACAAATTCAAGGGTTGGTTTTACTTATCTATTTATTTATTTTGAAAGATTTTATTTATTTATTCGACAGAGAGAGACATAGTGAGAAAGGGAACACAAACAGCGGGAGGGAGAGAGGGAGAAGCAGGCTTTCTGCCGAGCAAGGAGCCCAATGTGGGTCTCAATCCCAGGCAAGAGTTGATTTTAGTTAAGCTGTTTCTCAAATGAGCAACTGTAAACCTGGAGGGGTGTCTGGGTGGCTCAGTCCGTTAAGCATCCGACTTCAGCTCAGGTCATGATCTCAGGGTCCTGGGATCGAGCCCCACGTCAGTCTCCCCTCTCACCAGGGAGTCTGCTTCTCCCTCTCCCTCCATCCCTACCCCGGCTCATGCTTACTCTTTCTTTCTCAAGTAAATGAATAAAATCTTTAAAGAAAATTAAACTAATAGCTAGGGTGAGTAGAATAGCTACTGGTTGACTAATAGTAGCAAAGATTGTGACTTCCCTGCTATTTTGGAAAGACCAGCCAACTTAAAGAAAAAAGAGGGAGATGTGAAGATAAAGCTTTTGTAACAGGTTTTGCCATACATTAGAAAGTCACTAGCACTTAGGAATGCCTTTGGCTGTGAATAATAGAAATCCCAACGAATAACGGTTTGAACAAAGAGGAGATTGTTTTTCTCATAAAAATGTGAAGGTGGACAATTGCTCAGTGGCTTGATAAGAACATCAAGGGCCTAGAATTAGTCCCTTTTTCTTCCTGAGTATCCGCATGCTGGCCTTTTGTCTTCGTGCCTGCTGCCTGTGGTCACCTGATGGTCCCCAGAAGCAGGCACAATGTCCTCATTCCAGTGTCTAGGAAGGAAGAGAGGGGCAAAGTCAAAGAATGTTTCTTCTCTGGAGTCTCCATTTATTCTGGAAAGCTTGCCTGGTGTGTCGTTGGGTAGAATACGATCAAGATCTATATAGGGACGTAATGTGGTGTAGTCAACAACCACGGGGTTGCCTGGAGTTTGCTGATTAAGGCTGGGTTCAGTTGTGTCTGGCTTTGGGCTTCAGTCCAGTTTGGGCAAGCTTCCTGAATCTCCCTCTAGCGCCCATTAGTACAAGGGGTTATGCCAACAGCACAGATGCATTCCAAGCTCCTGCTGGAATCACATGGCAAAACATCCCAATGGTCAAAGCAACTCACACGGCCGAGCTCAAAGTCAGGGGCGAGGAAATCCACTTAGCCCACTCTGAAGCTGTGGTGAACGCTGAGGTGTCATCCTACCACAGGGCAGTGAAGACCCCACTTGTTTTTCCCGAGACCACTCAACAGGGGGTGGATTGTGATGGATGACTTAGAGCAAGGCCGATGCATGAAGTCTTCCGGTGTGGTGGTGAAGAGCATAGTCTTTGGAAAAGGACTTCTAGCATCAAATGCCAGCTTGTCCTACTGTCAACCCAGGGTAATCAGTTTCTTGTCTCAGATTCCTCATCTCCACAATAAGGGTACCAATGGCACCTTCCAGGCACTTCTAAAGCAGTCTAGCACACAGTAGGGCCCCACTAGTGTTAGCTTGGGGCCTCTGGGGCTGGAGGAGAGGAGGGACCTGCTGTCCCTGCTGTCCCCGGGAGCTGTGGCCTGTGAGTTTGGGCACAAAGAAGAAGGCAGGAACCGTGTCCGTCTGTTGCTTCTTGTATCAGTGAGGTCTCCATCTTGCTCTGAGCAGTTCTCGTGATTCCCAAACAGCTCACCAGCTAAAGGACCACAATTGCTTCTTCATTAGTAGCCACAGAATTCACATCCAGTAGCTCCTGACCACTGAGGTTTTCAGTTACTGGTGGCCTCATACATAGAACCATGAAGCCGAATGATTGACTCCAGCTTGTTGGGCTGGAATCGGCCACCGGAATAAAGAATGTCATTGTATTCATCACCTGCTCCAGAGCCAAGAAGTCTTCCTCCGAGGGAGGAAGACTGCCCCACCAGATGCTCCACGAGCCGGGGCTCCAGAGTTCTTGGGGGTCCCGAGTGTGTGCATTCCTGAGAATTCTCAATCAAAGCACAACGCCAGGCAGACACATTTTCACACTAGCATGCCCACAGCATGTGTGGAAAAAGAAGGGGGAGAGCGGTGTAGATCTAAGTCAAACTAATTAGCTGTCAGCTGCGTCACATCTGGAGATCAAATATAAACTGTTAGCATCAAAAACTGTTCCGGTCCCTGTCATTTCCGTTCTCCTGGTACCACGCCATCCTTTGTAGCATAGCCCTAATGTGTTTTTCCACGCTGACAAAAACCCAGCAGCTCGTCAAGCGTGGAATCCCAAGTCATCTGTTATTGGTGACTGTGGTGCCCTTTGTTTTGTGCCAGGTGGGGTTAGAGACCCCTGTCTTGTTGGGATGAGTAGGTGGGAGAGAGGGTACTTGCATTTTTAGTATGTTGGAGTGCCAATATTTACACAGGTGCCCGTTACCAGGGTCCTTTGCCATGGCTACTGTTCTGTGTGTGCAAAGATCACAAAGTCCAGGGTCTGAAACACCCTCATTTTAGCCAATCTCCTGATGAATTTTATCACTTATACCAGGCCGAGGCGGCCTGATTGGAAGGCTGGGGCATGGATTTTCCTTTCAGAAGAGGTATGTGCATCTGGAAATGAGAGCGTGGCCAGAGAACAGAGCCAGCAGCGTTTTGATTCTATTTAGATATTTAAAGTGCTTTTCTCTGGTGGAAAATAATCTGTTCCTGGTTTAAGTTGATTTAAAATTGTTGCCATGTTAGTGTAAATAACGTGACACCTTATTTCTTTAAGGAAACTTGGAATATGGTTATGGAATCCTAGTATACAAATGACAAATTGGCTTATGAATTTGACTCTTCTCCACGACGAAAGATGTTTAATTTTTAGAGCACTTTAAAATCAAAGGAATAGTTGGCATGGTGTACTTCTAAGAGCTATCCACTAGGTGGCAGTATACCTTCACATTTTCACTTGGGGCACCGTGATTCTTAAAGCCTGGTCCATCCACCAGCAGCACAGGCATTGCCTGGGAGTTTCAGCTACTTGAAGCCTCTGGCTCCACCCCAGACCTTCTGCGTCAGAAACTCTGGGAGTGGGGCCTGGTAATCTGGGTTTTTAACAAGCCCTCTGGGTGACTGTGTTGCACTCTCAGGCTTGAGAACCAACGATCTAGTAAAGCTTGAGATCTTTCTGTGACCTGAAAATGCCAGCATTCCAGACGACAAGGTGTGGTGGGCTTTAGATACATATGTTGTGACTAAGACACTAAAAGGCATTTATGTCTCAATGTATCTTTTATATTGGACTTTTCCCAGTCCAAGATGTCCCCCGTTGACCGTGACTTAAAGTATGAAAAGCCCCAGCCAGGAAGTGAGTAAGTAAGCCTCTAGGTCCAATATATCAACCATTGCAATCCAGGAATACCTAAGAACTATTTAGAGTCTTGGGCCAAATCCGGCCCACCACCTGTATTTGTAAATAAAGTTTTATTGGAACACAGCCACACTCATTGGGGTATGGCTGCTTCCACACTGCAAAGGCAGAGTTGAGTAATTGTGACTTAGACTCTAGGGCCTGTAAAGCCTAAATTTTTACTACTTGGTTTTTATTTTTATTTTATTTTATTTATTTTTTAAAAGATTTTATTTATTTATTTGGCAGAGTGAGAGAGATCACAAGGAGGCAGAGAGGCAGGCAGAGAGAGAAAGAAACAGACTCCCCGCTGAGCAGAGAGCCTGATGTGGGGCTTGATCCCAGGACCCTGAGATCATGACCTGAGCTGAAGGCAGAGGCTTAACCCACTGAGCCACCCAGGTGCCCCACTAGCTGGTCTTTAGATGAAGAGTTACAGCAAGGCCCTGAGGGATTGTGTCTGCAGTCCCAGGACAGTTGAGGGACCCAAGGTGGGAGACCTTGAGTAGTGATACGGCCAAGAGTGTGGGGGATGGGTAGAAACAATGGTGTGGATAAGACAGAGAGCTTCTGGACCATTCACTAATATGCTGATGGGCACAAATCCAATACTAACCAACAAATCTTCTAGCTAGCATCACCTTCACCCGCATGTAAATAACAACCATTTACTCATCTGTAATTAACTAAGATGCTTCTTGTTGGGGCTTTTCCTTCACTTACTTTCTAAGGACTTGAGGGAAGTGTGCAGACTCAGTGTGCAATGACAAAGAAGATGCTTGCTGATAAAACAGAATGGACCATGTTTGCTAGACGTCTTTCCATTTCTTTTTTTCTTTTTCTTTTAATTGGAAAGACAGAGAGCACTAGTAGGCAGACAGGCAGGCAGAGAGAGGGGGGGAAGCAGGCTCCCCGCCAAAGCAGAGAGCCTGATGCGGGACTCGATCCCAGGACCCTGGGATCACAACCTGAGCCGAAGGCAGCGGATTAACCCACTGAGCCACCTAGGCACCCTTTCCATTTATTTTCATCTTCAGTACCAGCTACTGTGCTGGGACTTCTTGAGCAAAATTTTCCGTGTATTTGAAGCCTGTTTTATCTTGGGCAATTTTCATGTATTCACCTTTTAAATTTCCACAACAGCCCCAACAAATATTCCTCAATCTTTCCATTTATCTGAGGGAAGAAACCGCTCAGAGAAGGCAGACAACTCTCTGGTTGAAAGTCGGACCCTGAGTTTGACCCCCACTTGAACTAAGCTTGGCATTAGTCCGAGGTGGGTCCACCCCTCCACACTCCCTTTTCTTGAATGCCTTTTTTTTTTTTTTTAAGATTTTATTTATTTATTTGACGGACAGAGATCACAAGTAGGCAGAGTGGCAGGCAGAGAGAAAGGAAGGGAAGCAGGCTCCCTGCTGAGCAGAGAGCCTGATGCGGGGGCTCGATGCGGGAGCTCGATCCCAGGACCCTGGAATCACGACCTGAACTGAAGGCAGAGGCTTTAACCCACTGAGCCACCCAGGCGCCCCTTGAATGCCTTTTTAATCGTGCTATTCTTGGTATTCTTTTTATAAACTGGCAGCTAGGCCTTGCAGTCTTATTTAAGTTATTATATTATTATCTTTCCTAGTAGGACCCTAATTAATTAATCATATAGAAATTGTTCCTTGTGTAGTCCATTAAGTTAAATTAAGGTCTTACCAAGGGGAGCCAGAGGCCGTGTCTGAGGTGTGGCGGTCCTAGGCTGCGGCTCTGACAGCTCATCTGAGAGACACAGGGCAGAGGATCACAGGCAAGAGGCCGATATTCAGAACAGATGTACCTGCAACTTGTCATCCTCGGGAAACAGGAAGGAAATCAGAGCAAACCCAGCTCTGTGGGTCAGGATCATTCGTTAGACCCTTTTCTGGGTCTTAACCTTAATGTGGACCTGGGGAGGATCAAGTTAGCCCAGCCCAGGAGTGGGCTCAAAATCTCCATCCAGAGACCGACTTTGGCAGCTGGAAAAGGTCCTTTTCGGTAAACAGAGAATTGTACAAGGGCATCTGGAAATAAATGCCAGGGAGCACATTGCTCTTTTATTCCTCGGTATTTTGTTTGTTGTCTTGGGAAGTGTTGACAGGTGTACAAATTAGAAATAATAAGAAAAGTGTGAGTGGAGGCTCTTGAAGAAACACTTGCCCTGAACGTCTCCAAACCACCCCACCACCCCATTTTCTGTAGGAGGTGCTGACAGCAGAGTAGGGTCATTGCCTATGTGGCTTTAGGTATTGACAACTGGACCCTTTCATGGCCTTAAATCCTCCCCTCTCCTTCTCAATCAAAGGTGGATAACAGGGTGCTTAAGACCATATGACCTGGTGGGGAAGGCAGGTTCAGAACACACATTCTCCCAGGATTTGTTTACCTGGTGAGTTGACCTCTTGGAAGGGTCTGGAGAACTTGTCCCCAGCAGGGGACCTTCAGCTTGTGTGGCAAAGGGCGAACCAGGAGCTGATGGCCTGGAGTGGCTGGGAGCTGTGGGGCTGTCTACTGGAGGGGTGGGTCCGTGCAGGAGTGAGGCATGGGAGGGCAGCGACCCTTTTAGTCCAGAGGGTGGACTAAAAGGGGGAGGAAGATCATGAAACTTAAAAAAGGCAGAGGGGATGTAAGAAGCATCCCAAGACCCACACCATGCACACAGAGAGCTTCCCATGCGGGCGCCCATTTAATGTGCACAGAGCCTCGAAAGTGGGTGGTGTGTTTAAGCGCTCAACCGCAAAGCCACACCCCTTCTCCACTTGACCTGTGCACTGAGGTGTCTCTCAGAACCCATCTCAGTCTCACCCTGTCCCTGCACTCCCGCCATCTGTCCGGAGCCCGTCAGAGCGTGGGTGCCACGTGGTAGTACCTTCTCATGGGCAGGACTATGCTGCCTGGCTGGTCCCTGCCCGGGAGAGCTTGGAATTGCTGCATCCTGTGTGCGTGCCGCCCCTTGGCACTGTCTGAAAACTTCTGGAACATGCCGAGAGGCCGCCGGGGTCCTTGGGGGCTCAGACTGGAGCTACGGCCCTCACATTCCTGCCACCTGCGAAAGCTGTCTCCAAACGCCTGTCAGATGGTGAAGGAGAGGAGTGGCACGTTAACAGCTGGAGCAGTCAGGCTGGGTCAGAAGAGCTTGGCTCGCAGGTAGAAGAAAATTGCTTTGGAAAGAAGCAAGATGCAAATAACCTGTGATGGCCAGAGCCAGGCCCTGCTGGCCTCACTCTCAGTTTGGTGAAACATCTCAAGGTGTTTTCCCAAAGCCGGAAATGTCTTTTGCCCAATGCTTTCTTCGTGCAAGTTTTTTTTAAAGTCGAGAATGTTTTGAAGGCAATCTCCTCTGCTGTTTCAGGTTCATTTACTCTGGACACATTGAGGCTGTCTGGTGAGTGGGGGCTGTTTATGAGAGTGGATATTAGGAACCAGAGGCCAAAGTGGGAAAGATTTGGTGCATCCCATAAGCATGTCCCCATATAGAGAGAAACACATATTCCTCCAGAAATTCATATTCCTCCACCTAGAAAGTTCTGGAAACAAGTGACTGAGGTTTGGGATCTTGGATGGATGTGAGAAGTACCCCTCTGTCCCTCCTGGGCCACCTTAGTGGCACAAAAGACACTTTCTGGTGCCTCAGAGCTTCCTCTTTTTTTTTTTTTGGATTCTAGAAATGTTCCAGAGCCCAAACCAGATTCCCTGAAGCCTATCATGCAGTAAGCCACTGGGCCTCGGTGTCACATTTGTCAGGGTCTTTCTGGTCTCCCAGAAACTCATTCAACATGGCCCCACAGGTTTTTGGAGGGGCTCATGAGTAGCTCCATGGGCTAGGAGCCCAGGTCGGCCAGGACACAGAGAAAGCCCCCTGAGGCCTTTGGCTCCCGGTTTCCAGCCTTCCCCCGGCCCCTCCTCAGGAACCCTGCCTCAGTCTCCTCCTGGTTCTGCACTGGTGGTGGAAGGGCAGATGGCAACATGTTCGCCACTCCTCTCACGACCGTGGCTCAGAGTCCGAGTCACCCTTGGGGGTCAATACTGCCCAGTTTGTTCTTTCATAACAAGGCAGTGCTTGAGAGGGCAAAGAACAGCGTTTCAAGCACACACCACCCCTCTCTCTTGGCCTTCTGTTGGGAAAATCTGCAGCAATGCCTTCCAAGTCAATTCCATTGGGTTCCTGGTGACAAACCGTTCTGGCCATGGCTGGTGGGTTACAGTCACCAGAGCCCTTCGATGGAATTACAGAGGTTCTTCTGCACTGTTGCTATCTCCCTGTCTCTGTCTCTCTTGGCCTCTGTTTCCTTCTCTCAACATGGAAAGAGCTGGAACCAGACCAGAACGTGTGCTTGGGCCGCCTCTATCCCTGGTGCCCACGTGCTGGTGTGTCTTGGCGACGTGGCATGGAGCGCCCCGGCAGGGGTGAACAGATGAATGGGTAATTAAACCGAGAGTTTTTTTACTGAGGTGCATTTCCCTTGTTCCAAATTTATTACTTAATTAAAGGGCGTTCACAGCCTGCCAAGAGATGCTAGATCTTTCTTTCCTTGTGCCAATGGATAGTTCATCTAATATTCTCTTTGCCCTTAATTCTCTGAAACACACACACACACATACACACACCCTACCACACACAGTCTTAGATCAAATAAGACCATTTGCCTTTGGTAATATGAGATTACTCCCTGGGTAAGACCGCACACAATACTTTTTGCCACAGCACAAGGCAAGAGGACTGGTCTAGCTCTTGCTTTCTGTGTCCATTTAATGGCCTTGAGGTTGGGGTCCAGCGGGAGAGGAGTCAAGGGGCTGTGGCTCAGACCACACTGTGGCTGGCAGGTCTGGTGGAGATAAGTAAGGACCCTAGTTTCCTGGGGGTGGCCTCCAGACCTGCACCACCCATGGCTTGCTCCCTGTGACTGCCTCGGCTGTCCTCCTCCCGACCTCCTCATTCCTTACTGTTTGCCTCATCGGAGATGAGCCAGTGTGCTTTGGAACACAGCAAACTATTGTTCCAAAAACAATGAAAAAAAAAAAAAAAGATTGGGAAATGCAGTTGATGTCACCTCCCTGGGTCCCCACGTTAGAATTTACTGTGTGTGCTGGGAGCGTTGTGGCCATCTTGCGGCCAGAGGTAGAACAAACAAGAAGGAACGAGAGAAACTCGAGAAGGCTGGGATCAGGCACCCCAAAAAGAAGATGAAAAGAGGCAGCTCCTTCCTTCCCTCCTGTGGCAGATTTAAAGCTTCAGTAGTGGCCCACCTGGGGATCTCCAACAGTGACTGCCTCATCATTGTGGCCATTAAGCAGAGCGCAAATGACCCGCCAGGGCCTTCGACCCATCACGTAGCTGTCACGAGCATGGTTTATGGCTTCTGAGCACGAGGTCCCTGATGGGCAACACTATCCCTTTCTTCCCTCGCCAGTGACTCTGGAGCTCGTAAATCCAGCAGGGCTTCCCCGGGGGGCGAGCTGACATCTTGAAGGTGTGGGTAAGGATTTATGGCTGAGTTAGCGGGAGCCACAGGTGACCGGTGGGGACACTGGGGGACGCCGGGTCACCCCTCACAACAAAAGGTGCTCCCACTGGTGACTTGGGAAGAGTGCCGCTTTGCTGGCATAAGGGAGGACATGTGAGAGCCACTCATGACCCCAGGGGCAGCTGACACCCAGAGAGGTGCTGGGCTCTCTATGCCTCATGTTCCTGCTCTCCACACTTCCGGTGGGGGGCAGGGGTGGGAGGCGATTTCAGCCTGACCGCCCCTTCGGCCTGCTTCTCCCCATCAGCGTGGAGACAGCAGGTCTTCTGTGCTCACCACAGGCCTTTTTCCTGCTGCTTCACCCCTGCTTACGTCTGTGTCCCCAAGGACTGGCTTTGCCCAGCTGGAGGGACCTATCCAGTTAGAAGAGTTGCATCAGCAGAGAGAAGGGTACTTAGGTTCCTGAAGGGTGGGGCACGGGGCAGGGGCAGGGCCACTGTCTCCTCTCCACCCAGATTACCCCAGCTCTATGCAAATGTCTTCGATCCCCCCCTGCCTTGTCCCTGCCTCGGGCCTCTGAATCCCCAAGCTTGCTGGCATTCATCTTCCAGAGCTGGACTATGGGACCCAAAGCCTTGCTTTGTCGCTAACCAGCTGTGTGTTCCTGGACATGTAACTTAACTACTCTGGGCCTCAGTTTCTCATCTGTAAAGCAGGGGTTTGTTATGGAGTGCCTCTATCATTGGGTTGTTGAGGGGATATGCCTGTGCCTGGCCCATGGTAAATGGTGGATAATGTTAGCTTTTTACTGATGTCAGTATCATCCTTGGGCCGACTCGTCAAACACATACCTGCTGGGCTTTGTGACAAGACAAGCTGGTGTCACACTTTGTGTGTGTGTGTGTGTGTGTATGTGTCTGGCTCATTCCTTGCAGACTTGCTCCCACTCTGTATCCCCTAGACAGGCATCCTGTGTAGGGGAACCCACAACCGAGAGGCTTAGACCTGTTTCGGGGCGTGGTGACCTGGGTTTCTCCGGGGATTGAAAGCCACCTGGGGAATGTTTTTCCTGATAATCTTTCTGGGTCGTTTGCTGGCAGGAGGGATGCGGTGATCTAACAAGCTTCTCTGCAGCCTTCCTGCAGGCCTCTGGAACCCTCCCCAGGGCCAGCCACCCAGCGCCCCGCCCCCTTGATTTGGCTGCTGGGACCCTGCATGCCCCTTGCCGCTGCTCTGCCCCCTGCTCGCTTCCTGGGCCAGAGGGTACCAGCTAGGCCCGGGTGTGCCAAGCTTTCCTGCCAGGGTCGGGGGAATGGCCTGTGCTTTCTGCCTAGCTCTCACACAGATTGTTTGTGCAGACAAAGGAGAATGGAGTTTTGGTTTCAAGGTGTGATCCGGCTGGGCACATCCATCAGGCCCTGCTGTCACCCTATTTCTTTTTCTCCCCTTCTAATTTCCGCTTTGGGCCCTGGAGGAGAAATAGCCATTGTGAAAGGGCCACTTGTCAAGATAAAAATCACACTGCTGGGCAACGCTGCTTTGCTGGGTGGGGGGCAGCGCTAAGGGCTGCTGCCCAGGGGGAGGGGCAAGCCCTGCCTGGCTGGAAATCCTAGCCCTGCCTCTTACAACTGTGCTACCTCGTTGCTCTGTGCCTCAGTATCCTCCTCTCTAATGGACTGCAGGGGAAGATTCAGTGAATCCATTTGTGTGAAGTGTCTGGAACAGTGTCTAGTGCCTGGCCCAGAGTAAGCGTTCCATACAGGATGGTTCTTTTATCGGGAATCAGGAAGTGGGCAGATTTTGGGGGCAAGTCCACTGGGATTTCGGGTGGGTACATTTGCCATCTGGGATGGATATACTCTAGACCTAGTTGTTCATCATAATCACTTGGGGAAATTTAAAAATTCATCCCACCAACACTGTGTACTGTTTCATTCATCAGGTTAACCTTGGGGGTCGGTGTGCCTGGGCTCCACTCTGTGCTCTACCATTCAGGGGCTGATCACTGGACAAGTCATCTGACCTCACTCAGACTCAGTTTTCTCATCTGCAAAATGGGTACCCTTGCTGCTGCTCCAGGATCAAGTAGAATGATGTAGCTGAGTTCTGGGGTGACTCGGTTCTTCCATGAGGTTCTGGGCTGCAGCAGTGGGGAGACAGGTGCCCTGTGCCCTGGGGAGAGTGAGAATGGACAGCGGGTTTCTCCTCCCACAGAGCGCAGGCCGTGTCGCTGGTGTTTCTTCAAAGGCCTAACTAGTCACTGGTTTCGACCAGCCCACGGATGCCAGCACTGGCTCTGTGTTGCCGTTGCATTAAGAGCTAAGGAAAGGAGGGGCTGGCGCTTCCCTGCCCACGGCCACCACAGGTCTCCATACACACAAAGGAGCCGTCGTTAGCTCACGTTTGCTCACTGTCCTCCATAGCTCAAGGCAGCACCGGCCCACGGGGGCCCATCTGTGGACATGCAGGATGGTCGGGCACTGGGAGGCGGGCTGCAGCTCTGTTCCCTGTTAACTGTCCTTTGATCCCCAGCCAGGCCAGACGTTGGTGAATGATTACAAGTATCAAATCGTCCTCCAGTTTCGTGTTACCCAAGCAGGGTCTGTGTCTGAGTCACGGGAAGGCCAGTTCCCCAATCCAGATTAGACGGGGGTGGGGTGGACTGAGGCTCGGCCGGTGTGGCCGTGTGGGGCTGGACGCAGGACCTGGCCCCTGGGGGTGTGCTGGGGCTGCTGACCCCGTGGTTAAAAGATCATAGCTCCCAGGGACCATTTGTGGAGTGGGATGTGTGAGTCTGTGTGTGTGTGTGTGTGTGTTTGTACAAGTGGTGGGAGAGATTGTGTGTTAGTGAAAGAGGGTGACGGGACGCCTGGGTGGCTCAGTTGGTTAAGCAGCTGCCTTCGGCTCAGGTCAAGATCCCAGCGTCCTGGGATCGAGTCCCACATCGGGCTCCTTGATCATCAGGGAGCCTGCTTCTCCCTCTGCCTCTGCCTGCCATTCTGTCTGTCTCTCTCTCCCTCTCTCTCTCTGACAAATAAATAAATAAAATCTTTAAAAAAAAAAAAAAGAAAGAGGGTGAGTATGCGTGTGAGGAATGTGAAAAGGGTTGTATAATAACGTGTGTGAGTGTATGTCAGTGTGCATGTAAGGGTGTGAGAGGGAGGGCGATTCAGCCAGAGCCTTAAGTCAGGAGAGACAAGAAGGCCCCTGTCTGGACTTTGTCTGCCATTTCTATAGCCCCCCAGTGTTGCCCCTTCACCCCCTTGCCCAGTTCCGCCTGGGTTCTGGGCACTGGGCTCCCTTTGTCTCTCCTCCTACCTCTTGCCCTGAACACTGGGCATTGAGGCTCCCAGGCCTCGCTCTCAGGGCTATCCCCATCCTGCCTTTTAGGGCTGACACCTTATTTCTTCTCCCAGAGGCAGGGGCTCCTCCCAGCCAGTCTCTCACCTCCCCCGCCCTCCCCTGCCTTAGGGTACACCTAAGGAGTAACAATTTGCCTGGCAAGTCGGTGAAGACACCAGATCATTCTTGCAAGTGGGCCAGGGGATGGCTGGGAGCGAGGGTTTTTTTTTTTTTTTTTTCTGGAACTCTTGGTAGAGCCACCCTGAAGCTGACACAGGAGAGGCACGTGTGTTCCATGGGGTCATTCCCCCGGGGTGGGGGTTGAGAGACTCCAGGGGCCTGCAGGGAGGGTCCTGCTCTAGGGGGAGGGGAGACAGCCAACTGTCCTGGCCCTTGGGCTTTCACAGATGTGTAAAGTCTACTCCTCTAGATCCCAGGACCTCTCAGGGTGGCCAAAGTTTAATTTTGCCAGTTGAGGATATGGGAACTCGGGCCCAAAATAGACCACCACTATCATATCATAAAAGGAAGGACAGTTAAGAAAAGGGAAGTGACATAGTCTCAGTACCTTCCAAGAAAAGACATTTAGTAACTTTACTAGGACATGGTTTGCCTTGGACCTGAGCGAGCTCAAGAGGGCAGAGAGTGGGGAGACAGCGTTCTGGGGGCCTGGAGGTTGGGAACAGCTGGTGGGATGATGTAGTGATAGGGAAGGAGCACCAGCCCCGCTCCTTCTGCCCCGGGGGGCAGTGAGTGGAGCAGTGAGTCTAGTTCCGGGGAAGGTTGTGGGAAGTGGGGGGAGAGATCGGGGTGGTGTAATAGCTGGAACCACCTCGGGACACAGGGGTGCTGGGCTTGAAGATGCTTCCTCTGCGCAAGTCCTGGTGCCATGACTTACTGGCTGTGTGACTTTGAGAAGTTACTCAACTTCTCTGGGGTCCCATTTTGTAATTTGCACAGTGATAGTACCCTCAAAATAGTCTCTGAGGCACAAAATTTGACCTGTGATATTATTATTACTATTGCTATTATTATTAAGAGGGCTGCTTCCATTTTGGGGACAGAATCTCGGTGCAGAAGGAATCAGACTTTCTCCGTGTGGCTTCGGAGGTCAGCACCAAGCTCACCCGAGCACTTGCTAGGAGCCAGGCAGGCCCAGTGCCAGATGATTTTAAACATGACCTTGCAGAGGGCTAACGGTCCTATTCTCCTGGTGGGGAAACTGAACCTCAGAGGGTGAGGAATTTCTCACGGTCACGTAGCTAGGACGATGCCAAGCTGAGAGAAGGTCTAGTGTCATTTTGTAGTAGGTGAGCAGACTTCCAATTTCCAGACCCTGGTGACCACTGCTGTTCCGGTCAGTGCCATCTGGTCAGCACTGACCACAGTGCCTGGCATGGAGCAGGCATTTGGCAAGCCTGCGGCGAATGATCGAGAGAAGCTGGTGAGTCTTTAGATGGTGGAAGTCTTCAAGCAAAGAGCTGCTGAAGACGCCAGACACGTATTAGGGACCTACCGGGCTTCTAGTTCTGACTTCTGTGAGTCTGTGGTCAGCCTCTCAGGGAATGAAGGCACTTCTGAGGTACCATGTCAGTCGGAAACACGTCATGCTCAGAGAGGCTGGTCTCTTCCTCCCTGAGGCCTCCAGGGAGTCGCTGCCTAGCTCCTTGTTTCTGCAAAGGTGGGGACCCCTGCCTGACCACTGCCTGCATTGTTACCTGCATCTGTGACTGACAGGCAGCTCCCGTCCCCATCTCCTGCTCCCTCGCTCTGGTCACCCCATCCAACCACAGGACCTTGGGATGCGTGGGGACTTTGGTTTCAGTCACATCCCCTTAGCTTCTGCCCAGGAGCATGCTGGGGCTGGCCAGGACCGGACCGTGAAATCCAATAGTTAAATCTTGAGGAATTTTATGGGCAGGCCATCATTAAAAATTAAATTATAGAAGCTTACAATGAAATTATATTAAAAGCAAGGACAATATGTATTCAAAACTTACCACTTCCTAATTATTCTCCTACAGTCTGCTATTTCCTCTGCTTTTGAGGTGATTGACATCTCTTGTGGCCTTGTGGGGACAGTGCTGCGATGGCGTGGGTCTTCCCGAGTCCGTGCTCCACGAGGTCACTTGGGTAGCTCGATGTTGGCTGCAGTGGGAGGGTTTATGTTACAGAAATCGGCACGCACCACAAATCAGGTCTGTCCATCCCCAGAGTCAGCTGGTAAACACTTACCAGCACAACAGCTTCAGCCTGCGCCAAATTTGAGGAATCTCACAGATAATCTCTTGGGGCTCAAGAGAAGCCATAAGACCCGCAGCCTCACGCGCTCAGGACTGGGAGGCTGCTGCTCTTTTCCCAAACAACGGATTCGTTTCCAGCTTCCTGGACACGATCTGATTCTGTTAAAGTCATTTGTCCCTTTTTTTCTCTCACTGCTAGAAAACGAACATTAGAAATAAATGTGAGTCATGCTCCATTTTGTATGTTCCGCACACTAACTTCATTTCTAGCACCTTCTGGTCCTCCTTGGATTTCCTCTCTGCCGTGTCCCCCCTTCTCCTTTGTACATTAATTTTTTTTTTTTTTTACAGCTTTACTGAGGTGAAATTGGCATATGATAAACTACACCTATTTAAAGTGTACAGTTTGATGAATTTTACCATATGAATACCTCCATTAAACTATCACCACTGAGATTCTGAACATATCCGGCACCTGTAAAAGTTTCTGCATGCCCTTTGTCATCCACCCTTCTTGTCCCCGGGCCACCTCTGAGTTGCTTTTTATCATTGTTGATTAGTTTGCATTGTCTAGAAGTTTGTATAAATGGAATCTGTAGTATGTACTCCTTTTTTTTTTTTCTGCGTCTGGATTCTTTCACTTGGTATCATGTTTTTTGAGATTCATTCACAATGTTCATGTATCAGTAGCTTGTTTCTTTTTATTGCGAAGTCGTATTCCATTGTAGGGATAGACCACAGCTTGTTTATTCATTCACCTGTTGATGGACATTTGAGTTGTTTCCTGTTTTCGGCGATTATGAATAAAGTTACTTTAAAAATTTAGGTTCAGTTCCTTATTTAGGTTCAGTTCCTTATTTTTATTTTTCCTTTCATTTTTCTTGGGTAAGTACCTAGGAGTGGAATGGCTGGGTTGCCTGTTAGGTATACGTTTAGTGTTTAAGAATTTGCCAGTTTCAGTTTGTTTACCCACCTGTGTGACCTTGGACAAATGACTTAACCTCTCTGGGCCTCAACTTTGTTATAAAACTCAATGATGCAATTGCTCTCAATTTCTACCTTATTGAACTCTTTCGGGCAAAGGAGATGGTCTTTGTGAAAACATTCAGGGCTTTCAGGAAGAAATGTGGCTTTGAGAATGCCTGGATGTTTTTACCACTATCATCAAACCCTCAGACCTCTGAGTGGATGGCTCATCTGCGCGGCAGACCTGAGGAGGACGCTGGAGCAGGGTGGAGGGCACTTTAGAGTCCCACCAGGTGTTACTCCACCCAGTCATCCCCGTGACCTCTGAACAGTGCTGGTGCTATCACAGATCACAGACGCCAGCAGCCAGTTGCCGGCTGACACAGCCCTCGCCAAGGGACTGAGTTCCTCCTCTGTGTGAGATGTCCCAACCAGGTTTCTACACACCTCAGGTCCGTTGGTGACCCTGTCTCCAGACTCAAAAGCAACATGAGGCCACCAAATGCCTCCTCTCCTCCCCGCTGTCCCACTCCAACACCCAACTTGGTTAGAGGGTGAACACCTTGCAGAGGACATGGAAGGCTTCTGCAGCGGACTGAAGCCTGAGGCCTTGTTGTGCTGTCATTTCTGTGACCTGGATGATGGTGGAATTGTCCTCAGCAAGTCTGTGTGAACAGAGGGGAGACGCTCGGGGAGACCAAATACATCTGACTTGGTCTGGTGAGGTTTTGGGAGAATGGGTCAAGGAGGAAGTGGGGAGAAGGGAGAGAATTCACGGGACGAGCTGGTTAAAGGAGACCCCGTCGTATGGCTCCAGGCCTGCAGGTTGGTGGGTACAGAGGCTAAGAGTGCTGGAACCCCGCCAAACCTTGCAAAGGGCGGTCCTTCTGGGTCCCTAGCAAAGACCAGCCAGGGGCCAGGGAAGGCCTCCTCCTGCCCCTGACACACGATAACAGATGTGTGCTCCTGAGAAGATGCAGATTCAGAAGGAAAATGATTTTCTAATGAGTCAGTTTGTCTGCTTCCTCATTTAACTGCAACTTTTCGTTTTATGTACTAGCGACGGCGGTAGAGGTGGGAGGTGAGGGAGGGCGCTGGGGAGGGAGGAATAATGGGAAAAAGGAAAAAGATTTGTGTCAGCAAATGAAAGAGCCAAGTTTTTCATGTGTTTCTGGGGAAATAAAATAGAATTTGCAGGGCTTACGCCTGACTGTAAATTAAGGCGGCTGCTTGGGGCGGCTTTTGGCTCTGTGTTTGCTCTGGGGGGCCAGGATGTAGGTGGGGTCCAGAGCCATGGGGAGCACGTCCTGGCACCGGGCTGTGGATGGGAAAACGACCTCAGGTATGGGGTCTGACAGAAAACAGAAGCTGGCTAATGAAAATCAGTGGTCAGTTGGAGGGTGCAGGGCAAGGACATCTGCTAACTCAAGGTGGTTCCCTGTTTGTTCCCTCTCACACGGGTCCAATCCCAAGTTCAAGTTCTTTGCTGTAGGCAGCTAATGCTTGAGGCTTCTTTCCGCCAGGTGATGTGGGAAGAGGTTGGGGAGATCCTGAGGGAATGGATGGAATGAGAGGGAGAACAGTTTTAGAGAGCAGGGCCTCGGGAAATTTTGCAAGCAAAATTGGACTTTTACGGGGCTAATGAGTTTGGAAAATGTTTTGCAGAGCTGCTCCAGCTGGAGAGGCTCTCCGGGAGGTGCTGAGCGCCTTGCTTAGTTTTCTAATTTGATGAGGTATTTTGTAAAGTGGAACTGTTTGGAACTAGCGGCCCCCTCCCACCTGGAGAACCTCCCCTTGCCTGATCACAGCCCTGCCCATCCGGGTCCTCCACGTGCCCCGCCCACCCGCCCACCTCAAGGATGTTTGCTGTATCTGCTTATTCCGGTTTCTCGCTGGCTCTCTTATCTGGGTTTGAAGTACCCTGGGAAGAGCCCAAACCCTTAAGCGGTGTGAACAGACCAAAAGAACGCATTTTCCACATACGCACCTGAGGACACAGGCCAGGGTATAGCTGTGTGCGTGTGCAAGAGGAAGGGGGGATCTGCTACCTGAGGCCTTGGGACACTTGGGTGTGAGTACCAGGACGTCTCTTGGGATCTGTGAACCCCGAGGCAGAGTTGGTGATGGGATGGCCTTTGGCATTGCGGTTTGGGCCCTTGGAATGATGGGCCCCGTAAACGATTTATTTATTTATTTATTTATTTATTTATTTATTTATTTATTTATTTGACAGAGATCACAAGTAGGCAGAGAGAGAGAGAGAGGAGGAAGCAGGCTCCCTGCCGAGCAGAGAGCCCGATGCAGGACTTGATCCCAGGATCCTGAGATCAGGACCTGAGCCGAAGGCAGAGGCCCAACCCACTGAGCCACCCAGGGGCCCGGGACTTTTCAAATGAAGAGGGAAATTGCCGGTGGGAGCGCTCGCGGGTACCGCATTTCTGGAGGGCCACTGCTAAGATGTGCTAGAGGCCTTCAGCCTGGTCTTGGCACACTGCCCGTGGTTTCATCTTGAGGAAACAATCACAGACATGTGTAAAAGCTCAGTGACTTAATCTCTTCGGTTCCTTCATCTGTAAAATGGGGGTGCTCATCTGTCTGCTCCCTCCTTCCCCGCAGAGGGCTGTCCTGAGGCATCCAGTCGGTGCCCTGTCCACTGGTGCTGTTACTAAGACTAAGCGCAAACTGAGTCCCAGCGGGGCTGGAGGGACTGACTCCAGGGCAGGGAGCAGAGTGGTCGCATTCCTGGGCTGGGGGCCGTCAGCCCGCCCGTGGGGCCCAGACAGTGGTGGCTTGGGGGGCTGTGTGTGGTGTGCTCAGGAGCGCTGAGTGTGGGAAGAGGCCAGAATGTCAGCCCAAATGCTTTTCCTCAGTTTCCCCATTTGCCAAAGGAAGTCAATGGATCACTTCCCCTCCTCTGCCCGCCTGTGTGGGAAAGTGGATTCTTTCAGCTTTGGGGTCTCCCAGGTGGTCCTGGACCCTTCCAGTGGCAATAAGTTGTAGCAGGAGCCCCACCATATCCCTCATCTCAAATTCCTCTGAGCACAGCACCAGGAGGCCTTGGGAAACACAAATTCACCCTCATGTATACTCATAATGCTCTCACACACTCTTGTATGCTCACACACATTCACTCACACACACACCCATGATCTCACACATGCACACTCACACACATCCATTCATATTATACAACACACATTCACTCACACACAGTCACACACACAAATTTACAATGCTCTCTCACACTCACACATACTCACATTCACTCTTACACGCTCACACACACACATTCCCTCCCCCTCAACTCTCTCTCATCCCCACACACTCACACACACTTCTCCCCCCTCCTTGGTCTCCCTGAAACCCGTCTTCGACAGCGTGGTTGGCCGAGGGTGAGTGGTTCCATTCCCCCTCTGCCTCTGTAAGTGAACCTGACAGGTGAGTGAACGCCGCTGGCCCCCGCGCCTGAGAGGCCCAGAGAGGCTGATTGAGAGCTATGGCTTTTCATTTGCTGGTTAGTTCTGAAATGATGGTGGCGTGTTTGCAGGGCAGTAATTAGTAGCCGGGTTATGGAGAGAAGAGGTTCAGAGAGAGAGGCAGACCCTGTCAGGCCTTAGCAGGAGGCCTGTGGGGGGCAGGTGGGCTGGCTGGCAGGTGGCTGGCCTGGGGACTGGGCGGTGGCTCAGGCCCTTCCAAAGACCCCCCTCATGGGTGGAGGGCCCTGGCCTGGAAGTTGCTGCCAATAGAGCTGCTTTTGCGCGAAGGTAAATGAAACTGTCAGTGGATGGGAAGAGATGGAGACACGGAAGGGTGCTGCGGGAAGGTCTTCGCATGTGGTTGGGGCATGAAGATGGTGGACGTGTGTCGTTCATGCAGGGGGCGACCCTCAGGGGCCTACCAGGCTTCATGGCTGCGTAACCTTGGCCAGAGCCACACTTCACCTCAAGGGCCCTTGTTCCCTCCCCTGTAACGTAGGAAAGAAACCGTACCTCATGTGGTGTTCTGAGGGTTTAATGAAACAGGGAAGGCGAGACTCAGCATGGTGCCTGGTCTGAGGGAAAATACCACGACTCTTTTTTTATTTATTTATTTATTTATTTATTTATTTATTTATTTGTCAGACAGAGATCACAAGTAGGCAGAGAGGCAGGCAGAGAGAGAGAGAGGGAAGCAGGCTCCCCGCTGAGCAGAGAGCCTGATGCGGGGCTCGATCCCAGGACCCTGAGATCACGACTGGAGCCGAAGGCAGAGGCTTCAACCCACTGAACAACCCAGGTGCCCCAGAAAATACCACGACTCTTGGGTGTGTGCCAAGCACCCCCGCTCGGAACCCAATCCTGGGTAACTGCATTAAATCCTCACAACTGCCCGGGGAGCAAGGTGTATTTATTATCTTCTGTGGGTTACATGTGAGGAAACTGAGGCACAGGTAACTTGGCCAGGGTTGTCCCAGGCCAGGGCACGCCCTCCTGACCATTGTGCTGAGTCAACAGGCTCCTCTGCCTTCCCCGTTAGAGGTGAGCGATAAAAACAATTATTGTTGTTCTTGGGATGGCAGAGATGGAGAATCAGTGGAATTGGCTCTTTGGCTTAAGGAGGTGTTCATATATCTTCCTCATGTCACATTCTCATTAGATGGCGTATTCTACCGCCTTCCAGAAATGCGGTGAGGGCCTGAGGTTCTGCTTCCTTTCACCAATGAGCTCGGCTTGCAGAGGGAGGGATGGGCAGCCAACCGTATTTTACACCAAGAGATTGTGGGTTGATTTCACTTGTGCTTAAAAATTTATAATGTTTCCATCCAGACCTTTCCGCACATGGCACTTTCCTTCAATAGACGCTCCACCGTGGTTCATAAAAATGACTCATCTTTATGCTGCTTTCATGTCACAGGCTGGGGGGAAAGAAATCTTCCCAAGAGCTGCCCAGTAAGGAAGCTGCTGGAATGCTGTGGTGGGCCCAGATCTGTGCCATTGCAGGGACTCGCCTCCCAGGAATGAGCTCCCTCCTTGTACCCAGTTTGTATGGTGTTACTGGGAGCCCCAGCCCCCCCACAGATATGAATAATATGCCACCACCTTCTTCCTGCCCAACTACCGAAGGACAGGAGTGACACAGAAAAAGTCTTTTTCTTTTCCTTTTCCTTTTTTTTTTTTTAAAGATTTTATTCATTCACTTGACAGACAGAGATCACAGGCAGGCAGAGAGAGAGGAAGGGAAGTAGGCTCTCTGCTGAGCGAGGGCCCGATGCGGGCCTTGATCCCAGGACCCTGGATCAGGACCCGAGCCAAAGGCAGAGAGGCTTTAACCCACTGAGCCACCCAGGCACCCCAGGAGAAGTCTTTTTCTAAAATAAAATTTGGGGGGCCAAGTGGGGCTATATTTTCTAAATATTTCTAAAACTTATTCCTAATGTTTCTAAATATTTCCCAAAGGTCTAAATTCCCTTTCCAGATTCAGCCAGGATATCCCAGGCTAGATAGGGCCAGTTCTCTTCTGGATGCTTAGGTGTCGTTTTGAACCCAGATTCAGATGGAACACTTGGAGAAGGCAGTGTGCACTTCAGGCAGGGGCAGGGTGCTGGTGGTGGGGGAGAGGTCTTACATCATGTCAGTGATTTGCCCTGGAAGTTGCTTTCATAAAGCAAGTGACAACTAACCTCGCTCTCCTGAAAGGAGAGAGAAGGGTTACCGTTTCGGCCATGGAGCCTTGCTGGATTTTGGCAGACTGCACCACCGAACGGAAAGAAATGCCACACCTTTGCTTGGCTGTTTGGCTACCCTCCCGAAAATCTTATTTCTTCTGTTAGAGACTTCTGATTTTTCTGACTTTCCAGAATTCAGCGTTATCTTCAAAGACATCACTGGCCCCACCAGCCACTTCCTCCTCCTAGTCAACCCCAGCCATGTCCCTTTCTTTACGGTTTTGGAAGGTGGGGGTGCAGAGGGTGCAGAGAGTAGGAAGGGGCATGTGATGTCTCCCTCCCACCCCCTCCCCCCCAGGCTCTCAGCTGCGGTGTTCACTGGGCAACAGCTTCCTGGCAGGCACAAAGCCAGACCGTCATCTCCCCTGTGTTTGGAACACATTTTAGCTCTCAGCTGAATTTACAGATTTAAAAATACCATCTTGTGAAGACTGGAGGTGATGTATAGAAAGCACGCCTGGCATCTAATATTGGTACTATCATGACTATTATTTCTAGGCAAACAGATGTGCATGACAGCATCCTTGTCCGCTTTCAGTGCTACCGACCTAGAATGGGCATAGAGCACCATGGAAGTTGAAGGCATACAGCGTAGTGACTTACACATACATTGCCAAATGATTACAGCATTAAGTTTAGTTAACCTCTCCATCATCTCATATAGACACTCATAATAGCATTTATGTGCATGTATTAGTGGCATTAAAAGTCTTATCTAGGGGCGCCTGGGTGGCTCAGTTGGTTAAGCCTCTGCCTTTGGCTCAGGTCATAATCTCAGGGTGCTGGGATTAAGCCCTGCATCGGGCTCTCTGCTCAGCGGGGACCCTGCTTCTCCCTCTCTCTCTGCCTGCCTCTCTGCCTACTTGTGATCTCTCTCTCTCTGTCAAATGAATAAATAAAATCTTAAAAAAAAAAGTCCTATCTAGTGCCTGCATGACAAATCCACTTCTCTTGAAAGATCTAAGAGATTTATAAAATACATTTTAATTTTGAGATAGATAATTATAGACTTAGACACAGTTGCAGAACATAATATAGAAGGAACCCACGTGGCCCTCACCCAGTTTCCCCCAACGTAACATCACGAGAAAGAAACAACATCACCATATCACATCCAGGAAATTCACATAGATACAGTCCAATGGCAATTAACATTAATACAGGTCATTGACCTTATTCAGATGTCACTAGTTTTACATGTGCCCGTGTGTGTGTGTGTGTGTGTTTAATTTGAAGAGCATTTTATATTGTGAATGAGGCCAAGACCTTATATCTTGGTCTTTTCCTTTTCTAAAGCGTGAGTCGGTTGTGATGGTTGATCTGTTTCTCCTACCAGCCAGTGGGCTCCGTTGGGGAGTGTCTGTCTTCTGCAGCTTTCTGTTCCCAAAGCCCAGCCAGGGCCTGCTTCATGCCAACACCAACATCACAAACACGTATGGAGCCCCTACTGTGTGCCGGGCTGTGTTGCAAAAGCATTACCCTGCGAGGCATGTCCTAGTATTATTATTCTCACTTTGCAGGTGAGGAAACGGAGGGTAAAGGTGCTCAGTAAACACTTGATGAATGAATGACTGAGTCGGTGAGGGGTGGTGCTAGCCCAGCCACACCAGCCTGGGTTCTTCGGGATGGCCCCTTTTCCTAGGATGGGATCTCCAGGTCCACTGGGCCAGAAAAGACATGCTACTCATTAATTTCTTGAACATTTCCTCCTCTCTTGGAAGCATTGTGCAAGAGTTAAGGGCACAGTTCCCAGAGTTGAACTCCGTGCGTCCAAACCTGGCTCTGCCACTTCGCTGTGTGGCCTCAGGTAAGTTACTGAAACCCTCTGGGCCTCAGTCCTCTCATGCATGAAGTGGGGTTAGTAACAGAAGCTGCCTCAGGGGTTTGTTGTGGGAGGAACGTGCATGTGGAGAGGTCTGCGAGTGGGGCCTGGCCGGATTCAGAGTCATACCCATCAGCTGTTCTACTTTCTGTGCTTTGGACACCACCAAAGCTGCTAAAACTTCAGAAAGCTGAAACAGAGCAATATGGTACCAATTTGTGGATCATTCCCCTTATTATAATTAAAATTCTTATTTTCCCCCAATGCTTCCAGGCACTGGACTTGAAGACTCTGGGTTTAGGGTGTAACAATAACATTTATCTTGGGAGGGCTGTTCTGGCCAACACGAGTGGCTCCTCCTTCCCTCCCTCTCCTCATCCCCTTCTCTTCTTCCGTTCATAAATATTTATTGAGTGCTTGCAAGGCCCCATGTCAGGCAGAGAGGGACCGAGCAGTGAGCAGAAACAGACCCAGTCCTGCCCCGATGAAGCTTGCATTCCACGGGAGAGAGAGGCATGGTTCCAATAGCCACATAGTGGCAATGATATCAAGCTGCTCAAGAAGACAGGTTGGGGGGGGCGTACAGGTGCCCCCCCCACCCTGTCCTGTTCCCTGCTGACCAGAGGGCTGCGGTGCCCAGCCTGGAAGCTGGAGGAAGCAGGCAGGCTGTCAACCGACAGGCCACTCTTGAAACTGAGCTGGAAGAAGGCCTTGGTTTGCAGAGTGATGATCACAGGAGACATGTGGCTTCTCGCCACCTTTGCTGCCGTGAACGTTCATGTACAACCTTTGTGTCCATGAATGTTTTCGTTTCTTCTGGGTGTGGGTGTCAGGAGTGGAAGTGCTGGGTCATGGGGGACCTCTGTTGAACTTTCGGAGGAGATGCCAAATTGTGCAGGTTCCAACATTTCTTGTTCTCTCTCTGGCATACAATTTTATTGAGGTATAATTTATAATCCATAAAGCCTACCCATTGTAAGTATACAATTCAGTGCTTTTTAGTAAATTTACTGAGTCGTGCAACCATCACCACAATCGAGTTTTAAGACCTTTTTTACCACCTCAGTAGGATCCCTAGTGCCCACTTATAGTTAATCCTCCTTCCCATTCTGAGCCCTAGGCAACCACAAATCTAATCTCTGTCTCTATAGATTTTCCTTTTCTGGACATTTCACATACAGGGAACCTTACACATCACTCCTTACAATCGGCCTAATGATTTTACAGATTGTCTGTGTTGTGGGAAGTTATCAGCTCTGTATTCCTTTTCATTGCTAAGTAATATTCCGTTGTATGGATGTACCACACTTGGTTTACCCATTCACCTGTAAATGGGCATCTGAGTTGTTTCCAGTCTTAGGGTATTTTTAAAAAAGATTTTATTTATTTATTATTTGTCAGAGAGAGAGACAGACAGATAGACAGGACAAGCACGGGGAGCAGCAGGCAGAGGGAGAAGCAGGATCCTCACTGAGCAGGGAGCCCGATGCAGAACTTGATCCCAGGACCCTAGGATCACGATCTGAACCAAAGGCAGATCTCAACCAACTGAGCCACCCAGGCATCTCCCAGTTTTAGGGTATTATGAATAAATCTGCTATGAACGTTCATGTCCAAGTGTTTGTGTAGATGCCTGCTCTCCTTTATCTTGGGTAAATACCTGGGAGTGACAATTGCTGGATCATATGGAAAACACATAGTTAACCTTTTAAGAAACAGCCAAACTATTATGAAAGCATCTGCATCATTTTACACTCCCGTCACCAGTGTATGAAAGTTCCAGTTTCCCCCTGATCTCAGTGCCATGGTTGTTGACTGTCCTTTCTAGCTCCTCTCCTTGGGGAAAGTGTCCTCCTCCCACCCAGGTTGGGATCTGGGAGGTGAAGTGCTCAGGTTTCAGGAACAGGGCCACAGAGCAGGATGGAAGCCCAAGGGTGCAGATCAGGCCCAGAGAGCACAGGGGAGAGAGGCTGGGAGAAGAAAGTGGGGTTGGAACCGGAAGCGCCGGGCCTGACCTGGTGAGGCCCAAGGTCCGGAAAAGCCTGGAGAGTAAGACTGGGAATGTTCCTGTAGGATAGTGAGGAGGGTTGCCCTCCCCCCGGGAATGGATAGGACTCGGATGGCCTGCAGCACTCAGGCTAGTTCCAGAAGCCCAGCCCTCCTGAGTCTCGGTTCCGGTTCCATGGAACAAAGAGACCCTTGTCCCCTGTGCTCCCACCTCCACGCTTGGAGACAACCACAGAGTGGGTGTCCAAAAGAAACAGCATCCTGTTCTCCCCAGGGTTCACACGGTCCTCCCCCAAATGTTAATCAGGACAAGATTTAGGGAAGAAAGTTCCCGATCAGCGGATGGCAGGTAGGAGGCCGGCCTGGACCCTAGAGCCCTCAGTAAATCACCCTGTTCACTTGACGTCTCGCTGGATTGCAATTACAATCCTTCAGGCCCGACACAAAATCATTGGGCTGGAGAGAGGACAGTACCCGGCTAATGTGTTTAACAACAACTAACCTGGTTAAGCCCTGACTCTATTGAAAATGAGAAAGTGCGGATGGGCCTAATCGATTGGGCCTCAGCCCAATTTACGCCAGAGCTGGCTTTGGATTTCAGTTAAGTGGGCCGACCCAAAAACAGGGATACTCATTTAATTAAATTACCTCTTTGATCATAGAATTCAGATTCTGCAGAGTTGTCTTGTGTCCACCGTGGGGGCTGGTGGATGGAGGGGACAGGGCTTTGGTGCACACACTTGTTCTCGGGCACACCACCCCCTTCCCCTGCCCACACAAGTGTGCACACAAGCCTTCTCAGAGTGAGAAGTGTTAGTAAATATTTATCTCCCCCTCACCCGGGGAGTTGAAAATATGGATTTGATCAAATACTCATTTACTTCCCGCCCACCACCGCTCCCCACCCCCTTGGCCTCTTGGCAGATAAATGATGTTATTTGAAGGTATTCTTGAAATTTCTGACGGAGACTGTTTCTTAAGTGCTTTTAGAGCAGGCCTATACTTTGTAATCCTTGTCATATTCTGGCTAGTAAACTCCTGGCCTTTAAAAGCCGGAACCTTACTCTGTTTCCTGAATACGAGGGAATAGGTCATTAACTGTGAATTTCAAATGAAGCAGATTTACAATATATATCACAGAAATATGTTTATGAGAGACAGCGAATACCAAGGAATCCATGGAGCAGAAAAAACCAAAAACCCAGGCAAAGATCAGCTGATCTGGGGAACTGAACCTGTTCCCCTGTGCCCCCACGCTCCCAACCCCCTACCATGCCCGCCCCAGGTTTTTGTGCCCGATTTGGCCAAGTACAGGTCTCTTGTTCCAGGTTCCTGATAGAAACACCTTTCTGGTTCCATTCCATGCCCACCCCAGTGGGGAACCCTACAGGGTGAGGCCCCTGGAGATTATGAACCTGGAAATGCCTCTGGCTGGAGATTAATTGTGGGGCCACATGAGCTCAGATGAAGATGGGGAGTTGGGGTGGGGTGGGGTGGATTGGGGAAACGGGAGGCAGAGTCAGGGAAGCACGATTGAGGTCGGGTCAGCTGGTCTGTGGTCCGTGTTATGTGTCTGCCTGGCTGGGCTCCGGTATCTCGTTATTTAACCAAACACTAATCTAGGTGTCACTGTGAAAGGATTTTGTAGCTGTGGTCCATGTGTGCAATCAGTTGCCTGTAAAGTAAAGGAGATCATCCTTGATGGTGTGGCTGGGCTTCATCCAATCAACTGGAAGCTTTAAGAGCAAAACCTGAGGTTTCCCAGAGAAGAAATCTGCCTCCAATCCTGCCCAAGTTTTTGGCCTCTGCCCAAAAGATTTTGGACTCCTGGCCCCACCACTGTGTGAGCCAATTCCTTTAGGTAAACCCATCCACTTCCTTATCCTCTTCTGTTTCCTTGGAGAATCCTACTGATATAGCGGGTTTCTGGCAATGATTTTTGGACCTTTGCCCTCATGATTTCTGCGTACCCTTCTTCACTTGCTGCTGTCTCGAAGCACCGGAGCCCATGTAAATGCATCATCCCACACGTGTGCATCGGAGTGTCCAGTGAGCAGAAGCTAGTTCCACTCTTGTGATCCTTGCCTAGACTAACTCTCACTTCTTGGGGCTTTCTGCAGGGGTGGCAGACACTGTTGGCTGCTCAAGCAACAGCCCTCACCTGTCTCCTCCTATAACTGAACCCCAGTTTTGTTCTAGGACCAGGGCTTTGGTCATGATTGGTCTTGGTCAGTCATGGCACTTCCACCCCCTCAGCTGGTGATGGGTCCTGAGGTATGCATGTGACCCTGTTCTGGCCCAAAAGACATTTGGGGGAAAGCTGCTGGGGCCTCTGGGACAATTTCCTCCTCGATTAGAGAGGCCTGTGTAGTGGTCCCTTTTTCTCTCTTTTTGCTTAAAAAAATTGAGATATAAACAAATGCACTGTGAAGTGCACATGTCTTGGTGAATTTTTGCATTTGTACTCATGTAACTACTGCTCAGATCAAAATATGAAACATTTCCAGCATTCTAGAAGGTTCCCTTATGTCCCACCAAGCCCGTAACCCCTATCAGGGGTAACCATTATTCTAACTTGTGTCACCATAGTCAGTTTTGTCTGCTCTGTTCTGCATCTGAGTGGGATCATCCAATATGTCTTCTTCCGTGTTTATCTTCTTTAAAAAAAATACAACTATCTATCTATCTGAGCAGTTTTAAGTTCATAGCGAAAGTGAGAGGAGAGTATAGATTCCTGTATACCCCTTCCTCCTACACATACTTGGCTACCCCATTACCCATTATCAGTATATGTCTTGAACAGCATTATCCATGCTATTACTTGTAGCAATACTTAATTCTTTTATTTTTTAATTGCTGTGGGATTTCCATGTGTGAATACATCAAAATTTATTTACCCATCATGGACATTTGGACCTCCTTTCCTGCCTTGGACAGTGCTGTGGGAGGAGGTAATGCCTGGAGCTATGGCAGCCACATTGCTATTGTGAGGAAATAAATGTTCAGATAAAAGCTGATAGCTGATTGGCTGAAGATGGCAGGAAGGAAGGGAAAAGGGGCCATAGGGTTTCTTAGAGCCCTTAAACTAACCCTGACTCTGCCTTACTTGTTAAGCTAACATAAATGCCCTCATGGCTTGAGCCACTTTTATTCAGGTTTTCTCTTTTTACTCAAGTTTTCTATTGTTTGGAACCAAAAATATTCTGACACAGAATTCAGACTATCCTTCTGGACCCAGGCTATGGGACACCTTTTTTCATGGAGCCTTCCTTAAGCACTCTGGCCCTGCTGGGCCCCTCTCTCACTTTGGCCTCCTGTAGCCCTATGTGCCCCATCATTAACCACGAATTCTCTTACACCACCCAGTCTCATTTTCATCCTACTGGAGCATCATTGGAATTATTCCCAGAGCCTAGAGCAACAGAGCTGAGACCTTACAGATTCAACATTTATGGTTTTGACTATTCATGGGTGTCCAAGAAGGTCTCCCATATATAGTTATTTGCAGTGTGCCTGAAGGATAAATTGGAACCCATTCTACAGGAATTTTTATTGGTCAGCCAGGTAGAGTACTGCCGAGATCCCCAGCCTCGGCCACTCACCTTGACTTTGACCCCTACTTGTGGTGGTGCAGGCATTCGTGCAGCTATGCTCAAATCTCTCAGCAAAGCCAACTGACCTAGTTCAGACCCCACTTTCTCCAGGAAGCCTTCCCGGACATCCCCTCCAACCACACGATGTTCCCATGACTAGTCCACCACCTCTGAACTCCTGAGGGACTGCACTTGTACTTGGAAGAACTTAATTTCCTCTTGAGCTCATTCATTTATTCAGTGCCTATTTATCAAGCCCCTACTGTAAGGGGCTGTTCTAACCCCAGGGGATATAGCGGTGAACAAAACAAACCTGGGGCCTACCCTCATGGAGGGTTTTGTCTAGTGGGGAGGTAGATGGTATATCAGCCGCAGATCAGGTGGCTCACAGCTGCGATGGCAATGTGTGCTGACAAGGGGACAGGGACAGTAGGGGCAGTGGGTGGTAGCTAATATTTTCAATAGGGTTTTTGGGAGGACTTCATTGGTAAGTGATGGCATGAGCCCTGGGGGTGACTGGAAGGGTGTTCCAGGCAGAGGGAATGGAGCAACTAGTGCAAAGACTTCTGGGTGTGGTGAACAAGGAGGCCAGTGTGACTGGTGCAGGGGTTGAGAGGGGCAGAGGGGGATGGATGGGAGGTGAGGTCTGATCACCCAGTGCCTTGCAGGCCATGGTGAGTGTTTCTGATTTGGCTCTGCGTGACATGGGAGGGGCTGGAGGCTTTGAACATGACCTTCTTTTCAAAGAGCTCTCAGGAGGGAGTCCATTCCAGTTGTGAGAGAGGGTGGTGCCAGGGTCTATGGCCATGGGGGCGATTGCATAACCTGCCCTCAAATCTCAGTCCCGTCATTTCATGGTTACTTCAGCTCTCTGTGCCTTAGTTTCCTCATCTGTGAAGTGGGGATAAGAGTACCTACTTCACAGAGTCAGTGTGAAGATTGAATGACTTAATACGGAAGGTGTTTAGAACAGGGCCTGGTGCGCAGCATGTGGGACAAGTGTTAGCTTTTACTCGGGGGGTGACACCAGTAAGACTTGCTGTGTTAGGTTCTCCAGGAAACAGAACAGATAGGGGACATGTACGCGTGCATGCACACACACACACACACACACACACACGCACGCACACACACACACTTCTATGTGTATAAAAGGAGGCTTATTGTGTGGAGTTGGCTCATGTGACTACGAAGGGCTGAGAATTCCCACAGTCTGTGCTGGAGACTCCGGAAAGCCAGTGATGAACCGTGATCCACGTGGGAGGAGTTCCAAGGGCAGAAGAGAGGAGAGGAGATGTCCTAGATCAAGCAAGAAAGCAGGAAAAAAGGGACAAATTTCTCTTTTCTCTCACCTTTTGTTCTATTCAGACCTTCAATGGACTGGATGCTACCCACTTACACTGGGAAAAAGAGGAAATCCCTTTCCCAGAGCCCCCCCCCCCACCAGAAAGAATGCTGAATCTGGCGACCCTTTGGCGGGTCAAGGGGACCCATAAAACTAACAATCACACTGGTCAGTGTTCAGTGGGATTCAGAAAAGGGTCAGGGATGATGCCGAAGTTTGAGCCCTGTGAGCTGGAGAAATAGCAGGGTCATGTCTGCAGGTGGGAGGCTGTGGGAGGTGAATTTCTGATGGCTCTGAGGTGCCCGCTGTACCTCAGGGGGACGGAGGTGCCCAGGAGGCCGTTGGCTATTCAGGTTGGTGGTTCACAGGACACGGCAGAGGTTCCATTGCTCATTTTAGTCCTCAGAATCATTATTTCACTGAGATGGTGTGGTGGTTCATTAGGGTGACAGAGTGGCTTATAAACAGAGAGGGCTTTTCAGGCTGTGAGAAGCTCTTGACTCCCGATCCTGGTCTACCTTTCTCCCGGTTGTAGTAAGAGGTCTTTCCGACAGATTACAGCCCAAGACCGGATCCCTGGACAGATGCTGGATTGCCTGTGGCTCAGCAGCGGGAAATCAGGAGGGGCTTGCCCTTGTGGGGAGGGGGCTAGAGACAGGCCTTCCTTTGTATTCCTCTCCAAGGTCTGAGTCTCTGAGCCTTATTGGGATTCCTGGAACACCAGCCCCGAAGGAAGCCCCATGGGTGTTACCTTTTACCAGCTGGTCTCTGGTTGTTCCAAATGGACAATCTTTCTTTTCCTTTCCTCCCTCCTCCCTCTCCCCTCCTCCTCTTCCTCCTTCTCCTCTTCTTCTTTTCCTTCTTCTTCCTCCTCCTTTTTCTCCTCCCCCTCCTCCTCTTACTGTTCTTCTTCTTCTGGAATCACCCATAAAGAGGATAGTAACAAACCAGTTTTTAGTATCACCCACCCATCCACCCAACCATCCATCCATCCATCTGTCCATCCACCCAACCATCCATCCATCCATCTGTCCATCCACCCAACCATCCATTCATCCATCCACCCACCCATCCACCCACCCATCCATCTATCTCTATCTACCTAGCTTTTCATTTGGAGGAATTTGGGTATAAAATACATCATAGGATCTTAGTTTTTTTTTTTTTTTTAAAGATTTTATTTACTTGACAGACAGAGATCACAAGTAGGCAGAGAGGCAGACAGATAGAGAGGGGGAAGCAGGCTCCCCGCAGAGCACAGAGCCCGATGTGGGGCTCGATCCCAGGACACTGGGACCATGACCTGAGCCGAAGGCATAGGCTTTAACCCACTGAGCCACCCAGGTGCCCCAGGATCTTAGTTTTGAAGGGAACTTCAGTTTCATCAAGTTCGGACTCTTCATTTGGCACAAAGCATGGAGAGGAAGTGACTCACACGAAACATGGCATGTTCTATCAGTGTGGGTGCTGGACCCCAGGTCCCTGGCTCCTGCTGCCTCGCATTTAATCACAGCCATGCTGGCAAGCCTAGGGTGGGGCTGGGGTCCATCCCAGAGAGTCCTCCCTGAGGCTCAGGGCAGCCCACCACAGCTGGGCCTGCCTGAAGCCCTCCTGCTTCAGCCCATGCCATGTTCCTTGCCATAGGGGAGTTGGCTGTTAAGTAACAACGCTTTGATGGGTTGTTTCTAGGGTGTCACGGTAAGAAGAGCTACCATTTGTTGAATATTTACATGGCACTTGACACTCTTGGGAGATCAAGGTCAGGAGGCCACTGTCTGCCTAAAGATCGCAGCTACCAAGTGGCACAGTTGGGAGATCTAGCTCTGGTGTCTTCATTGGTCAGACTGCCGCTCCTGGGGTGGAAAGCTCCTTGTGTGCCTGGGAGGGGCACCGGACAGGGATCTCAAGGCTCCAGGCCCTCCGGCCAGCTGTGCGACCTTGGCTTGCTCCAGTTCCATTTCCCTACCTCTGGTGCACATGGTGGTACTGGCCCTGTCTCTGTTGTGGTGTGCTGTGCACTGTAAAGTGCTGTGGACACGGGAAATGATGCCACCCCGTAGCTTGGCGCTCCTCTTGCTGGGTATCCAGCTAGTGCCTAGTGTCCTTCCTCCACCTCCCCCCTTGCCTCTGAGGGTGAAATGTGTCCAGGAAAGCCATGCCCGCTCCAGGGCTGGGCTGCGTGTTGTGTGCGGATGGCTGGCAGGAGCTTTGATGTCTTCTTTGATGTGGAGGCTGGAGGATCAGGTGAGGATTCTGCTCTGCTGAGCCAGGACCAGTGGCCCAGACAGTCGCGTCTTTGTGAGATCGGCCTTGGGGGATCGGCCCACAGACACCTGTCACCTCAGGACTGCCTCTTGAGGGGAAAGCAGCCTTTAGGAGAAGGGAAACAATGAGCTTGTCATGTTCAGGAATGAGCAGAGTCTGGGCCCGGCTGGCACGGGGCGATTTGGAAGCAGACTCAGGAACCCTGTCAATGCTTGAGGAAGGAAGAGCCTCTAGACTGGTAGGGGTGGGAGCCTCTGGAATGTGTGGGAAGGGTGTTGTCTCCAGTGGCTGTATGATCAAGTCCCCACCCTCTTTTCTCATCCTGTGCCACCTTGTCCTTTGCTCCCTGTCTCCAGCCCACACTGGCTGGGCTTCATCCTGCCTCAGGGCCTTTGTACATGCCAAATCCTTTGCCTGAGATTTTAGTTTTTCCAATATGCAGAAAATGCTAGAATGTAATTATTTAGATAAATTGCATAGCCGTCTCTGTATGGATGTTAACATTTTGGTACTTTTGCTTCAGCACACTTTTTTTTTTTAAATTTTGGTAAACAACATAGAACATTACATTTGTCATCTTAGCCATGTTTAAGGGTACAGTTAAGTAGTATTACATATGCTTACAGTGCAGTGCAATAGATCTCAACAGATCTCTAGAACTTTCTTATCTTCTAAAACTAAAACTCTATATATACCCACTAAACTCTAAAAAGTGGGGAACGCTTCACAAGTTTGCATTTGTGCTTCTTCAGGGGCCGTGCTGATCATCATTACAGTTTCATTATATGTGCTGCTGAAGCCATCATAGAACATTTGCTTCTTAATCATTGATATTGAAAATTCAAAAGGTAGAAAAGGGTATACAGTGGCCTCCTCTGTCCTTGATCCTGTCAGAGGCCTCTGGTGTTATGGTTTCTAGAATATTCTGTGTATATGGAAGTACGTATATATCACACATGCATATGTATATGAATGTATATGATAACATTAATATTTATTAATTAATGTTCTGCCTTTGCCTTTTGTTTTTTTTATTTATTTTTTTTAAAGATTTTTATTTATTTATTTGACAGAGAGAAATCACAAGTAGGCAGAGAGAGAGAGGAGGAAGCAGGCTCCCTGCTGAGCAGAAAGCCCGATGCGGGGCTCGAACCCAGGACCTGGGATCATGACCTGAGCCGAAGGCAGCAGCTTAACCCACTGAGCCACCCAGGCGCCCCTGCCTTTGCCTTTTGTAAAAAAAAACCAAAACCTTTTATTTTAGAATAGTTATCGATTTACAGAAAAGTTGCAAAGATAGTCCAGAGTTCCTATGCACCTTTCCCCCAGTTTTCCCGGTTGTTAGTGTTTTACATTAGCAGGGTCCATTTCCCACCACTGAGGCATCAACATTGCTACACTACTCTTTACTTTACCCCAGGCTGGGCTTACGGGTTTTGGGGAGGAAGACGACAGAGGTGAAGTGTGATTCTCGTCACGTACTGGGGGGTATATGTCATCAACATGGCTTTTCACTGTGATGTTACCCTTGACCATTCTGTTAAGATCGTGTTTCTAGGTTTATTCCACAATAAAGTTACTTCCTGGACCCTTTTTTTTTTTTTGTCCTAAGAATTTATTTATTTGACAGAGAGAGATCGTAAGTAGGCAGAGAGGCAGGCAGAGAGAGAAAGGGAAGCAGGCTCCCTGCTGAGCAGAGAGCCCGATGCAGGGCTCAATCCCAGAACCCTGAGATCATGACCCGAGCCGAAGGCAGAGGCTTAAACCACTGAGCCACCCAGGTGCCCCACTTCCTGGACCCTTTTAATGTGCTTTTCTTTGGAAGGAGGCTAAATGTGCAGCCCACACTTAAGGAGGGGGCAGTTAAGCTCCACCTCTTTGAGGTGGGGGAGTAGCTACATAAACTCTTTGGAATTCTTTTGCATGAGAATCTGTCTCTTCTCCTCTATTCATTAATTTTTCAATTCAATCACTTATTTGCATCAGTATGGACACATGGATATTTATTTTATACTTTGGGTTATAATCCAAAAATTTATAGAGATTATTTATCTATATGTGTGTATTTGTGTGTGTATGAGTGTGTGTGTGTGTGTATGGAAAAGATGAGATTTAGGGAAGGAAACAGTATTTTCTTTTTTCTTTTAAAGTGAAATTTACATAATATACCACTAATCATTTCAAAGTGAAAAATTCAGTGACATTTAGTACATTTGCAATGTTATATAATGTTTGTCTAGTTCCAAAATATTTTCCTTATCCCCCGAGGAAACCTCTTGCCCAATAAGCATTTAATCTTCATGCCCCTCCCCTTTGTCCCTGGCAACAACTCATCTGCATTCTGTCTTTAGATTTACCTGTTCTGGATATTTTCTTAATACATCTGTTTACACACACACACACACACACACACACACATCCAAACATACACACATTTTTTAAATTAAAATATAATGTATTATTTGTTTCAAGGGTATAGGTATGTGATTCATCAGTCCTATACAATTCACAGCGCTCACCATAACATGTACCCTCCCCAGTGTCCATCACCCAGCCATCCCATCTCTCCCACCCTCCTCCACCCAGCAACCCTCAGTTTGTTTCCGGAGATTAAGAGTCTCTTACGGTTTGTCTCCCTCTCTGGTTTTGTCATGTTTTATTTTTCCTTCCCTACCCCTATGATCCTCTGTCTTGTTTCTCAAATTTCTCCTATCAATGAGACCATATGATAATTTTCATTCTCTGATTGACTTATTTCGCTTAGCATAATTCCCTCTAGTTCCTTCCATGTCGCTGCAAATGGCAAGATTTCATTTTTGATGGCTGCATAATATTCCATTGTGTGTGTATACATATGTACATATATACACACATATACATATATATACACACATATACATATATACACATATATACATATACACATATATACATATACATATATATGCATATATATACATATATATATACACATATACATATATATACACACACACATATACATATATAAAATATCTTCTTTATCCATTCATCTGTTGATGGACATCTAGGTTCTTTCCATAGTTTGGCTATTGTGGACATTGCTGCTATAAACATTGAGTACACATGCCCCTTTGGATCACTACATTTGTATCTCTGTGGTAAATACCCAGTAGTGAGATTGCTGGGTTGTAAGGTAGCTCTATTTTCAACTTTTTGAGGAACTTCCATACTGTTATCCAGGGTGGCTGCACCAGCTTGCATTCCACCAACAGTATAGGAGGGCTCCCCTTTCTCCGCATCCTCACCAACGTCTGTCATTTCTGATTTGTTAATTTTTGCCATTCTGACTGGTGTGAGGTGGTATCTCACTGAAGTTTTCACTTGTATTTCCCTGATGCCGAGCAGTGTTGAGCACTTTTTCATGCGTCTGTTGGCTATCTGGATGTCGACTTTGCAGAAATGTCTGTTCATGTTTTCTGCCTATTTCTTGATTGGATTATTTGTTCTTTGGATGTTGAGTTTGTTAAGTTCTTTATAGATTTTGGATACTAGCCCTTTATCTGATCTGTCATTTGGAAATATCTTCTCCCATTCTGTCAGTTGTCTTTTGGTTTTGTTGACTGTTTCCTTTGTTGTGCAAAAGTTTTTATCTTGATGAAGTCCCAATAGTTCATTTTTGCCCTTGCTTTCCTTGCCTTTGGTGATATTTCTAGGAAGAAGTTGCTGCGGCTGAGGTCGAAGAGGTTGCTGCCCGTGTTCTCCTCAAGGATTTTGATGGATTCTTGTCTCATATTTAGGTCTTTCATCCATTTTGATTCTATTTTTGTGTGTGGTATAAGAAAATGGTCCAGTTTCATTCTTCTGCATGTGACCTTCCAGTTTTCCCAACACCATTTGTTGAAAATACTTTTTTCCATTGGACGAATGGAATCTTGTTGAAGATTAGTTGACCATAGACTTGAGGGTTTATTTTTAGGCTCTCTATTCTGTTCCATTGATCCATGTGTCTGTTTTTATGCCAGTACCATACTGTCTTGATGATTACAGCTTTATAATAGAGCTTAAAGTCCGGAATTGTGATGCCACCAGCTTTGTTTTCTTTGTCAACATTCTTCTGGCCTTCTTAGGGGTCTTTTCTGGTTCCATACAAGTTTTAGGATTATTTGTTCCATTTCTTTGAAAAAAGTTGATGGTATTTTGATAGGGATTGAATTAAATGTGTAGATTGCTCTAGGTAGCATAGACCTTTTCACAATATTTGTTCTTCCAATCCGTGAGCATGGAACGTTTTTCCATTTCTTTGTTTCTTCCTCAATTTCTTTTTTTTTTTTTAAAGATTTTATTTATTTATTTGACAGAGAGCACATGTAGGCAGAGAGGCAGGCAGAGAGAGAGAGAGAGAGAGGGAAGCAGGCTCCCTGCTGAGCAGAGAGCCCAATGCGGGACTTGATCCAGGACCCTGGGGTCATGACCTGAGCTGAAGGCAGAGGCTTTAACCCACTGAGCCACCAGGTGCCCTCTTCCTCAATTTCTTTCATGAGCATTCTATAGTTTTCTGAGTACAGATTCTTTGCTTCTTTGGTTAGATTTATTCCTAAGTATCTTATGGTTTGGGGTGCAATTGTAAATGAGATCGACTCCTTAATTTCTCTTTCTTCTGTCTTGTTGTGCAACTTGTGAAGTGCAACTTGTGAAGTGCAACTGATTTCTGTGCATTGATTTTATATCCTGACACTTTATTGAATTCCTATATGAGTTCTAGTAGCTTTGGGATAGAGTCTTTTGGGTTTTCCGCATAAAGTATGTCATCTGCAAAGAGTGAGAGTTTGACTTCTTCTTTGCCAATTCAGATGCCTTTTATTTATTTTTGTTGTCTGATTGCTGAGGCTAGGACTTCTAGTACTATGTTGAATAGCAATGGTGATAGTGCACACCCCTGCTGTGTTCCTGACCTTAGGGGAAAAGCTCTCAGTTTTCCCCCATTAAGAATTTTATTTGTTGTGGGTTTTTTCATAGATGGTTTTTTGATATTGGGGTATGTACCCTCTAGCCCTACACTGTGAAGAATTTTGATTAAGAATGATGCTGTACTTTGTCAAATGCTTTTTCTGCATCTTCTGCATCTATTGAGAGTATCATATGGTTCTTATTCTTTCTTTTTTTAATGTATTGTATCACATTGATTGATTTGCAGATGTTGAATCAAACTTGCAGCCCAGGAATAAATTCCACTTGGTTGTGGTAAATAATCCTTTTAATGTACTGTTGGAGCCTGTTGGCTAGTATTTTAGTGAGAATTTTTGCATTCATGTTCATCAGGGATGATGGTCTCTAATTTTCATTTTTGAAGGGGGTCTTTGTCTGGTTTTGGGATCAAGGTAATACTGGCCTCATAAAATGAGTGGAAGTTTCCCTCCCAATTCTATTTTTTTGGAATAGTTTCAGAAGAATAGGTATTAATTCTTCTTGAAATGTTTGGTAGAATTCCCCTGAGAAGTCATCTGGCCCTGGGATTTTGTTTGTTGGGAGATTTTTTTTTTTTTTAATCCCCAGGGGTACAGGTCTGTGAATCGCCAAGTTTACACATTTCACAGCACTCATCATAGCACATACCCTCCCCAATGTCCATATCCCCACCACCCTCTCCCGTCCCCCCTCCCCCCAGCAACCCTCAGTCTGTTTTTTGAGATTGAGTCTTTTATTGTTTATCTCCCTTCCAATCCCACCTTCTTTCATTTTTTCTTTTCCTACTCCCCAGCCCCCACCACATTGCATCTCCACTTCCTCATATCAAGGAGATCATATGATAGTTGTCTTTCTCTGATTGACTTATTTCGCTAAGCATAATACCCTCTAGTTCCATCCACGTTGTTGCAAATGGCAAGATTTCATTTCTTTTGATGGCTGCATAGTATTTCATTGTGTATATATACCATTGTGTATATATACCATATTCTTCTTTATCCATTCATCTGTTGATGGACATCTAGGTTCTTTCCATAGTTTGGCTATTGTGGACATTGCTGCTATAAACATTCGGGTGCATGTGCCCCTTTGTAGCACCACGTTTGTATCTTTAGGATATATACCCAGTAGTGCAATCGCTGGGTCATAGGGTAGCTCTATTTTCAGTTTTTTGAGGAACCTCCACACTGTTTTCCAGAGTGGTTGCACCAGCTTGCATTCCCACCAACAGTGTAGGAGGGTTCCCCTCTCTGTTGGGAGATTTTTGATTACTGCTTCAATTTCCTTTCTAGTTATGGGTCTGTCCAGGTTTTCTATTTCTTCCTGGTTCAGTTTTGGTAGTTTATACGTCTCTAGGAATGCATCCATTTCTTCCAGATTGTCTAATTTGCTGGCATATAGTTGCTCATAATATGTTCTTACCATTGTTTGTATTTCTTTGGTGTTGGTTGTGATCTCTCCTCTTTCATTCATGATTTTATTAATTTGGGTCCTTTTTCTTTTCTTTTTGATAAATCTGGCCAGGGGTTTATCAAGCTTATTAATTCTTTCAAAGAATCAGCTCCTAGTTTCGTTGATCTGTTCTGTGTCCTTTGGTTTCAATTTCATTGATTTCTGCTCTGATCTTCTTTATTTCTCTTCTCCTGCTGGGTTCAGGCTTTCTTTGCTGTTCTTTCTCCAGCTCCTTTAGGTGTAGGATTAAGTTGTGTATTTGAGACCTTTCTTGTTTCTTGAGAAAGGCTTGTATTGTTATATACTTTTCTCTTAGGACCACCTTTGCTGCATCCCAAAGATTTTGAACAGTTTTGTTTTCATTTTCATTTGTTTCCATGAATTTTAAAAAAATTCTTTGTTAATTTCCTGGTTGACCCATTCATTCTTTAGGAGGATGCTCTTTAGCCTCCAGGTATTTGGGTTCTTTCTAGCTTTCCTCTTGTGATTGAGTTCTAGCTTCAGAGCACTGTGGTCTGAAAATATGCAGGGAATAATCCCAATCTTTTGGTACCCATTGAGACTTCATTTGTGACCCAGGATGTGATCTATTCTGGAGAATCTTCCATTTACGCTAGAGAAGAATGTGTATTCTGTTGCTTTGCAATGGAATGTTTTGAAGATATCTGTGAAGTCCATCTGGTCCAGTGTGTCATTAAAACCTTTCTTTCCTGTTGATCTATCGCTTAGTTGATCTGTCCATTTCCGTTAGGGGGCTGTTAAAGTCCCCTACTATTATTGTATTATTGTCAATGTGTTTCTTTGATTTTGTTATTAATTGGCTTATATAATTGGCTGCTCCCATTTTAGGGGCATAGATATTAAAATTGTTAGATCTTCTAGTTGGACAGACCCTTTAAGTATGATATAGCATCCTTCCTCATCTCTTATTATAGTCTTTGGCTTAAAATCTAATTTGTCTGATATAGGGATTGACACCCCAGCTTTCCTTTGATGTCCATTAGCATGGTAAATGATTTTCTACCCCTTCACTTTAAATCTGGAGGTGTCTTTGGGTCTAAAATGATTCTCGTACAGACAGCATATCGATGGGTCTTGCTTTTTTATCCAATCTGATACCATGTGTCTTTTGATTAGGGCATTTAGCCATTTACATTCAGGGTAACTATCTATTGAGAGATATGAATTTAGTGCCATTGTATTGCCTGTAAGGTGACTGTTACTGTATTTTGTCTCTGTTCCTTTCTGGTCTATGTTACTTTTAGGCTCTCTCTTTGCTTAGAGGAGCCTTTTCAATATTTCTTGTAGACCTGGTTTGGTGTTTGCAAATTCTTTTAGTTTTTGTTTGTCCTGGAAGATTTTTATCTCTCCTTCTATTTTCAATGAGAGCCTACCTGGGTATAGTATTCTTGGCTGCATATTTTTCTCATTTAGTGCTCTGAATATATCATGCCAGTCCTTTCTGGCTTGCCAGGTCTCTGTGGATAGGTCTGCTGCCAATGTAGTGTTTCTACTATTACAGAACTCTTGTCCTGAGCTGCTTTCAGGATTTTCTCCTTGTCTCTGAGACTTGTAAGTTTTACAAGATGGGGTCTTGGTCTATTTTTATTGGTTTAGAGAGGGGTTCTCTGTACCTCCTGGATTTTGATGCTTGTTTCTTTCCTCAAATTAGGGAAGTTCTCTTCTATAATTTGCTCCAATATACCTTCTGCCCCACTTTCTCCTTCTTCTTCTTCTGGGATCCCAAATTATTCTAATATTGTTTTGTTTATGGTATCACTTATCACTTGAATTTTCCCCTCGTGATCCAGTAGTTGTTTATCTCTCTTTTCTCAGCTTCTTTATTATCCATCATTTGTTCTTCTATATCATGAATTCTTTCTTCTGCCTCATTTATCCTAGCAGTAAGAGCCTACATTTTTTATTGCACCTCATTAATAGCCTTTTTTATTTCAACTTGGTTAGACTTTAGTTCTTTTATTTCTCCAGAAAAGGATTCTGTAGTATCTTGTATGCTTTTTTTTTTTCAAGCCCATCTAGTATCTTTATAGTTGTCATTTTTCCAATATCTTTCTAATGTCCATGTTCATTAGGTCCCTGGCAGTTGGTACTGCCTCTTTTTCTTTTTTTTGAGGTGAGTTTTCTGTTTTGTAATTTTATCCAGAGAAGAATAGATGAATGACAGAACAAAATTCTAAAAGGGTAACAATGATCCCAGAAAAATATACAGTAAACAAATCAGAATAGACCCAAAACAAGGGAGAAAAGAAAGGAAAAAAAAATATGATCAGGCTGGTGTGTAGAACAGAGCCACACAGTAGATTTTGGGTGTATTTTGGTCTGTTGGAAAAAACTGCCTCCCACATTTTAAAGAAAGAAAAAGTTATATATAAATAAAAATAAGGGTAAATACGATGAAGGGATGGACTATGACCATAAAGATGAAAATTAAAAAAGATTTAAAAAAACAAATTGATAAGAAGTTGGTGGAAAAAAGAAAGAAAAAAAATAAAAAAAATAAAAAGGAGAGAATGTGATCAAGAGGAGACTAGAACAAAGCCATACACTAGATTTAGGGTAAATTTTGTTCTGTTAGAAGAAACTGATCCCAAAATTTTTAGGAAAGAAAAAAATACACACACACACACACACACACACACACAATAAGGTTAAATACAATGAAGGGATAGAATATGACTATAAAAATGAAAATTAAAAAATATTTTTAAAAAGGGATTGATAAGATAAGATGTTGGTTGAAAAAGGAAAGAAGAAAAATTAAAAACATAGAAAAAGACAAAAATAAGGAAAATTAAAAAAAATTTTTTTTAAATTTAAAAAATTTGAAAGACTAAAAAATCATGAGAAAAAAAGCCATTAATTCTATGTGCTAGATTCTCTTAGCACTGCAGTTTTACAGTTCTCACTGACTGGTAAACTTGGTCTTGGTGGACATTCTTGCTGATCTTCTGGGGAGGGGCCTGTTGCAGTGAATATCAAATGTCTTTGCTGGAGGCGGAATTGCACCGCCCTTGCCAGGGGCCAGACTAAGGAATCTGCTCAGATTCGCTCTCTGAGCTTTTGTTCCCTGAACAATTTCCATACCGCTTTGGAGGACGGGAATGAAGATGGCAGCCTCCCAATCTCCAGCCAGAGGAGCAGAGAGCTCGGGGTCTCACTCCTCAGTGTGCCCTCAAAGAAAAGCGGTCAATCCCTCCCAACTCCCTGGTCTCTGGCCGTGTTCTGAGCTCAGCCAGTCTGTGACTGAGCATTTCTATCTCTGGCCCAGGGCCCTGTTTGGAGTCTCCAAACCCAGCTGATTCCTGTGGACACACACACATTTTGTGGTGAGAACATTTAAATTCTAAGCTATTAGCAAATTTCAATTACATAATATAGTGTTATCAACTATAGTCGCTACATTCTACATTAGATCTTCAGAATGTATTCATCTTTTAAAAAAAAGATTATTTATTTATTTATTTGAGAGAGAGCAGAGCGAGCGACAGAGAAGACAAATGGGGGGAGGGGCAAAGGGAGAGGGAGAAGCAGGCTCCCCACTGAGCAGGGAGGTGGTTGTGGGGCTCCATCCCAGAACCCTGGAACCATGACCTGAGTTGAAGGCAAATGCTTAACTGACTGAGCCACCCAGGTGTCCAGAACTTATTTATCTTAGAGCTGAAAGTTTGTACCCTTCTACCAACCTCTCCCTATTTTCCCCTTTCCCTCAGCCCCTATACGTTTGACATTTGGGGGTGTTCCACTCATAAACGATACCATGTAGTATTTGTCTTTTTCTGTTTGGCTTATTTCACTTAGCATAACACCCTCAAGTTCCACCCATATCGTCCAAAATGGGCAAGATTTCTTTCTTTCCCACGGTTGAATAATACTCCATTGTGTATGTGTGTATATATATGTGCACACACATATATGTATAAAAATACCAAATACATATATATCACATATATGATTATATCTATATCTATATCTTAATTTATATCTATCTCACATCTTTATTCATTAATCCATTGATGAACCCTTAGGTTGTTTCCATGTCTTGGCTATTGTGGCTAATGCTGCAATGAATACAGGAGTGCACATATCTCTTTGATTTTGTTTTCATTTCCTTTGAAAAGATACACAGAAGTGGGATTGCTGGACCATAGGTTGTTCTATGTTTAATTTTTTGAAGAACCTCCCTACTGTTTTCCACAGTGGCTACACCAATGTATATTCCCACCAACAGTGCACAATGGTTCCCTTTTCTCTGCATCTTTACTAATACTTGTTATTTCTTGTCTTTTTGATGATAGCCATTCTAACAGCTGTGAAGTGATATATCACGGTGCTTTTGATTCACATTTCCCTGATGATCAGTGATGCTAACCACCTTTCCATGTTTTTGTCGGCCATTTATGTGTCTTCTTTGGAAAAATGTCTGTTATATGGTTTCTTTTTATAAATGTCTACTCAAGTGCTTTCCCCATTTTTAAATTGGGTTGTCTTTTTGTTGTCAGGTGTCAGGAGTTCTTTATGTGTTCTAGATACTAGATCCTTAACAGGTATCTAATTTGCAATTATTTTATCCCATTCTATTGGTTGTCTTTTCACTCTCTTGGTAATGTCTTTTGATGCATAAAAGTTTTTAATTTGATGAAGTCCAATTTATTTATTTTTATTTTTGTTGCTTGTGCTTGCTTTCAGTGTCATGTCTAAGATTTCACTGCCAAATCCAAGGTCATGAAAATTTACCTCCATGTTTTCTTTTAAGAGTTTTATGGTTTTAGGGACACATGGGTGACTCAGTCGGTTAAGCGACTGCCTTCTGCTGGGGTCATGATCCCAGGATCCTGGGATTGGGCCCCACATTAGGCTCTCTGCCCAGGAAAGAACCTGCTTCTCTCTCTCCCTCTGCCTGCTGCTCCATCTGCTTGTGTTTCTCTTTCTCTGTCAAATAAATAAATAAATAAAAATTTTAAAAAAGAGTATTAGGTTTTTAGCTCTTATAGTCAAATTGTTGATCCATTTTGAGTTAAGTTTTGTATGCAGTGTGAAATTGGGTTCCAACTTCATTCTACAGCATGCAAATAACCTATAAATAAGTTTGAATTTTATTTAATTTTTTAAAAAGATTTTGTTTATTTATTTATTTGAGAGAGAGAGAGAGAGAGAGAGAGAGGAAGAGCAGAGGGAGGGAGAGGGAGGGGGAAAGAATCTCAAGCAGACTCTGTGTTGAGCATGGAGCCTGACATGGGGCTCGATCTCACTACCCTGAGATCATTACCTAAGCTGAAACCAAGAGTCAGATACTCAACCAAGTGGACTACCCAGGTGTCTCTAAAGTTGAATTAAAAAAAAATTTGAAAACCTTAAATTTGCAAGAATAGTACAAAATAATTTTCCGTGTATTATTTGAGAGTAAACTGCCAACATGGTGCCCTGTTAAACCCCTGATACTTCAGTGTGTATTTCCCACAAAATAAATTCCTACAAGATAATTTTACAGAATCACAATACAATAATCAAAATCAGGAAGTTAATATTCATCTGTTAGTACTGCCTAATCTTTAACTCCATCAAAGTTTTTCTGGTTGTCCTAATAATATCCTTTATAGTAAAGGGTACAATTCAGAATCATTTAGCTATCCAATCTCTTTAGTCTCTTGTCTGGAACAGTTCGGCAGTGTTTCCTTAACTTGCATGATCTTGATACTTTTGAAGATTACGGGTCAGTTGTGTTATGGCATGTCTCTTAATTTGGTTTTGTCTGATGTTTCCTCAAGATTAGATTCAGGTGTTGCATCTTTGGCAGGAGTATCACAGAAGCCACCCTGTGACTCTTCTCATTGCATCCTATCAGGTAGTGTGATTTCAATTTGTCTCATTACCGATGAAGGTCACTTTAAGCCCTTGATTAAGATGGTGTCAAGCTAGCCTCCTCCATTGTCAACTTATACTTTTTCTCCTTGTAATTAGTAAGTATTTTGTGGGAAGAATCTTGAGTAATGTAAATATCACAACTGTCATCAAAATTTTAGTTTATTTATTTATTTAAATTTAGTATCTTGATTTCTGATTTTATTAATGGGTCAGAATCTGTTTTTATTACTTTTAATAGACTTTGTTTTTTTAAAGCAGTTTTAGGTTCACAGCAAAATTGAATGGGAGGTACAAAGATTATCCATATATCTCCTGCCCCCACATATACACTGCTTCCCCAACCAATGTCCAACACCACAGTGGTACATTTGTTACAACTGATGAACCTACAGTGACATCATTATCACCCAAAGTCCATAGTTTACATCAGGGTTCACTCTTGGTGTTGTGTAGTTTTTGGTTTTGACAAATGTATAATGGCATATACTCACCATTATAGTAGAATACAGAATAATTTCACTGTTTTAAATATCCTCTGTGCTCCACCTATTCATCCCTCCCTTCCCCATAAGCCTTGGCAACTACTGGTCTTTCTTCTGTTCCTAAAGTTTTGCCTTCTCCAGGATGTTTTGATTGGAATCATACAGTATACAGCCTATTCAGATTGGCTTCTTTCACTTAGTAGTATGTATTTAAGGTTTCTCCATGTCTTCTTATGGTTTCATAGTTCATTTCTTCTTAGTGCCAAATAGTGGTCCATTGTCTGGGGGTACCAAATCCACTCACCTTCTGAAGAAAATCCTGATTGCTTCCAAGTTTTGGCAATTATGGATAAAGTGGTTATGAACATCAATGTTAAGGTTTTTGTGTAGACATGAGCTTTAAAATCCATTTAGGTAAATACAAAGAAGCATGATCGCTGGATCCTATGGTAGAAGTACATTTAGTTTTGTAGGAAACTGCCACAGTGTCTTCCAAAGTGGCTGTACCACTTTGCATTCCCACCAGAAATAAATGAGAGCTCCTATTGCTCCACATCTTCGTCAGCATTTGGTGGTGTTAATATTTTAGATTTTGGCTATTTGAATAGGTGTGTAGTAGTATTTGTCTTAATTTATATTTTTCTAATGACATGTGATGTTGAACATCTTTTCATGTGCTTATTTATCATCTGTATATCTTTTTTGGTGAGGTGTCTGTTCAGGTCTTTTGTCTATTTTAAAATCAGGATGTTTGTCTTCTTCTTATTAGGTTTCAAGAGTTCTTTGTATATTTTGGGTAACAGACCTTTATAAGACAGGTTTTTTTACAAATAAATTTTTAACAAATTTTCTTCCAGTCTGTAGCATGTCTTCTCATTCTTTTGATGGTATTTTCCCAGAGCAGAAGTTTTTAATGTTAATGAAGTCCAGCTTGTCAACTATTTTTTTCATGGATCATGCCTAAGGTCAACTAGATTTAATCCTATGTTATCTTCTAGAAGTTTTATAGTTTTGCATTTTACATTTAGGTCTGTGATGCATTTTGAATTAACTTTTGTGAAGGGTGTAAAGTCTGTGTCCAGATTATTATTATTATTATTTTTGCATGTGGATGTACAGTTGTTCCAGCACCATTCATTGAAAAGACCATATTTGCTCCCTAATATTGCCTTTATTTTTGTGTCAAGAACAGCTGACTATATTTATGTGGATCTATATCTGGGCTTTATATTCTGTTCCACTGATATATTTGTCTATTCTTTTGCCAATACCACACTGTCTAGATTACTATAGTTTCATAGTAAGTCTTGAAGTTGGGTAGTTCCAGTCATGCAACTTTATTCTTCTCCTTCAATACTATTCTCCTTCTCCTAACTACAAAATAATTTGGTCAGAATTTAATTGTGATTGCATTGACTTTATAGATCAAGTTGGGAAGAACTGATTTCTTGACCATATTGAGTCTTCCTATCCATGAACATGGAATACCTCTCCATTTATTTAGTTCTTTGATCCCATTCATCAGCATTTTGTAGTTTTCCCTCATATAGGTATTGTATATATTTTGCCAGGTTTAACCTAGCTATTTCATTTTTGGGAGCTGTTAATGTAAATGATATATTGTTTTTAATTTCAAAATCCTCTTTTTCATTGCTAGTATATAGGAAATGAGTTGACTTTTCTTATTCAACTTGTATCTTGCATCCTTACTGAAATTGCTTATTAATTTCAAGAGTTTTTTTTTAGAGACTTTATATTTTAGGGCAGTTTTAGGTTTATAATACATTTTTTAAAGATTTTATTTATTTATCTGAGAGAGAGAAGAGTGAGAGAGTGGAGCTGGGGGAGGGCAGAGGTAGAAGAAGGAGGAAGCTCCCCTCTGAGCAGAACCCTGAGATCATGTCCTGAGCCCAAGTCAGACACTTAACCTACTGAGTCATCCAGGCACCCCTACAATGCATTTGAAAGGAAGGTACAGATATCTTCCATATACTGCCTGACCCCATGCATACACAGCCTCTCCCATTACCAACATCACTCACCAGAATGGTACTTTTTTTTTTTTTTTAACCAAAGATGAACCGATATTGACATCATAATCACCCAAAGCCCACAGTTTATTTTAGGGTTTGCTCTTGGTGTTATATACTCTATGGCTTTGGGCAAATGCACAATGGCATGTATACATCATTATAATATCATACAGAGTTTTCACTGCCCTAAAAATCCTCTGTGTTTTGCTTATTAACCCAACCCCCACCCCAGGAACCACTAATCTTCTTGTTGTCTCCATAATTTTGCCTTAATATTATATAAATTATATAAATATATATAAATTATTATGTAAATTATATAAATATATAATATTTATTTCAGATTGGCTTCTTTCACTTAGTAATATGCATCTATAGTTTCTCCATGTCTTCTATGGCTTGATAGCTTATTTCTTTTTAGTGCTGAATAATAGTCCATTGTCTGGCTGTACTAGTTTGTTTATCCATTCACCTACTGATGGGCTACTTGGCTGCTTCCAAGTTGCAGTAGTTATGGATAAAGCTGTGTTTCCAGGAGTTTTTACTTTTTTTCCTTCAGATTTTCTACATAGACTATCATGTTGCTTGTGAACAAAGACAGTTTTCTTTTTTCCCAATCTTTATGCTTTTTATTTCTTCTCATCTTATTGCATTAACTAGTACTTCCAGTATAATGCTGAATAGTTGTCAGAGGGGACAACCTTGCCTTATACCTGATCTTAGTGGAAAAGTTTCTTGTCATAAGTGTGATGTTAGTTAGAGGTTTTCTGTAGATGCCCTTTATCAAGTGGAGGAAGTTCCTCTCTACTTCTAGTTTGCTGAGAGCTGTTTTTTTTTTTTTTTTTTTTTTTTTTTAATCATGATTGGGTGTTGGGTTTTGCCAAATGCTCTCTCCCCATCTATTGATAAGATCATGTGATTTTTCTTCTTTAGCTTGTTAATGTGATATTAATGTTATTATTTATTTTGATACTCTACTTGTCCTTAATTTAGCCAGAAGGAGCCCCTTCCGGTTGCTTTCTGTTCTTATGATAAATCCTTATCTATCTTTGAGTGTTTCCTTACAGTCTAGCACAACAAGATGTTCCAGGCTCACCTTGTACTTTTCCTACCTCAGTCCTGGAACCAGCCATTTTTCCAAAGATCTCTGGTAATTTTTGGTAGAAAATGTATCTAGAAACCCAAGATCTGGGCTCTAGGTGTGCTCATCGCTATTTTAGGTGAGGGTGGTGGCAGGTGCTCCCAGACATCTTGTTATATTTCTATTTATTTTACTCTAGCCAGGACTGGCCTGCTGTGCAGACATCCTTCTAATTATGTCACTGCCTCTGACCACACTCCTGTGGGAGTGTTAACCCTAACACCCCACTGCTGGGCCATTCCCACCCCTGTGTGACAGACTCCCTTATCTTGCTGGGGCTTCAGTATCTGTTCAGGATCACCTTTTTAGGCTGTAACACCCCACATCAGACAACTCTTCACTTGTTGCTCTCCACATCCAGCCTTGCCTGGCCCACCTTACCTAGTGGCTCTTGGCTGAATTGTTCAGAAAGGGAAGAGAATAAGGAGAGGAAGAGAAGGAGGAGATTGGGGTGAATTTTTAAGTTAAAACTTAAAATACCTACAGAACTTAAAACTTAAAATACCTAAATGATAGGCCTGAAATTCAGTGATTGTTTACAAAGTGAACACATCCTTGTAACCACCACCCAGATGGTTTACATACTAAGGGATCATTCAAGCTTCTGTGTGGAGAACAGATGGAAAGGGAGTCAAAAGTAGACACAGGAAGATTTGTTGCATACTGATATCCAGGTGAGAGATCACAGGACCTTAGATCAGGGAGGATGTGGTGAGGGGTAAGATGTGGTTATATTCAAGACTTATTTTGAAGGGAGAGCTCACAGAAATTGCTCCTGGATTAAATTTGGAACATGGGGGAAGGAGGGAGTCAAGGATGGCCCAAGGATTTTGACCTGAGACCTAGAAATAGATGCCACCATTTGCTGAGAGGGGAAAGACTCAGAGAAGACCTCCCTTATCCCAAGAAAGATCAAGTGTTCTCATGGACACATTAATTATATTTGAGATTCCAGTTAGACATCCAAGTGTGGGGGTTCTACAGGCTGCTGGGGCTGCAAGACAGTAGTTCCCAGGAGAAGTCTGGTTGAAGATACCAATGTGAAGGTCTCCAGTGGACAGATGACATTTAAAGCTGTGAATTGGGTGAGATCACCCAAAAGTGAGCATAGGTGGAAAAGAGATCTAAGAGATCTCTTAGCTTTGGAGCATTTGAAAGTTGGCAGAGAGTCAGCAAAGTAACCTAAGGATGTCAGTTGCCTCATCTAAAAATGGGTATAATACCTCTTCGGTGGGATCATTAAGGATTGACTATGTTAAAGACCCTAATGGGTAGTTAATATTGACCTTTCCTTTCCCTGCTCCCCCCAAAACTTTCCTCCTTCACTTACATTGTTCTGAGACTCTCCTATCTTCCTTGCTTCCTTTTTGTGTCTCTCCCCAGTTTCCTCATCTCTGTCTCCAAACACTGTACCCCTCTCCTCCTTCCAGTGAGGACTGACTTGTAAAACTCTCCATGAGCTAATATCACCTACTCTCCTTTCCCCCATCTCCCATCACACTTTTTACCATTACTTTTGAAGCTCTTTGTATGCCCCCGCTCAGTCTTGCCCCTTTAGCCTCACTTCTCAGAGGTAGTTTAACCAGATGACTGTGTTTCGAAGAATAAATATTGTCTGCTTTCTGCATTTTTACGTTTTATAAAAATGGAATCTTGTCTTCTTCTGTGGCTTGTTTTTAGTATTCAGCATTTTACTCCTGAGATACAGCTGTGTAGCTGCACGTAGTTATAATTCATTTGTTTTCTCCCACTGTGTGGCTACCCCGCAGTTTATGCTTCTACAGTGGATTGGCTTCCCAGTTGTTTCCAGATTTTGCTATTACAAGCAGTGCTGCTATGAACATTTTGTTGGTCTTCCATGGTGCAGTACAAGGGTTTCTTAGACTAGGAATATTCTGGGTATACTCTAGGAGTGGAGTTGGTGCCTCAAGAGAATGCAAATTGTCACCTTTTCTATAGATACAACATTGTTTCTCAAAGGGCTTGTACCATTTTACATTACCAACAGCATATATCTCTGTTTCCTTTAAGATGAGGAATGAAACAAAGGTAATTTATGAGCATCTGTATTCAATGTTGTACTATTCCACATCTTTTTTTTTTGAAGACTTTATTTATTTATTTATTTGACAGAGAGAGAGAGACACAGAGAGAGAGCGAGAGGGAACACAAGCAGGGGGAGTGGGAGAGGGAGAAGCAGGCTTCCCGCTGAGCAGGGAGCCCGATGTGGGGCTTGATCCCAGGACCCTAGGATCATGACCTGAGCCGAACGCAGCCGCTTAATGACTGAGTCACCCAGGCACCCCAACACAATCTTTGATTAATATGAGTAGATTTTTTGATTTTGCAAATGTGGTAACACATTACAGTTTTAATTTTTATCTCCTGAATACTAATGAAGTTGGATGTCATTACATGTTTTATTAGTCATCTGGTTTCCTCTGCTGTGAAGTGATTGTTTTAAATCTTTTGTTGGATTGTTTCATCTTCTACTTCTTGGTTTGTAGGAGTTCCTTATGTAAATTCTGACTATGGATGGCAAATGTCTTTTCCTAGTTCATGGCTTGTTTGTTCATTCTCTTTATGATGTGCTTTGATGAAAGTTCTTATTTTAATGTAATTAAATTTACTATTCTTTTCCTTTATAGTAAGTTCTTTTATGTCTTGTTTAAGAAGTCCTTCTCTGTCACAGGTTATAAAGATTAATTTCTTTTGTCTAATAAAAAGTTTTATATGTCTTTAATCTACCTGGAACTGGTTTCAGTGTATGGTGTGATGTAAAGTTTCAGTTTCATTCCCCTGTCCCATATGTATAATCAAGTATCCCAGCAGCAGTTATTGAAGAGCCCAACCTTTACTCATTAATCTACAATGCCAAGTTGGTCATAACTTATATGTTGATAGATGTGTGGGTCTATTTCTAGGATCTCTTTTCTTTCCATTGATTTTCCATTCATTTTGTCTTTCCCCATGCCAATATTTCATTGTCTCAACAATGAATAAATTTAAAATGATTTTGGATATCTTTAAAGATGAGTCTCCATTTTGTTCTTTGTTTAAATGAAATGAGTTGGGGAATGTTGCTTCATTTTCATTATTCTGGAATAGTTGGTGTGAATTTGGAAATACTTATTTTAAAGATTTTGTTGATAAAACCATCTGTGTTGATCTTTCCATTGTGGAAGTTTTTAATTGAAGCAAAAATTCTTTAGTGGTTTTGGAGTTATTCAGAGTTTCTATTTCTTCGTGAGTCAGTTTTGGTAATCTATACTTCTTTTCTTGGAATTTGTCCAACTCATTTAAGTTTTCGGATATCCTGGCATATAATTGTTTATATCTGCTTGCTATTTTTTAAAATCTCCATGCATCTGTAGTTATACCCTCTTTTCTATTATTATTTACTTGTGCTTTTCTCCTTTTATCTTTTCATCAGTTTTGCCATAATTCTTTTCAGTTTTGCTAATCTTGTTTTTCTTTCAGCACTAATTCTGTCACAGTTTTTTCTTTTAAATAATTTCAAACCTACCCAAGTTTGTAAGAATAGTACAGTGAAAACATATTCATCCTTTATTTAACTTCATCAAATACTAACAGTTTGCCACATCTATGCTGTCTCTTTTTCTCTCTCTCTCTCTTTTTTTTTTTCCATAACAATTTTAGGGTAAGATAGAGATATCATGAAGGGATATGAGCCAAGGAATGTGGGAAATGGTTTTAAACTGGAGGTGGTCCTAAGGTGCCAGCTAGCAAGGAAATAGGGATCTCAGTCTTACCACCACAAGGAACTGAATTCTGCCAGCCACCTGAATGAGCAAGAAAGTGGATCTTCCCCAGAGCCTCCGAAAAGGAATGCAGCTCTTCTGACACCTTGTTTTAGCCCAGTGAGATCCCTATCAGCCTACTGACCTACATAATTATAAAATAATAAATTTGTGTTAAGCCACTAAGTTTGTGGTAATTTATTATACCAGTCATAGAAAACTTAATTTGGATTTGTTTGGTTGCTTCTTCATGATTAGATGCAAGTTTATTGGTCTTTCAAATAATCAGTTTGGGGCTTATTAATCCTCTAAAATGTATGTTCTCTATTTCATTAATCTCTATTCTTATCTTTATTGTTTCCTTCATTCTACTGTCCTTGAAGTTGTTTAAGTAGAATATTTAGCTCATTAGTTTCATCCTTCATTCTTTGTAATATAAACATTTAAAGCTACAAATTTCCTTCTTGAGATCCTTATAACTGTATCCTACAAGTTTCAATATGAAAATATTTTCATTACCATTCAATTCTAAATATTTTCTCATTTCCATTGTGTTTTCTTTTTTGAGCAATGAGTCATTTAGAAATGGTTTTAAATTTGGAAATGTATGGTATTCTCCATTATTTTATTATTATTGGTTTTTTATTTATTTGCATTATGATTAGAAAATGTGATCTGTAGGACACAAAAATCTTCGAAATGTTGATGAAAACTGACCTATGTATGCTTGAGAATATACTGACTGTAATGTTCTATATATGACCATCAGATCAAGCTTATTAATTGTGTCAAATTTTCTGTATGTTTACTGATATTTTGGTCTGTGGTATCTATCAATTACTGGAAAAAGTGTGTTAAAATCCCTACTATATAGTGGATTTGTCAATTTCTCCTGTAGTTCTGTCAGTTTTTCCTCAAATGTTTTTAGTTCATGTTATTGGTTGCATACAAGTTTAGAATGTTTTATCTTTTGGTGAATTTGACCTTTTCCCCATGATTTAGTGACCTTCCTCATTCCTAATAATACCTTTTTTATTAAAGTATATTTTTCTGATTTTAATATAATTACCCCATCTTTCTCTTTTAGTTAGTATTTGCCTATCTTTTTCCATTCTTTTACTTTAAATCCTTGTGAGTATTTATGTAACTCATAAATGGTACTTACCTGTATTTTAAAAAATTCTCCCTGTTAATTGGAATTTTAGATAATTAATGATTATTTGGATTTTTTCTTTTTATCATTTTGCCATATCTGTTTTTTTTTTCCATGTCTTTTCTAGTCATTTTGGGGAGACTATTTTTCTCATTTTATCTTAATCCTCTTTGAAAGTTAGATACCTTATTGCTATGATTTAGTCATTAGTCTAGAAACTTTAACAGACTCACTTAATTAATCAAATTAAAAAATTAATTGCCATTATCCTTTTTCCCCAAGTGCAAGCTAAAACAGCATCATCATTCTTCTAATCTATTATCGTGATGTATTTTAATTCTACTTTGGTTTTTTAATCCCACGTGGTATTAATGGTTTGGTCAGATTTGTTGCATAGATTTACCCAACACCCACTGTCTTCCTTGCTTTTCATTCCTTCTTGCTTCCATGACCTTCAATCTGGGATTTCTTTTCTCCTGCCTGAAGGAATGCTTTAGCATTTTTTTAAATGAAGATCTGTTTCTGACAAAGTTGTTCAATTTTTGTTTGAAAATATCTTTGTGTTAGTCTCATTTTTGTGTGTGTGTGTGTGTGTTAGTCTCATTTTAAAAGATTTTTCTCTGGATGCAGATTGTAGTTTTGTTTTTCTATTACATCAAAGATATTATTCCACTGACTTCTGGTATCTCTTGTTGTTGCAAAGTCAATTGTCAAGTCTCCTTGTTGCTAACCTAGAGGCCATCTGTTTTCTCTCTTTGGCTACTTTTATGAGCTCTTTTTCTTTACTATTTTTCATTTTTATTATAATGTATCTAGATGTTAGAGTTGCCAGAAAAAATATAAGATACCCATTAAATTTAAATTTCTGGTAAACAACAAATACATTTTTAGTGTAAGTATGTTCCAAATATTATATGGGATATATGCTTAAAAAGATTCTTCATTGTTTATCTGAAATTCAAATTTAGCTAAGAGTCATATTTTTATGTGCTAAATCTGGTAACACTAGTTGTTGTTAGTTTCTTTTCATTTACCCTTCTTGAGCTTCTTTAGGTTCTTAAATCTGTATTTATTTATAATCACTGTTTATGGATATTTCTCAGATATAATGCCGGACTCAATGACTACTATCCCTTCAAATCTTGTCTCTTCACTATTCTTTCTCAAGCCTCCTTTGGTAACTATAATTAGGTATATGTCATATCTTTTCATACTCATCTCTATGGTTCTTAATCTCTCTTTGATATTTTCTACCTCTGTGAGTTCTGTTTCATTCTTCTTCAACTGTGTCTAATTTGCTCTTAAAGTCATATACTGAGTTGTAAACTTTAGTCATTATACTTTTCCTTTTTTTGAGGAAAAGATTTTATTTTTAAGTAATCTCTATACCCAATGTGGTGCTCAAACTTAGAACCCCAAGATCAAGAGTTGCATGCTCTACCTACTGAGCCAGCCAGGTCCCTCTATATTTTTCATTTTTAATCTTTTTTTTAATCCACAAAGTCACTTTTATAGATACCCTCTACTTAAATTTTTAATACGGCTTAAAAGCATTATTAAATATAGGGGCATCTGCATAGCTTAGTCAGTTAAGCATCTGCCCTCAACAGGTCATGATCCTGGGGTCCTGGGTTTGAGTCCCACATCATGCTTCCCTGTTCAGTGGAGAGTCTGCTTCTCCCTCTTCCTCTGCTGCTCCCCCTGCTTGTGTTCTCTCTATCAAATAAATAAATAAAATCTTTAAAAAATGTTAGCTATTAAATATATAAAATTATTTTAAATTCTATATTGGGGGAATTCCAGTGTTTGAGGCCTTTGTGGGTCTGAATCTACTACCTGTTGTTTTTGCTGACTCTTACTCATGATGCCTGATTTCCTTGTTTGTTTTCTAACTGTGACTGTGAGCTAAAATATCAGAATTTTACCTTTGGGTAATCTTCGAGGCTTGTGTTAAATGTGAATTCCTACAGAGGGGATTTGCATTGACTTCTGCCAGGAGCCTCTGGTCATTACCAAGTTGAGACTACTTTATTTATTTAATTATTTTAAAAAAGATCTTATTTAGGGGTGCCTGGGTGGCTCAGTGGGTTAAAGCCTCTGCCTTCAGCTTAGGTCATGATCCCAAGGTCTTGGGATCAAGCCCTGCATTGGGCTCTCTGCTCAGCAGGGAGCCTGCTTCCTCCTCTCTCTCTGCCTGCCTCTCTGCCTGCTTGTGATCTCTGTCTGTCAAATACATAAATAAAATCTTAAAAAAAAAAGATTTTATTTATTTATTTGAGAGAGAGCTCAAGCAAAGGTGGGGGCAAAGGAGGAACAGAGGGAGAAGAAGACTCCCCGCTGAGTGGGGAACCCAAAGCAGGTCTCCATTCCAGGACCCTTAGATCATGACCTGAGCCAAAGGCACATGTTTAACTGACTGAGCCACCCAGGCACCCCTGAGACCGCTTTCAACTAAATTCTTGGCTTGGTGTTTCTGACCTACCCACGTACAGTGAATTCAGGCTGCAAGCCCTCTTAACAAGTTTGGCTTGTAGCTACAAATTCTAAGAGAGGCTTTTCTCCCCTTCCATTAATTGCCAATGTTCACTATAAGCAATTTGTTTTGTAGTCCTCAAGGAGTAGGGGGTAGAGCACTTTTGTTCTAGTTCACCTTGACACCAGTGTGTAACTTGGGGTATTGGCTTCAGGTGGAGAGGGTTTTCTCCTACAGTTCTCATCTTGCATGGGCTCTGGGTTTTGTCTCTGATGTTCATTTCATGTAGATTTAGAGCATTGTTAGCATCTCTGAGTTCCCGTGTTCACATAGTTTTGTTAGGAATATGCTTTACCTTTCTGAGAGTTAATGGATGCAATTAATGTATTTTTTTTCCTAGCTAGCATGTGTGGTTGATTTTGGTTGGAGGGTATAATGAGCGTTTAGTATAGCATTGTGTTGGAAACCCAATTCTCCCTTTTCCCTGTTAACAATTCTTTACCAGAAACCTGTGAAATCAGCTTCTGGGTGGTTTTCTCTTCTTAATATGTTATTGTTTTTGAATGTGCAACTTAGGGACACTGTCAGATATGATTACCATAGCACTGAACTTTTAATTTAGGCTGAATTTCATTCATTCACTTATCGTTTGCTCATCAAATTTTACTAAGTCTACGTTAAAAGCCAGGATTTTTATTAAGTCCTGGGGATTCAGGGTGGACAAGGCAGACTCAACCCTTGCCTGCCCTCATCAGGCTCACAGTCTGGTGACTTGAATTTACAGTACAGTACTAAGCACTTTATATACATTATTTAATGTAATCCTCATAACAATGCTGTAGGCTGTGTATAACCATTTTGTAAATTAGGAAAAGAAGACACAGAAAAATTATATAAATCACCTAAGGTCAGACAGCTAATAAGAGGTAGATCAGAGACTTGAACCCAGGTCTGTCTGGCTATAAAGCCTTTGTCCTTAACCATTTTTCTGTTTTCTGTTATGCCAAGAGAGGGCACTGTTGGGTATGCCAGAAGTAAAGGGCCTTTTTTGCTTACCTATATGGAGGGATATGCAGGTAGAACCATTATTCGTTTTCTTTTTGTTGTTGTTGTTGTTGTTAATCCTTTTAAAAATTTAAATCCAGTTAGCCAACGTATAGTAAGTACATCATTAGTTTTTGATGTAGTGTTCAATGATATTTTGGGGTCAAAAATGTTTGCAAACCACTGTACTTTATCATACTTCTCTTAACATGGACTCAGAGGAGAAGTCTCTTTATTTTCATTTTTTTTTAAAGATTTTATTTATTTATTTATTTGACAGACGAAGATCACAAGTAGGCAGAGAAGCAGGCAGAGAGAGAGGAGGAAGCAGGCTGTCCGCAGAGCGGAGAGCCCGATGAGGGGTTCGATCCCAAGACCCTGGGATCATGACCTGAGCCGAAGGCAGAGGCTTTAACCCACTGAGCCACCCAGGCGCCCCTCTTTATTTTCATTTTTAAAATGGGAATAATAGTTGCTACTTCATAGGGTTATTATGAAGAGTAAAGATATCTAACAATATTAGTTTTCCTTGGATGACTTTAAGTCAGGTTTAACCCATGATCAGAGTTTGGAGTTCCAAGGTATGGGAATGAGGCAGAGAAAAGTTCATTTTCAGGACCTCTGTAGCAGATGTGGAAGACAACCAGGAAGAAGGAATTAATAGCATCTTAGGGAGGTATCATGGGGCTGTGGTGCCGCTGTTGTCACTTCTGTAAAACACACCCTGCATAGCAATGGTGTCAGAAGCCAAGTGTTCCTTGGAATGTGAGGCCAGCTGGTTCTCTGGATAAAAAATCAGGAGACTTTGAGGGCAAGACCCTTTCCCTCACTGGGCTTCGATGTCTTTGTATGTATAATGAGGACATTTGACCTTTCTACTTCTGTACTCTATGGTCTGGTGATTCTGTGAGATGCTCAGAGAGAGACTTTTTTCTGTGCTGTGTCCAGGGAAGAGCAGGTGGTAGAAAGTTAGGGAGCAGGAGACCTAACTTTTCCTGTCCGCAATCAATGTCCCTGTTTTAAGTACAGTCAGGTTTTCACCTGTAGCACCTAGAGCACGTATAGCACCACATGTCTCAATGCCACAGCCGCATCTTTCCCAAATCAGCCTGTATTGTGCCTCTTCTAAGTGGCCCTCCTTGATCCTCCTGCTCTGAGATTTCCAGAACATGTTGCCCAGCCTCCTCCATAACTCCTGCATTTCTTTCTTGTCAGGACTGGGTTTCCTGCACTCCTGGACCCCACCTCACCACATCACGCCACCCTGGCATCCAGAGCAATTCCTGATGAATGTGTGAAAGACAGGAAATCGGTGTAAAATAATTCCACTGAAGGATTTTAAAGATGGGTAGCTTTTCTATATTATATATGATATAAAAATTTTTTATAGCATGTAAACATAAAATAGTATTTCTCTGGATTTTAGATGTTTGTGGTAGAAATTTCATAAATGTTAGAAGTGTCATGATGAGAAGAACCACCCTTGCAGTCCCCTCCACTCCCTTCATCCCGTCACCCAAGGAAAGCCATTGTCAATGGCCTGGTGGACTTCATGCCCATCTTTCTTCTCCCTGTGACCATACCGGCTTCCTGCTGCATATGGAGTTTGCTCCTCTGTGCTTATCACTCAGGAGTCTTCGGGAGACTTTCCCCATAGCCTTTAGTGTTCTTTGAGAACACGGTATTGAATGGCTGTTGGGTGTTTCAAACCCACTGAGGTCCCAGCTGTGAGGAGCTGAGCCATGCAGAGGACCTACTAAGAGGCTCTTGGTTCTGGGAGCTTGGAAGTAGACCATCTCTATCACCTCCCTGGCTGCCATTCATGGGGTACCCACTGCAGGCCCAAGCACTGCCAGCTGTTCCTCTAATCCTCCCCAACCACCCTGGCTACTCTGAGAGGAGGGTTCCGCAGAGACAGAAACTCTGGAAAGCTCAGAGAGGTGAAGTGACTTACTGAGAGTCAGCCAGCTAGCAAATGGTGGATTAAGGTCCCTTCTTCCCAGCCTTCTGCAGTGATCTGGTCAGTGCTGCTGGCACCCCAGGGGAAAGCAAAGAGTGGCCTCTTTTTTTTTTTTTTTTAAAGATTTTATTTATTTATTTGACAGACAGAGATCACAGGTAGGCAGAGAGGCAGGCAGAGAGAGGAAGGGAAGCAGGCTCCCTGCTGAGCAGAGAGCCAGATGTGGGGCTCGATCCCAGGACCCTGGGATCATGACCTGAGCCGAAGGCAGAGGCTTTAACCCACTGAGCCACCCAGGCGCCCCAAAGAGTGGCCTCTTGAAGCATTAACCCCTGTGGCTGGGCTGCTGCTGGGGCTGAGCTGGCCACTCTAGGTGGGGAGTTGGACCCCTGCTCAGTCTGGAGCTTCTGCTTCCTGCTCAACGACTCCTGGGGCACCACCTCCAAACCCCTCCACCCCAATTGCCAGCAGGTTAGCTGTGAAGTTAACTGGCTTGGGATCACAAGCTCACAGCTCTGTGCTCAGGGCGGCAGGGGAGCCGTCTGGTGGGAGTGAGGGGGGCGCGGAGGGAGGCTGTGGGGCCCCAAATAGCAAAACTTCTCTGATTACTCCTCTCCATTGAAGAGTCTTGGGTGATTCATTAGCATGGAGAGGAGGATGATTAGTTGGTTAATTATGAAGGGGGAAGGACCCCCCACTCCCAGCTATCCAGTATGCCCATGAACACAGAGAACCGACAGGCTAATTAATTGGCTAATTATGAAGGGGAGGATGAATCCCCCAAGCTATCCGGTACCTCCAGGGACACAGAGAACCGCTGTCCTCCCCCAGACCTTTCCCACCCTTGTTCTTCTCCAGAGATTCAGGGTTTCTCCCCTATGTGATAAAGACTCCTATCTGTGCCAGTGGGGACACCATTTGTCACCCTCAGAATCTGCGCCAAGAATGTGGGGGGGGGGTTTATTGTGTGTAGTAACGGCTATTACATGAGTTGGCATTCTTTTCCACCCACAGGCTTAAAAACTTCCTGGTTATAATTAGAACCATTTCTAACTGTTTTGACATGTATTGGGGGGCTGCCCACTCTCAGCCGAGCTGCTGAGGGCAGAGCCAGAAAGCTGAGTTCTAGTCCTACCGTCAGCCACTGAGGCCATTAGCTATGCTTAACTGAGAGCCTCATGGTTAGAAGTCCTTGGACCATGAAGGAGAGAGCTGCTCCCTCTCCAGTCACCACGCTCATGTCCTGATTCTCATTCACAGCTTCCCCTTCCTTTCTGCTGGAGAGACTGGACAGGGGTGATAGAGGGGGGATAGTTCCTGCCTGAACCCGATGATGTTTGGATAAGAATATATTTTCACATGTTAAATTCTTAGGTGAAGGGACCTTAGCTGTCATTTAATTGTGTGGTTTTTCAACTCCTGGGGAGACTTTCAAAACCATACATACGTGCCCAGCCTCACCTTGCCCTGTTGATTCAGTCTCCCGACTCAGGTGGGTGCTTGGAAAAGGTCTCGCAGGTGGTTTTATTTTTTTTAATTGAAATTTTAATTTTGAGTTACAGATTCACATTCTGTTGTAGGAAATAATACAGAGCAATCATTCAGTGGGTGGAAAACAAGACTTAGGTCCTCAGGGTTTACCTGGTCCGGAGAAGGTCTGCCCGGAGTTCTTCTGGAGAAACTGCTGCAGAGAAAAACTCAAGATGTTGATGAGCCAGAGGGAGGACGGGAGAGACCCCTTCTCACAGGGGACTCCCCAGCACAGTGCCCACTGTTCCATTTGCACAAGAAACAGCTCAGCTCACCCCGTGGGTCCCAGATCTGGCTGATCACCTAATCATCTGGACAGGTTATAAGAATATAAATTCCTAGGTGCCATCTCAGAGACTCAAAGTCAGCAGGTACAGTTGTGGGACCCGGGAGTCTGCTGTTAATAAAAGCCCCCCCGCCAGTGGGGGTTGGGGTTCCCTCCTAGAGGTCGTATCGCAGACCAGTGTCTGAGAACTTCAGCTTGATCTCGTAAAAGGCATCATCCCCTGTCGTCCCAAGTGGTGTCCCTCCCTGGAGTATGACCCAATCATATAGATATTAATAAGAACAAGTGATGTTTGTTAAGCATTTCCTGTATGCCAAGAAGTAGTTGAAGCATTTACACACTCATACACATTATCTATGCTCCTGTGTATAATTATATCATCTATAGTCATCTGTGTGAGTCATCTATGTGAGTATACAAACACATATACTCTTTCCAAGAGCCCTGTGGGCTAAAGGCTATTAACATCCCCATTTTCCAGATAAATAGATGAGCCCTTGAGAAGTTAGGGATGTGGCAGAGCTGTCTGCAGCTGGGCTGCAAGGTGCACCCAGGTTAGGGTACACCCATAGCCCAGGTGCCAGCAGAAGGCTTGGAAGGCTCCAACAACACTCACAAGTCACATGTGTGGAATCAAGAAAGACTGCATGGAGGAGGCAGCCTTGGCTAGACCCCACTGTCCTTGGACAGGAGACACCTAACCTGTGATGACAATCTGCTTGCCACCGGCTTCCTTCTTTGACCTGAGACCTCTGATCTGCCAACATGAGGCGTGTGGCAGTCAGAGCCAGGTGGCACCTTTGGACCCAGCAGACCAAACCCCCTCAGTCCCTCCTTAGCGGTCACTTCCTCCTGTCCTCTCTGTCCATGGCGAGTTCCATGTTCCCAGGGCTCTGCTGGACTCCAGCTCTGTGGGGCGGGGGCAGGGAGAGTGAGGTGAGATAGGTGTCAGACCCCATCTGGGCTTAAGATGCGAGAAGAGGAAATGGGCTGAGGGTCGCAGGCATGGTTTCAAGTTATATACAACGGGCTTTCTGAGGTATGTTTTGGGCCGGAGTGGCTGGGGCCTTAGCAACTCCGTGGGCTCCAGGACTAGCCGGACCCCCAGCCAAGTAAGACAAGGCTCTGTGATCTCTGGCAGGTGCCTTGCCCTCTCTGATCCTCGTTCTCCCCATGACCCCAGAGGTGGGGGTAATGACAGCAGCCTGGGGTTCACGAGGTTGTGTGCACTTGACTGAAGCAGGACTGCAAACCATCTAGCATGGGAGCTGCACATTAGAAGTATTTCATACATGTCTATTTTATTATTATTTAGAGACCCTTAAGGACACATTAGATACCCACTTCTTATTACTTTCAGCCTCAAAAATTGAAGTGATGGTGCCATGTTATGGGAAGTTAGCATTTATTTCCTTTCTTTTCTTTTTTCTTTTTTTTTTTTTTTTACTCCACCAAACATTTATGAAGCATCTACACTCCAGGCTCAGTCCAGGGGACAGAGCTGTGACCAGGTGGTCATAGTCCATGCTGGCTGGAGGCTCCAGCCTAGTGGGGGACAGAAATGACATGTCTGGGGCTGGGGTGGGAGGGCGCAGGGAGCTCCCTAGGCACTCAGCAGCAGGGACTCAGAACTTTTTGGAGTGAGGGTGGGAGAACCAAGCCAGTCCTCCTAAATCGGTAGGCATTGGTGGGCTGGGATCAGGGAGCGGGGTGTGGTGGGGGGGAAGCCAGGTGAGGGAATGGTATTCCAGGCAAAGGGAACTTGTAGTGGCAGAGGCTGATAAGGGAGAGGAGAATGCAGTGTGTTCCAGAACCTGAAAGCCCAAGGGGAGGGCCGTGAGGCTGGAGAGACCTCTCACAGGAGTTCTGGGAGGTCACCGGGCTGTCCCCCATGAAACTTTACTGGAGGGAGACCAGCAGCCTGGCTGAGAAGCCAAGGAGCCGAGACCAAAGCTCTCCAGGACCGCGTGGGGCTCCATACCTGCATCTTCGCCATCATCTTCAACAAGCCCCTACCTGTGTCCCAGCCTCTTTTGTGTGTGCTTAAGTAATTCCTGGGCTTCGTCACTGTTTTCTCTGGCCTGGGTTTCTGTTCCAATTATCCTTGGCACCCTTCTGTCCTCCCCCCATTCCCCATTATTTAATTTAAAACCATTCATCTAATTAGCATCTGTCGGGATGGTTTTGGTGTGGTTTTGCCTGGAAGGACTGGGCTGTGTTGGGCGACATCTTGGATTTTCTTCCAGCTCCAAGCCTCCACCATGAGGTTCCTGCATTTATTTTGGCCCAAGAATGTTCTGAGGCAGAGATTGGAGACCAGGAATTTGGGAGCTTCGTTGTCTCTGGGGCCAACTGTTTCTGGCAGCAGGGGTGAGTCCTTTGCTTTGGTACTCCGCCATTTCTCCATCCAGAGAGGGGCCAGCCCTGGTGCCCACCTGGCTTAGGGAATAGTGAGGGGGCCAGTAAATTTGTGACGTGTTTGGCATTTAATTTTTCAGTTTCCTTCCTCAGACTCTGAGGCTCCTCTCTTATGCCATCACCCCCTCATCTTTTTTCCCTAATGTTCTTCTGCATTTGTTGTGTTTCTTCACATCAATAGCGAGAGGTGGCAGGAATCAGCAGCAATCTCACTTTTTACTGTCCTTTGTGCTAGTCTTCTCCCCTGACTTGTCCTATTTGATCTTTTCTGAGCCTTCATTTGGTTCTTTTGTTCCCAAATTCACTCTCATGGCTGAACTGTGCAAAACTATCAAATAAAAAAACACCCCCTCAAAAGGCCCAGAATGTAGAATCAGAGAGATGAGTTTGCCTCCCATAATTCTCATGCATCTGTGTGTCACTTAGGAAACCTTCTGAGCCTCAGTTTCCTCATATGCAAAATGGAAAAAACAAACAAACAAAAAAAACCCCCAAACATCTGACATTCACTGTACTCATTCTCCACCAGGCAATGGGGTAAGTCTTCTGCATAGTGACCTAAGCAAATCCTTACAGTAAATCTGCTGGCAGGAGCATTCCCATTTTACAGACACAGAAACTGAGGCTGAGAGATTACCTGAGTCGTCCAAGGTCATAGAGTGCAAAGTTGGGACTTGAGCTCTGGTCCATTGTGGTCCCAAAGCCCATAGAATGTTCTGCACTTAGGTTGCTCTGAGGATGGAGGGGTCACAAGTGCCTGTGCTCACTTTGGTAACTCTATAGCTAGTGACAGGGATCTGGAAGACTGGGGGAAGAAGTTCTGAGTCATGAGTCTTTGGCACCAAGGGACTTGTGTCCTAGAGCAGAGTGCCGTGTAGATAGATATTAATTAAGAGTATGAATGAGAAACCAGAAGAAGGAAGCAGGGAAGTCTGGAAGGTTGTACCCTGTGGTTGTTTTGCTGCAAGCTGTTGGGTTTGCCACATTTGACATCATCTGTAATGTGGCAGTGGGGTTTTTCTTTGCAAGCTAATGCAAGGGTTGGATTTATTCCATTTCAGGGTTAGACTAATGGCTGTTGGTGAAAACATTTTCTGGGAATCAGATATTTGGATTTGTTCTTCTTTTTAGGGTCTCTGGAAAAGGGGAGGTAAGGGATAAACAGTCGCTGGAAAGGCATTGTTGCTATTAGCCCTTCATGTCCCAAGCTATGGAGACCCTGTTCTTGGGTCAGGAAGGCAAATGGATGTGACTTGGAGACACCAGAGAGAAACTCTATTGAGTGAAAAGGACCATTGAGATCAAGTCATTTCTCTGACCACAATTCTCTTTTTAAGAACAGTGTGGCTCTTTCTTCAGACCAGCCGATGCGTGGATCCTCGTCCAGGCCACATTCTCTGGGGCCGACCTGGGGCGGCAGAGGGGAGGAGGATTGGAACTGCCACTGGCACCACAGTGCTGTCCTCTGTGGGAGGAGGGGAGTCATGTGGATGTGTCTGTCAGGATGGGTCTTGAGTGTGTCTGTTGGGCAGGAAATAGCCGCTCAGGAGGAAAGAACGCCCCAGCGTGAACTTGCTTACTCAGAAGGAGCGAGAAGCCAACCCTTGAGTGGATGAAGGATGGGAGCGAGAGTAGGGACTCCAGGCTGTGTGAACTGGTTGGGGCTGACTCCTCATCTTTAAAGAGGGGAAGGTGGGTCCTGGTCCTCGAACTCCGTTTGCCCCAACAGTATCTCCCAAGGGATGACTGCTCAGATCTTTTATTGAGAACCTGGCCTGGTCTTACTTTTGAGAAGTCCCATTTTTGGGGCTCCGTTCACTATATCCGGGGTTCTTTCTAAAACCAATGGCTGGCTCCAGATCTCCACAGCACCACGAATGTGTAAAGATGGGCAAACAAGAAGCAGCAAGGAGCCAGGTACCTAGTGGCTCTCCAGTCCACAGAATAAGGGCCACGGGAGGCCAGAAAAGGGGTACCCATGGAGGGCTGGGTATTTGGCAAAGGATTTTTTAGAAGAGGTGTGACTTGAACTAGGTCAGGAAAGATGGGCAGACATCAGGATCCCTCCCAAACACATTCCTTTAAAAACATTCAAGACGACTGTTACTTCTTATTTGTGCCCTGAATTAAGAGGACAAAAATACCTTTGGTGAGATGGAAGTATCTGGAAGCAGCTCACTGTATCGGGCAGTTCTCTGAGGACTTTGGGACTGGCAGCCATAGGTCCTGTCCTCTGAGACCCTAAGAAAGTAAAGGAAACGGGCCACCAGGGTTGGCCTTTTTAACATTAAGTTAGCCCAGGGGTCCTGGAATCTTCTGCAACAGTAATGAAATTTGGGAGTAGTGGATCCACATCAGATCCAAATTACTCAAAAGGATCCCCAGAGGTGCCAAGCCAGGACCCCGAGCCTAGCTGTACCTCAGCTGTACCTCTGGGGAGCTTCTAAGTGGGACCCCTCCGCAGACATGAGAATCAGAATCTCTGGGAGAGGGACCCTGGGATCTGTAACTAGAAGATCCTGAAGCAGGCCCAGGGTGGGATGTGTATTTGGGGATCCCTCTTCGGGGCCCCTCACCATGTGAAGCATTTGACCTGGACCTTCTACATTTCCCCAGCAACCTCCCCATCCCGCCGTGAGCCTCTGATATGGGCCTAGGCCTGTGATGTTGTAGGAAATGTAGGCAGCCCTCCCCCCACGTTTGTGTGGGGTCCCCAACAGTGCATCTCAGCAGCTCTGGTCCACGGGTAAGCGGGCCCACTGGACCTTCCCCAAGCTCTTCTTTGAAGCAAGAACCGTTGGCATCCAGAGTTATCCTTTGTCCCGTGGGGAGACACTGGGACATGGCTAAATGCAGTTGTGAAAGCAATTTTTCTCAGATCAGGATCATATAAGACAATTCCTTGGCATTTAAATTATTGTAATGAGTTGAGTTCTACTTCAAAGGGGGCTAATTTAATATAAGAAGAGCTGGGGCTCTAAAGGGCTGTAATTAGATTTCTTTCCACACCCCCTCATGCTTTTTTTGTGAAGAGCAGCCAGGGCCGCTAGATTGTGTTATGTTTGGGTCCAGCATGAAGGAACTTGGAAGCCAGGCCTGGCTGGGGAAGGCCATCCGTCTGACTCAAGCCTGACAGCCCAGATCCTGCTCCCAGCAGGAGAGGGGCCTGACCACCATGAAAGTCAGTAAGATTTAGGGTGGCAGGGGCAGGGAGTGGGGAGGGAGGGGGTCTGGGGTGGCAGAGGCCTTCCTATTCTGGTTTGGTGAGATGGAGGGGGCAGTTAGGTGAGTGGGATCTGGAGCTGCACTGTGTCTGAATCCCAAGCCTTCCCTTTCCCACCTATGTGACCCTGAGGATGTGGCATTACCTCTCCACACCTCAGTTTCCTTATCTGCAAAATGGGCTAATGATAGAACCCATCCCATAAGGCAGTTGGGAACGCTAAATGTACTAGAACACATATAGTGGCTAGAACAGCCCCTGGCACAGAGGGACTATTGTTAATTATTTTCTAAAGGATGGACATCAAAAGATGGCTTCCCAAGGTTGGGACTGGTCTAATTTTGCATTGGGCTCAGAAGCCAGTGTGAGGAAATACTCAGGAGAGGATCTGTCTCTGCTGCTGTGATGAGATCAAAGAGACCACAGGTCAAGTCCTGGCTTTGCCACTTATTTGCTGTGTGGCCTTGGACAAATTGCTTTACCTCTCTGAGCTTTGGTGTCTTTGTCAATAAAGAAAAGATAAGAATAAACTCAAGTAAAAGAGAGGTGAAATGAAGGGAAGGTGGCCGTCGGAACACCCAGCACCTGGCCAGCTTCACAGTGGGACCTTAAATGTCATTACCCAAAACTATCCATTCTCAAAAGTAAACATTTTCACATATTCTATCTTTGGATGCATCTTGTGATTGGTGGTGTGTTATGGTTGCTGTTATCTGAGCAAACACCAAAAGCATCAGTGTCAAGACTTGTAGAGAATCCAGGGGGAGGTTGAAAACAAACTGGTTGTGGGGGGCGGTAGGGGGGGCATGGCAAGCTCTCCATGTTCAGTGACCTTGCCCACAAGGGGTCAAAGTGTGCCACTGCCACATCATGGTGAAGCCAGCCCAGGTGCCCAGCACCCATGCCTTGCATTTCTGTCGTGGATTCTTTCAGAAGAATCTCTCCCAAGATGATGGTGATCTGTAATGCCCACAGTGGGGCTGTGGCCTCCTGGGTGCCCGGTGCTGTGCTAGTTGCACCCATGTTGGCCCATCTGTGCAGCAGCAACAGCAATATGAACTGGAGGGCTCGCACGAGCCAGGCACCATGCCCGGCCCTTGACAGGTATCGTCTCATGGGATGCCGATGGGACACAGATGACAGGTGGTCTAAGGTGGGGGCTTCTGTTGTCAGAGGCCATGGGTTCGAATCTTGGCTTTGCTTCTTTCTGATCAACTTGGAAAGTCACTTAACCCACTTAGGTGTGCTTTTCCATCTGTCCGAGAAGAGGATCATAGTGTCACAGGCTATTAAAAAGATTAAATAATGCATGTGATGCTCCTGGCACAGCATCGGGCATGCTCAGCAGGTGTTCAAGTAACACTGCTGATTGTCTGTGTTGAAAATCATCTGTCCAGCAACCGGAATATTTAGGCATTGCGTGTCTATGAGAGATGAGGAAACAGAGACCCGGGGAGGTAAAATGACTTGACTAAGGTCACTGAGTAAGTAGATGGCTTGGCCAGGATTTAGAGCCAGGACTGGTGGACACCCACCCCTGCTCCCTCTGCTTAGTATTCTGCTGTCTCCTCAGTGACCAGGACTGCTATTCTTGTCTTGGGGAAGGGTCTAGAAGGCGATGTCCCCAGAGATCCCAGCCAGAGAGTAGGTGACAGTATAGCAGAAAGTTTAGGGGTGTAAGATCTGGAGTCAGCCCACCAACTTCATACTCCCTGGCTGTATGACTTTGGTCAAGTAACTTATCCTCCCTGGGCCTCTGTTTCTTTACTGGTAAAATCAGGTTGTTGACGATAAGGAGGACGAACTATAGTAGGAAATGTAAAGTGCTTGACGCCGGGCCTCCGCGTGTGTCCAGAGTTCAGTGTTAGAGTTCTCTTGGTGTATCCACCTGAAGGTGCACCCCAGGAAGCCTTCAGAGGTCGAGAGCCAGCCAGTAGGGCCTGCAGGGGTGGGAGGACTTTCGGACAGTGGCAAAACTATTGTCTCCAGTTCTCTGGCCAGGGTAGGGGTCCAGGAGGGCTGGCCAGCAGCCCCAGCTGTCCGGGCTAGTTGGGGTTTGGTCAATAGGAGAGATCAGATCCTGGAACTTGCATGCCAGGCAGGAGGGAGCCAGACTCTCAATGCCCATTTGGGAACACTGCATTAAAGGATTCCACTTCAAAGGCTCAATCTTCAGATGCCCGGCCCTTCCCCAGCCTCAACCACAGGCCATAGATTCTGCGCTGCAGCCGTGGGGCCTGCCAGCAACTCTGTTCTCCAGGGACGGAGAGGCGCTGCATTTCTGAGCTGGGACAGAACCCAGAGTGGCTGGGGCAGACCAGTGCCTCATCTACTCGAGCCTGAAGACATCAGACAGCGAATGAGAAGCATGTTGAGACTCTGCCTGATTTCTTTGAAGCAGGAGCACGAGCACAAGCTTCCCCTCCCTCTTTCATTCTCCTTCCTTATTCCTCTAGACATAAAGAAAATTTGGTTGATCCAGGTTAGTAAAAAGAAAAAAAATAAAAGTCCTCCATGAATTCACAGTCTGTGAATGTTTCGGTGCCTATTTTTTTTTCCTATGGGAAGATGTATGTGTAGACTTTTAAAAAAATACCCGGAAAATAGAATCATTTCTTTCTGTGAAGTGCTCAAAAACGGTACCTGGTACATAGTAAATGTTTAATAAATGTCATGTTATTATTATTATTGCTTCTATTTCATAGCCTGGTTTTCTCTCATTTTAAAAAGGATCTTATTTATTTATTTATTTATTTGAGAGAGAGAGTGCGGGGAGGGGCAGAGGGAGGGAGAGAGAGAGAGAGAGAGAAAGAGAGAGAGAGAGACAAGCAGACTCTCTAATGAATACAAAGCTTGACTCAGGGCTTGATCCCACAACTCTGAGATTATGACCTGAGCCGAAACCAAGAGTTGGACGCTTAACTGACTGAGCTACCCAGGCACCACCCAATTGTATCTCTTGAACAGAGATTTAACTCTCTGTGAATCAGATGTATGCCTCATTCATCTCTGTAATCTAATGCTTAGCACACAGTAGGTGCTTATTAAGTATTTTTTGAACAAATGGACTAAAAACATTTCTTCCTCTGATTAGATCTTCATTGTAATTGTAAATTGTAATATTTAACAGTGGCACAAGTAATGTATTGTTGATTTCGTTTCTAAAGCTGTGGTGGGTGCCTATTTTAAAAAATCACTCCCAACCTCTGAGCTCCTCAGCTCATTTAGCATCCCATCCCAGACTCATCCCCACCTGCAGGAGATGGGAGATGCTGGGTTCCCTGGAGCCTGGGGACCCAGCAGCATTTCGGAAAAGCCAGTAGCTAGCCTGCGGGCTGCCAGCGCCCTCCTTGGCTCACAGAAACCACCAATCATCGACTTAAACTGTCTAGGTAGCACGCAGACAAGTAAACCCCAACTCCTGCATTTTTGATGAAGTCGACATTATACAAATGCTCAGGGTTTATTTGGTCAGACCTGGCAGCAAGTGGCTGAATCGATAATGAGACACCACGAGGAATAAAGCATTAAACAAGCCGTTCTGCAAGGCAAGCAGCTGGGAGGTCAAGTCCGGTGACCCAGCATGGCCCATGGCCAGTGGTCCCCCTCCCCTGGCTGCCAAGCAGGGAGATGGCTGGGCACACAGATCGCATCATCAGTCCCTCCAAACTGGGGAGGCAGTGTGGAAAACCTCGAGGCTAGCAGCCCAGAAACATGGAAATAGTATCCACTTTGTGGCCTCAGGCAGGCTATTTTTTGCCCATCTGCCTCAGTTGGGAAAACAGATCCTTGACAAGGGATCAAGGTCCTTCCCATCTATGGGATTCGGTGCCGTCAGCAGGAACTTGGGGATATGTGTGGTCCAGTGCTGAGTCTGTTAAGAGCCACAAATGAGCAGGACTTGGGAAACTCATTATGGACACTCCTAGTTTTCTTTCCCAGTTGGGGAGGCAGTCTTCTCTCTGCTTCGAGATTCTTGGCCTTGGGGATCATTGAGAAAAGGCTTCCTCTGGCCTCTGTTCCATCCAGAGGACATTTGATGATAAGGCTCTGAAGTGAAGGAGACCTAAACCCCAGACCTTCTAGCCCAGGTCACATCTTTGGCCCCTGCCATAAGATGTCTAACTTTGGGACAGGAATCTGCCCCTCCCCAAAGAGGGAGAGTCTGGCAAAGGGAGGAGGGTGGAGGCAAGTGGGGAGCAGTGAACTGTGGGAGCAGGTGACAGGTAGGGGTCTCTGGTTTACCCTGACATGTCCTACCTTTGCCTGCTCATACCTACCTCTGCCTAGAGCTTGAGTCCTCAAAGCCTGGGCGGTGTGGGGCAGTGGCATTGGCCATGCCTGAGAACTGATGGAAATGCAGTGTCTTGGCTCTACACATACCTGCCGGAGCAGAACCGGGACGTCACTGTCCAGGTTGGAGAAGTGCTGCTCCAGGGGCCTGGCCGTGGGAGGTGGGGGTGGGGGTGGGGTGAGGGGCGTCTCGTTCACAGAACCAGTGCAGACAGTGGTGTGTCTGCTGGTGAGGTGTGTCGAGTCACCCAGCTCTGAGGAGCGCTGTCGGCCTCCCAGCCACCACCTCGCTGCATGGGAGGGGATGCTTGGGAAACACCTGTTCTCTGAGGTGGTTTATCTGTGCTTATTTTTGAAACCAGACTGAGTCACAGGACACTTCCGTCTGTTGGTTTAGACGCATCTCAAAGGACTTCCCCACTCTACTCGTTCTCCTGTGAGAGTAAAAACAATAAGTTCAACAAATATTCACTTAGTGCCTGCTGTGGGCCAGAATCTGGGCTGGGGACGTAGGGTCAGGGGAGGGGATCCCAGGCCTGAGTACAGTGTGGTCAGGTAGCACCCAAGGGGGCCAACAACATCCAGTTCGATCCCCACACATGGCTTCTAATTACAGGAAGGGCTTCCTGAGACACCAGGTCTGTCTCTTACCCTGATCCACAGTGGATTTTAATCAGAAGAATTGCCTGAGGATTTTTAAAAAAATGTATTTGCCTGGGTCTCCCCTCAGGGTGTCGGCTCAGTAAGGCTGAATCAGAAAAAGCTTCCATGGGCCTATTTGGACTCTTAATTTCAGCCTGCTAACAATCTGATTTGTAAGGCACTGCCATCGTTTCTGGCTTCTCAGGAGCTAAGACTGGCTTGTCTCTAATGATCCAAGGATCAGGTCATTCCCTGGCGCAGGGTGGAGGTGGTGGGGCACTGGCTGCTGGGTGTTAAAATTCATTCTCTTCTTCCTGGGCACACAGCTGGACTGCAAGTCCCAGTCTTCCTGGAGTTCAGTGTGGTCGTGTGACTAAGTTCTTGCTAATAGAACGTGACAAATGCCTCTTATGGCTAAGACTAGAGAAAGTGGCTTTGTCTTCTGCAGGGGCTCCCCAATTCTGGCTAGCTGAGACCTCATTCACATGGAGTTCCCAAAGGATGGTAGAGCCACAAGAAGGAAGGAACCCAAGTCCCTGAATCTCCACATAGAGATGAGGTACTTGCCACCTGTCGACATGATGAATGTCGACATTCATCATGGGTTTGCAGGAGAGACAGACATATGTTTTGTTGTTGTCCTTTTTTTTTTTTTTTTTAGATTTTATTTATTTATATGAGAAAGCATAAGACAGCATGAGAGAGAGAGCACGACTGGGGGTGGGGGGACGGGCAAGGGGAGAAAGCAGACGCCCCGCTGAATGGAGAACCCAATGTGGACTCAGTCCCAGGATCCTGAGATCTGAGTTAAGCAGATGCTTAACTGACTAAGCCACCCAGGCATCCCTGTTGTTGTTCTTAAAGACGTAGAATTTGGGGCGCCTGGGTGGCTCAGTGGGTTGAGCCGCTGCCTTCGGCTCAGGTCATGATCTCGGAGTCCTGGGATTGAGCCCCGCGTCGGGCTCTCTGCTCGGCAGGGAGCCTGCTTCCTCCTCTCTCTCTCTCTCTGCCTGCCTCTCTGCCTACTTGTGATCTCTCTGTCAAATAAATAAATAAAAATCTTTAAAAAAAAAAAGACGTAGAATTTGGGAGTTTTCTTATGTTACAATAGCTTGCCTTACCTTAACTAACACAGCTGTCTCTGCGCCACTTTTTTCCCCCAGCACATTTTTTTTTAAGATTTTATTTATTTATTTGACAGATAGAGATAGGCTGAGAGGCAGGCAGAGAGAGAGAGAGGAGGAAGCAGGCTCCCTGCCGAGCAGAGAGCCCGATGCGGGGCTCGATCCCAGGACTCTGGGATCATGACCTGAGCCGAAGGCAGAGGCTTTAACCCACTGAGCCACCCAGGTGCCCTCCCCCAGCACATTTTTACCTCCATTTTTACCTCCAGAATTCAAAATTTGGCCTTATGCCACTGCACTAATGTTCTTATTAGGGAGAAGATAAGGAAGGCTTTATGCTAATACAGCCTGACCCATCAGTATATAAACAGAGACTTTTGCATCTGATTCTAATTTAATTTCCATTTTGAGCAGTTTCATCTGTAAGGCTTGATATTGCATAGCTTTTATTCTTTCTTACAGAACTTCCAAAGAATCAACACAAATTATACTTATTTTTAAATAGGAAAATATCATCCTATCTTGGAATTACCACACAGGTCCTTTGGATATATTTGTAAACCTAAGATATATTTGGGGATTTTAGTGATCTTATTTTTTCCTATCTCTTGAAAAATTTTGTTATACTCTAATTACCAACTATTCTCAATTATGCTAAAAGACTAAAATTTAAAAATGGAACAATGGTGGAATGATTTAGAAGGATACTGTAAGAGGGACATAAGTCCTCACTGTTGTATCGTCTATAGTTTTCTTATTGTGTTGCTGTGGTAGTCAGAATAATGTACACTTCTCCCAAAGATGTCCACATCCTAATTCCTGGAACCTGTGACTATGTTACCTTATACGGAAAAAGGGACTTTGAAGATGTGATTAAGTTAAGGACTTTGAGATGGAAGATTATTCTGGATTATCTGGTCCCAACATAATAATAAGGGTCTCTAAAACAGCATGTGACAATGGAAGCAGAGAACCAGAGTGATGGAGCATAAGAAAGACTGACTAGCTATTGCTGGCTTATAAGATGGGGGACTGGGGTCATGAACCAGGGAATGTGGGCAACCTGGTAGAGACAGGGAGACAGTCCTCACTCTTCCCCAGAGAGTTTCCAGAGGAACACAGCCTTTCTGACAACTTGGTTTTAGCCCAGTGAGACCCATTTTGGACTTTTGACCTCCAGGACTATAAGGTAGTATATTTGTGTTATTTTAAGTCACCAAATTTGTGGTTTTTTTTTTTTTTTTTAACAGCAGCAGTAGGAAACATGTAGTTGCCCCAAATACTGCATCATCAGAAGATATAAAGAGAAGACTAGAGATACTGTCTTATAGTCTGACATTAATTTTCATTGAATACAACTGAGAAATCAGAAATTTTTCCTTTTCCATCTCTAATGACCAAGAGAAGAAAATTGTCAGAGGAAGATGTTTTGAAATAATTATATGATTCAGAAGATGAATGCCGAGAGACAGAAAGCCTCACTCTAGATGCGAGTTAACAAGGATGGTGAAATTATCACATAACTGAAATCTCAGATTATGAGTCTTCACGTGACAATGTCCTAGGTGGATTTTCTCAAACTCTGAATCAATAAATAAACAATATATTTCTAAGGCTAAAAAAAAAAAAAGAAATATGGTATTCTCATCCAGTTAGTTACTCGACAGGAAGGAGAAAGACCTGGATTATACTATTTTACTAAAAGTTTGGGTCACAGTATTCTTTCATCTTTTGGGATGCTTGTAAACCAGCATCTACTGGAAACAATTCACATGGGGACATATGTAGAGGCAGGAGTCAGCTAATAGTGACCAGAAGGAAATACTTAGTGTTAAAATAAAAAAAATCATTGGATGGCTTGTTGTGATTGGTGCCTATAAACTAAAAATATAATTCTTTTGCAATTATGAAGCCAAGAAGTTGACTCTCTTCAACAAAATTATGAGCCATCAGAAGTTTCTAAAACTCCCTCAAGTATTGCATTTTCAATTTGCAAGTGCAAGAAAGGAAATCAGAAATGATGAGAAGCCAGAATCTAGGAGAGATAGACTTTGATTCTTTAAAAAATTTTTTTTTCTTATTAACATATAAGGTATTATTAGCCCCAGAGGTACATGTCTGTGAATCACCAGGTTTACACACTTCACAGCATTCACCATAGCACATACCCTCCCCAATGTCTATAACCCCCCCAACCCTCAGTTTGTTTTGTAAGATTAAGAGTCTCTTATGGTTTGTCTCCCTCCCGATCCCATCTTGTTTCATTTATTCTTTTCCTATGCCCCAAACCCCCCACGTTGCATCTCCACTTCCTCATATCAGGGAGATCATATGATAGTTTAGACTTTGATTCTGAAATCAGTATTTATAAGATGCATGTGAACCCAGTCCATTCGTGGCATGACAGTCGAGGATTGTTAATAAGACATTGTTTGTATTCAAAGGATGTTGCCAGTATCAGGTACCTTCAAAACCCGGAAAATATGGGAAAAAAATTTGGGTTTGCTATGTTTAAATTCTTTTTCTTTTGAAGACTTTGTTTATTAATTTGACAGAGAGATATCACAAGTAGGCAGAGAGGCAGGCAGAGAGAGTGGGGTGGGGAGCAGGCTCTCTGCTCAGCGGGGCAGAAAGCCCGATGAGGGGCTCCATCCCAGGACCCTGAGATCATGACCTGAGCTGAAGGCAGGGGATTAACCAACCGAGCCACCCAGGCGCCCCTGCTATGTTTAAATTCTTAGTAGACTATCCTATAAAGTTGTTCTTCAGTCTGGTTATTCTTAATTCTATAAATTTTTCCAAAAAGACTTAAAATTATTTAAAAGTTGTTCATGAGACCCAGATGGTAAGCGATAATGACCGTTTTCCCTTATACTTTGAAGACTCAAACAGTCTTTCTCTCCAGTCTTCTTTTTGTCATAACACTGTCACTGAGACCACAGAGCTCCTTGAGCCAGCGTGCTTCGGAGTGTGCACTTAAGACTCGGAAGACACACATCAACAGCAACACTCACGTGCAGAATTGTCTCCCAGTCTGGGGAACAACCGACTGCAGAGCTCTCTTCATGAGCTTTCTTCTGCTGAAAATCCAGGTACGTGGGGCTCAGTCTTTCACAGGACACAGAAAGCCAAGAACAGGAGCAAACTAGGCCCTTCCTCTTTTGGCTTTTCTCACGACGCTTGCTGTAGAGCAGTGCTTCTCAAAGTGTGGTGGGGTCTCTGCGAGGCCAGTGCTCTTTCAGCCATCACACGAAGACATGATTTGCCTTCTCCACTGTGGTGACACTGGCACCGATGGTGGGGGAAGCCGCTGGCAAGCTGACCCGGATGGAGGCGGTTGTAGCCAAAGTAGTAGGTCATTGTGTTCTTTATGGCCATGCACTCACATTAAAGACAAAACAAAACAAAATTAGTTTCATTAAATCTCGATCCTTGAGTTCACATCTCATTAGCATTCTGAGTGAGGAACTGGGGAGCCACATACATATGACTGCAAGTCAGGAGGTTGCCTTGAGAACAAACACTGGCATGATTATTTGAGTGGTGGGGGACCCAGCTGCTTCTTTCATGGATCACCGTATTTACTTGAAAGAATGACTGACTGGGGCACTTGGGTGGCTCCGTCGTTAAGTGTCTGCCTTCAGCTCAGGTCATGATCCCAGGGTCCTGGGATGGAGCCCCGCATCGGGCTCCCTGCTCAGCAGGAGGCCTGCTTCTCCCTCTCCCACACCCCCTGCTTGTGTTCCCTCTCTCGCTGTGTCAAATAAATAAATAAATAAAATCTTTAAGAAAAAGATTTTATCTATTTGTTTGACAGAGAGAGAGATCACAAGTAGGCAGAGAGGCAGGCAGAGGGAGAGGAAGGGAAGCAGGCTCCCTGCTGAGCAGAGATCCTGATGTGGGGCTCGATTCCAGGAGTCTGAGATCATGACCCGAGCCGAAGGCAGAGGCTTTAACCCACTGAGCCACCCAGGTGCACCTAAATAAATAAAATCTTAAAACAAAACAAAACAAAACAAAAAGAACGACTGACTAACTATGGTGATTCAGGCTTGGTATGGTAGGTATTTTCTTGAAAATGAATCAAATGAACCTTTTCCTTCAAGGGAAACCACTGACAGTATTTGTTGTCAGTGATAAAATTTGGGCTTTCAAGTGAGAATTAGAATTTTGGAAAGCTTGTATCTGCCCCTGGGAGCTTGACATCTTCTTAATACTTAAAGACTCTTCTGGTGAGATCTGTGATGGTAGTAATGAATGTGATTTTTGGTAACCTATGACAAAATGTGTTAGCATTTGGAAGATCAGCATAATTCAGTGAACCACTGTTCTCAAAATAACCAGTGCATGATGTATTCATTTCCTAGGCCTGCCTTAACAAAGTACCACAAGCTGGTATTTGGGCTCAAATGACAAAATTTATTCTCTTACAGCTCTAAAGGCTAGACATCCAAGATCAAGGGGTCAGCAGGGTTGGTTCCTTGATTCCTTCCAAGGGCTGTGAGGGAGAATCTTCCTCATGCCTCTCTCCTAACTTCTGGCAGTTTGCTGACAATCTTTGGCATTCCTTGGCTTGTGGACACATCACCCAACCTCTGTCTTCATCTGACATGGCGAATCTCTTTGAATGTATGTGTCAAAATTTCCCTTTTTTATGAGGCCAGCAGTCATTTTGGATTAGGGTCCATCCTACTCCAGCATGACCTCCTCTTAACTAATAACATCGAGAAGCACCCTATTTCGAAATAAGGTCACATAATGAAGTCTGGGGATTCCAACTTCAACAGGAACTCGGGGGTGGGGATATAATTCAATCCATAGCACATGATGTCATAAAATCATGCCTGGGTCAAAGATTCAATGAAAATTCAAAATGCCCGATGGATTTTTAAAATAACTGAATATAAAAAAATTGTGAATGTGGCTTCAGATTCTTTAAGAAACCATCATTGTTGAGTTTTGGTGTAGTAACAAAGAAGAATATGTATAGTTATCTGAAAGGGCTTTGAAAATACTCTCCCACTTTCCAACTACATATTGTATGAAGCTGGATTTTCTTCATGCACTTCAATGATAGCAGCAGATTGGAACAGACTGAATGCAGAAACATATATGGAAATTCAGCTGTCTTCTATTAAGCCAAACAATAAAGAAATTTACAAAATAAAGCAATGCATTCTTCACACTAATATTCTATTTGAAAAATGTAGTTGTTTAAAAATGTATTTATTGGGGTGCCTGGGTGCCTCAGTGGGTTAAAGCCTCTGCCTTCGGCTCAGGTCATGGTCCCAGGATCCTGGGATCGAGCCCCACATCGGGCTCTCTGCTCAGCAGGGAGCCTGCTTCCACCTCTCTCTCTCTTCCTGCCTCTCTGCCTGCTTGTGATCTCTGTCTGTCAAAATAAATAAATAAAATCTTTTAAAAAATGTATTTATGGTAACATGTGATGGGTTTATTACTATTTTGAATGAATTAATAAATACTTCAGATTCTCTCAGTTTTATTTTCTAATATGGTTAAGATCTATAGCAAGATTTCTCAACCTTGGTACTACTGACATTTTAAGCTGAAAATTCTTTGTCATGGGGGCTGACCTGTGCTGTATAGGATTTTAGCAGTATCTCTGGCCTTTACCCACAGGACACCAGTATCACTCCTCCCCCTTCCCACAAGTTGTAACAATGAAAACTGTCTCTGGACGTAGCCAAATCGTCCTCCACGGAAAACCTCTGATCTATAGCTATGACCATGATAAACAAAAGCTCCTGGGGTCCTCAATAATTTTTTAAGAGTAGAAAGGGGAGACTGAAAAGTTTGAGCACTATTGACATAGGGGATACCCCGGTGAGCAAATCATTTATGGCACCTGCCCTCCTAGAGTTTATAATCTAATGGAGGAGAGAAATATGAAACAAAGAGCAAAAATTGCAACCTTGGCAACTATTTTGAAGGTTATGTATATGAAGCTGCAAGGCCTCCTCTTCCTCTCTACCCACCTACGTGTCCACTGTCTCCCACACCTGGCTTCTGTACTTGGGATCTGTCTGCTCAACCCCAAGACTTGCCCTGCCCTCTGCAGTGGCTGGTCTAGGTCAAAGTCACTTGCCCAGTACACAGGGCATGAATTACAGCTCTGGAGAGGGAAGATATCACCTTTTAAATTAATTCCTTCGGGCGCCTGGGTGGCTCAGTGGGTTAAAGCCTCTGCCTTCGGCTCAGGTCATGGTCCCAGGGTCCTGGGATCGAGGCCCGCATTGGGCTCTCTGCTCAGCAGGGAGCCTGCTTCCCTCTCTCTCTCTCTGCCTGCCTCTCTGCCTACTTGTGACTTTTGGGGGGGGGGATAATTGACACAGAAATAAATAATCAAGTTCATTCCAGGGAGGACACAGTGCTGTGAGGTGTACAGACAGGGTATTAGGGTGTCGACAGAGAGGCGTGTGTGTCTGGAAGGGCCCTCTGTGGGGCCGCTGAATGAGGAGGATTGGAACTAGAAGGCTGAGGAGGCAGCCACACGAAGTGCCAAAGGAAGGTGTTCTCTAGGCACATGCCAAGGCCCTGGGGCAGGAAGGGAGTTGAAGTGCTCAAGTAACAGAAAAAAGAAAACACCAATGAGCCTGGGGTGTAGTGAGGGCACCCAAAATAGCATGAGCTGAGGTCAGAGAGGCTGGGGAAGGTAGATGACTTAGAAACATGGGGTCTGGGTGTTTGTAACATGGGAAACCACTGCAGGCTTGAACGTGGTTTGATTTATATTTTAAAAATATATTTAGGGGCGCCTAGGTGGCTCAGTGGGTGAATCCTCTGCCTTCGGCTCAGGTCGTGATCTCAGGGTCCTGCGATCGAGTCCTGCATCGGGCTCTCTGCTCAGCAGGGAGCCTGCTTCCCTCTCTCTCTCTGCCTGCCTCTCTGCCTACTTGTGACCTCTCTCTCTCTGTCAAATAAATAAAATCTTTAAAAATATGTATATTTAAAAAACCCAACACTCTGTCTGCTGGGTGGAAATGGATTGTTTGTGGTGTGAAGGGACAGGGGAAACTGAGGCCAGTTGCGAAGGGGTTGCAGGGTCCAGGTGAGAGGCTGCAGTGGGTAGGACCAGAGCCCAGGGCATGGTGGGGGAAAGGAGAGGTAGACAGACGTCACTTACATGCTGGACATAATGTCAAGAGAGTTGTGGATGGATTAGGTATGGAGGCTGAGGGAAGGACCAGAATTGGAGGTAACTTCCAAGCCTTGACTTGAGCCACTGCGAGGCTGGAGTCGCCATGGACTGAGATAGAGCAATAAGGGGAACAGATCTGGGTGGGAAAATCAAGAGCTCCTTGTTGAATGTCAGAAGTTTGCAACCCTGTAACAGCTCAGATGGAGCCGCCAAGACCACTGCACAGGAGTGTCTGAACTGCAGAGAGAAGGTCAAGACCCGAGACACGGGGAGCTATTAGCATACAGATGGCATTTGAGACTGCGGGTCTGGGGGTGACTAGTGAAGGAGAGCATGGCCAAAAGGATGAGAGCGTGGGCCCGAGCGTGGGTCCTGGAGCTGCTGCAGTTGAGTGCCACGCGAGCTGGCTGGCTTCAGCACAAGAAATTCATTGTCTCGCAGTTCTGGAGGCTGCAAGTCCCAAACCAAGGTGCTTGCAGGTGAAATTGGCAGGGATACGGGGTTCTGGGGAGCGCGGCTCCATCCAAAGTAAAGGACAGACTGTTGTACCTTAGACACCTTAGGAAACAGACCTAACGCTTGGTGGGTCCTTTGCACTTCGGAGGCAGTGTTTATCACCCTTGCTGATGATGCTCTGGTTCCCTTATTAGATGGCGCAGGATGCTGCCAGCTTTGAGTGGATCCAAAGCAAGCGAGTGTTCTGCAGCGGGTCCAGACTGAGGCGCGAGCTGGGCCAGCTTATCCATCAGGCACGGTGCCTACAGCCCACAGTACTTGGAGGGATTCACAAAAATATCTTAATTTTACTTTATGTTAAAGTCAAAGGAAAAAAATAAATATAGTAATAATGACTCTTAGATTATATCCATTTTCCTACCAATGGAGTCAGAAAATATAATTTCTATTTTTGAAAATTTTATTTCTTCAGTGTTCCAAGATTCATTGTTTATGGACCACACCCAGTGCTCCATGCAATACGTGCCCTCCTTAATTCCCACCACCATTAGCCATTAGGGAGCTTCAAATCAAAACCACATTGAGATACCACCTTTTACCAGTTAGAATGGCCAAAATTAACAAGACAAGAAACAACAAGTGTTGGAGAGGACGTGGAGAAAGGGGAAACTTCTTACACTGTTGGTGGGAATACAAGTTGGTGCAGCCACTTTGAAAAACAGTGTGGAGATTCCTTAAGAAATTAAAAATAGGGGCACCTGGGTGGCTCAGTCTGTTAAGCGTCTGCCTTCGGCTCAGGTCACGATCCCGGGGTCCTGGGATTGAACCCCGCATTGGGCTCCCTGCTTGGCGGGAAGCCTGTTTCTCCCTCTCCCACTCCCCTGCTTGTGCTCCCTTGCTGTCTCTCGCTGTCTCTGTGAGATAAATAAATAAATAAATAAATAAATCTTAAAAAAAAAAGAAATTAAAAATAGAGCTATTCTATGACCCTGCAATTGCACTACTGGGTATTTGCTCCAAAGATACAGATGTAGTGAAAAGAAGGGAGATATAGATATATAATTTAATTATATATAATTATTTTAATTATGTATAATTAATAATTAATTATAATATATTATATATTATATATTAAATAATTATATATATATACTATATAATATGTAAATATATATGTGTATTTTGTAATGAAAGAGCCCATAGAGGCAAAAATGCTTAGTGCCTCTGTGAGTCATCACTCAGCTCTAGGTTTCAGCAACTCTGCCCCTTACACCATATGATCCAACCATTTCAAAGGTGCTAGAGATACCTGGAGTAGAACAGGATTCTACAGAGTGTCTGGTCAGTCCCAGCTGGAGAGTCCAAGGATTCTGTGTCAAGGCCAGACCTTTGGCAGACAGTACTCTCCATTTGAGAAGCAGCTCCCGGCATGATACTAAGCCCTAGGAGAGACTGAATGTTTGAACGTGGGATACAAGTAACTCAAGACCAAGGCCGCCTGTCCATTGTGAGCTGTGTGTTGTCAGAGGTGCCAAGTCCAAGTGTTAGTTATAATGCTTCAAAGTCATTGGAAGCATTGGAAGTGGTTTATTTGGGGCCAGGCTCACTCAGGTCCCAGAGGCACAAATAAACGACATGACAGGTAACAAGGCAGACGTCCCTGTAATGACCTTTTTCAAATTCACACCTCTTTCTCAGCTCACACGTGTGGCCTCAGGAGGCGATGTTTAGGATCAAGTGAAGGAAGAACTCAGCCCGGTTCACAGGGGAGGTGAAGCAATATATGGTCTCTCCAAAAACAGATTGTCACCACCTTGCTCAGTGGTGGCCCTGGAAGGTGATGCTGGAGGGAAATCCTCCTCAATGGGTAGAGCTCCGAGAAATACACTGTGGTCAACACTGCATGGAGAGCGAAGGGACCAGAGACAGTAAAACCTGATGTCCAGTTGCCAACGGGTTGGCTGTGCTTTCTGGGGAAACCAGAACAAAAATATAGGGCTTACTTTCTTCCAGGCGCTCATGGAGTCCTTACACCAATCTTATGCTGTGGGCATTTTTGTTACCACCCCCCCCCCACCCTTACAGATAAAGAAACTGAGGTACAGAGGAGTTTGGTAACTTGCTCAAGGTCTTAACAGCTGATAACTGGTGAGGTAGGATTGGGACTCAGGACCGATTTCCATAGTGGAGTAGAAGTGCCACACAGGAGGTCGGGACACCTGGGGTCGAATCCCAGCAGCGACAGGTTAGTCTATCACCAATGGGACATGTCTCATCTGTGTTCTAGTTCTAGAACTCAAGTGTATGGTGATTGGACTCTCGTCGATAACGCCTGTTCCGGCTGTAAGTTACTTGATTTTTCTGGGCCTTCTGGGGTTTGGCGCGGGGTAGGTGCAGGCGGATGCAAATATGAAGAAGCCATAGTCCCCAGGAACACTCTGGCCCCCTCTGTAAGCGCCATCCATAAAGACTGCATTCTTCACCTACCTGAGCAATTATGGGTTTGGAGGTTTTAAAATAATGATTTCAGCATGTGCTTTGTATAAACAAAGGTTGGGGCAGGGGAGATGAGGGGAATGTGGGCCTGGCTCGTTTGTGCAGCTAAAAATAGAAACGTGCAAGTCCTATAATGATGAGGCAGAAACTTAAAACAAATTTCTTGGAAAATTCCCTCCCCATACCACACTGCCCAGGTATTTCCCCCTCTTTCTGCCTCATGCAGATGTAGCAAGGGAAATTGGGGTGAGGGGCTGGTATCACAACACACACTTCCTTCCTGGCAGTGAGGAGGAGGGGCCAAGGAGACCGAGCTGGGAACAAAACGTCTGTTCAGGGGCCTGATTCAGGCTGACATGGGCCTTTGAGCTCCCTGAGTGGCATTTATGGCCACAGATATGGAAAAGAAAATAAATCTCCCAGGCCCGGCATCTTGCTTTAATTAATAACATAATCAAGTTTCTGGCCTCGTGGAATGGAAGGATTTCAACACTCAAGGCCCCTCTGGCAGCTGGCAAGAAGTGGGCCTCCTGACCAGGCAGCCCCCAAAGCAATGAGCTGGCGAGGCAGGGCAGGGAGACTAGGAAGGATGCGCTCAGGGCCTCCCGGGCAGGACAGCAGAACGCTGGCTTCCAGGTGTGAGGCAGAGGCTCCAAAGCAGAGCGTCAGGAAGCAGAACCACACTGACTGTCATAACTCTTGGTGTTCATTGTGCATTTATTATGTCCCAGCCTTTTACCTTTATTTCCCCATTCAGTTCCCACAGAACAATTAGGCAGGCTGTGCTCCCCCTTCTTCCAATTGGGAAGCTGAAACCTAGAAAAACTGGGATGATTTGCTCAGAATCACAGCTGGAAGGTGGGGGAGCCGGGATCAGAATGATCCAAACCCAGGGCTGTCTGAGTCAAAAAAGCCAGAGAAGAGGGCTGAACCTCCCTAAGAGGGACTGTGCCTTCTCTTTCTCCCTGAAGCCCCAGGTGGGAGGTGGGGATGATGTCCCTTTTAAGCAGGATGGCCCAACCTCTCTGTTTGTGCCACTGTAGTGTCTAAGGGTAGAGGAGGGTATTGAGGAACAATGGCTAGACTTTAAAAGTGGTTCTAGAGGGAGAGAAGTGGTAGGTGCTGAGGAAGACAGGGAATAAGGGTCAGGGGCCCTGGGGTCTGGATCAGACATGCAGCATTCCCTCCACTCAGTGCACGATCTTCAGGGTTCCATGAGCTTGGAACAGAAAGGAGAGAGGCCTCTGGCTGGCTGGGAACCCTGTGATTCTCTGGGTATTAAGTCAGGCTTGGGGGAGCCAGGTCCTGATTCCTGCTGTTCCCTTGTCTACATGAGGGGCTGCTTTGGACGGCCTCTCTGAATGACATGCTTGGCTCTTTGGAGGCTCCAATGAGTAAAGAAACACAGCAAACTGTCAAACCGTGATCTGGTCCCAACCTACCTTTGTCTCTTCTCCCACCCTCCATGTTCCAACTGAGTCAGTCAGTGTGCTGGCTACTTGGTGGCCTGGATTTGCATAGGAGTTCCCACCACTTGGAAGGGATACTACCCCATCACAGATACTGGAGTCCTCTCTACTTCCCACTAGCTAACTCCAAAGCCACCACCTCCAGGAAGCCTTCCCAGAGCAGATCAGCCAGAAGTAATTCTCCCACCTTGGAACACACACACTTTATTTCCCCTCTCTCACTATTGGGATACTTTTTTATCTGGCTGTTAAGTCACTCATTCATTCAAAACACTCATGGAGGGGCGCCTGGGTGGCTCAGTCGGTTAAGTGTCTGCCTTCAGTTCAGGTCATCAGACTCCCTGCTGAGCAGGGAGTCTGCTTCTCCCTCTGCCTCTCTCTCTCTCTCATGAATAAATAAATAAATAAATAAAATATTTAAAAAAACTACTTACGAATTCTTGCTTTTTGAAATGTTATTCTGCCCATGTCTTGACTCTGCCCTAGGTTCCTCAAAGGCAGAAGCTGATTGTAATTACATTAATAATTCTAATAGTATTTTCCAGTTGCTGAATGCTTACTCTGTGACTAGGCACATAGCATTTTGAGAGTTGTTTCATTTAATCCTCCAAAACTCTGTGAGGTTGGTGTTATCACTGTCCATAGTTTATAGATTAAGCTAATTGTCTAAAGTCATCATCTAGTAAGTAGTGAAGCCAGAACTTGAGTCCAAGCGGTTTAATAGCAGAGTCCAAACTTGTAACTATAAGTTTAAATAACACGTGTAGAAGTGCCTGGTCCGAAGCCACAGTTTCCCAAATGTTACTTGAATGTGAACTTGCCACAGGGCCCAATACTGGATTTTGACTTACTTATTTCTAAAGTTTATAGATTGAGTCAATAATTTTAAAAAATGGCTGATGGAATGAACTCATGGTAGGTTTTGGGAGATTTTCCAGTTATCTACTACTGTATAGCAAACCACCTTGAAACCTAGTGGCTTAAACCATTTGTTATTATCTCTCATGGTTCTGTGGATTTGACAGGGTTCCACCAAGTGGTTCTGGCTTGAGGTGTCCCCTGGGGTTACAGTCAGATGGCAGTGATGCTCACCCGGGCAACAAGGATGGCTTCTTCACTCGTGAGGTTGCTGTCTCAGCTGGATGGCTACAAGAGTCGGAATCTGCTCAGGCATCTCTCTTACTGCATGGCATCTCCATGTGATTAATTCTTACAGCACAGTGGACTCAAGCTAGCAGGATTTCTTACATGGGATCAGCCCTCATCCAGGGCTGAGCATCCTAAGAGGCTCAGGCTGAAGCTTTGGAAGTTACATGACATAGACTTGGAAATTACATGGCGTCACTCCGGTGCATTGAGTCCTGGGAGGTATGGCTCATTGGTTTGGGGAGAGGACATCTTTAGAGACTAGTTACTACTGGAGCAGCACTGAATGATGAAGGTCCCAAGGGCTTCATTCTCTCTGGTGGGACTGTGAATCAAGATCTACTCAGGAGTCTAGCGTCAAGGGTTAATATGGACGTAAACTTCTGAATGAGGAGAACTGACATTTCTTGGACCCATAATGTCTCAGGCTTCTACAAGCTTCTCCAGAGAACTGGAGTTCATCTAAAATTGGGCCCTGGAAGTTTTGATTCTTGGCTCTTCCAGAGCCAAATCCCACAGATTTGACTCAAGTCAAATGGACAAGTCTTTATTGAGTCCCTGTTCTGTGTAATAACATTCACCTAATACTTTTGAATTCTTGTTCCTGACATTCCTCTAAGTGCTTACACATTATTGCTGTTATGGTTGGATATAACTTAACTCTCGGAACGATTCTGTGTGGTAGGCATTTCCATTATCCCTATTTTCTACAAGTGAGAAAAATGAGTCACAGAGAGTTTAAGCAACTTGCCAAAGTTCCTGTAATTAGCAGGTAAAATCAGGATTTGAACTCAGGTCTGACTCCAGAGCCTGTGCTCTTAAGCTCTGTGCCATCTATGTCCTGTCCTGTGAGACAGACCTGAGGCACAGGCCATTGTTTCTGCCTTCAAGGAAACTGAGTCCAAAAAGAGAAACAAGACTTGAAATGCTTCATACAACTTTGTTAAACCTTTGTTTAGGAAGTAATTCTGTTATATTTTGCCAGTTAGTGGGAAAGCATCTGCTTCTCTGTGATAATGGTAGGATAAAGATTTCAGTCCACAAGAATTCAACCCGAATTATCCAACAGAACCAAGAGAAGTGTTTGAGGTTGAATGTCATAACTGAGAAGTCTTTATGTGATTGGACAGAAGTGGGTCACTAGTTGGATCTGTTAGTATTTGCTGTGTATCGCATAACAAGTCACGCTAAAAGGTCATGGCTTAAAACACATGTCCTTGCGCAGGAGTCTATGGTTGAGCAATTTGAACTGGGAATAGCTGGGTTTTTCTTCTGTTGGTCTCAGCTGAGTTCACGTCTTCATAGTCAACTGACGAACAGTAGTCTCACTCACTAGTCTGGTGTGTGGTTGGCTGTTGCCTAGGCTGATGCCTCATCATCCAGCAGCTACATAGGGCTTGTTAACATAGGTTTCTGTGTTACCATGGTTTTCTGTGACCAACATAGGCTGGTCACAGGGTCCCAAGAGTAGCAAGAGAAGGCAATCCCTAAGGCACTTGCCAATGTCCCATTGACCAAAGAAAGCCACATGACCAAGCCCAAATTCAGAAAGGAGAGAGACAGACACAGTCTCTTGATGGAAGGAGCTGTAAAGTCATTTTGAGAAGGGGTGTGAATATAGAGACAAGGAAAATCGAAGGCTACTTTTGTAGCTATCATACTGGTTTTCCTGAAGTCTAAAGATACCTGCAGGTGAGCAGAATAATGGCCCCCCTCCAAAGAGGTTCACATTCTAGTCCCATCATCTATGACCGTGATATTCTCTTACATGGCAGGAGGGACTCTGCTTTAAATTAAAGCACTCATTTAAATAGCAAATAATTATTAATTTGATGATTAAAATTATTTCACTAAAACAATTTAAATTGTTAATTTTTAAGAAGATTTTACTTACTTATTTGACAGAGAGAGACACAGTGAAAGAGGGAAGACAAGTAGGGGGAATGGGAGAGAGAGAGAAGCAGGCTTCCTGTTGAGCAGGGAACCTGATGTGGGGTTCAATCCCAGAACTCTGGAAGATCATGACCTGAGCTGAAGGCAGAGGCTTAACCAACTGAGCCACCCAGGCACCCCCTTAAATTATTAATTTAAATATCTTTAGATGGACAGGATATCCTGGATTATCTGGGTGTACCTCATGTAACAACAAAGGTGCTGTGCTCTAAGTGAAAGATGGAGGCAGGAGAGTCTGATTAGAGAAGAAGTGAATCCAGAAGCAGAGGTCAGAGTGATGTGGTTGCTGGCTTTGAAAATGGAAAAGAGTTCTGAAGCAAGGGAGGAGGGGGCAGCCTCTGGAAGGTGGAAAAGGCAAAGAATAGGTTCTCCCCTAAAGCCCCCAGCAGGAACACAGCCCTGCCAACACCTTGATTTTTCAGTCCGGAGAGACTTCTGACCCTCAGAACTATGACATAATAAATTTGGATTATTTAGGCCATTAAATTTGTGGTCATCTGTCCCAGCCTCAGTAGAAAATGGACACAACACCTTACAGCCATCTGACCTTTATATCAACATCAATACCTGTTTTGTGATTAGTCAAAAGCAGGTAATCACATCCCTTTTATTAGAACAAAGACAAGGTCTTTTTAAACACCCACTTCTTAAAGTCCTCAAATCCTAGAACAGAAACAACCCTTGGGAATGTTTTCTTCTTAAAAGCCATTCAAGAGGAAGTGGAAAGAAGTATTCTGACAAATCTGCAGATCAAACCAGATTTCAGATGTGCAGAGGGGGGTGTTTTGAGAAAGGTACCATATTATGTTTATGAGCTGATTTCCTTAAAGATCATGACCTTGTAGAATTATTTTACTATTTGTGTAATAATTTTAAGAACAATTTTCTTTCCAAGGAATAATGGAGTATAAAAGGTTTAGACCATTACCAAGTTTCCATTGCTCACCTGCTGGCTACTCATCTTAATTGCCAGCAAAGTCCCTGAGAGGAAATAAGAAGCTTCTCTCTCAATAATGCCGAATCAATAGTGACAGCCATGTCACACACAATAGACAGAGAACAAAGTGAGATGGCCCATCGTCCCAAATGAGAGTGCACGGAAGTGTCCGTCTCACCAGTGGGAATGCACTGGTAATTCATCACAGGGACAATCATGAGTGAGATATGGAGGTGGCCTCTCCAGTGGGGATGAGTGGCAGGCTGTCCCCATCAGTATGACTTCTTACCAATGCATCCCGATTTCTGCTTAAGACCTCAGTCATCAGATCAGAAAGGCAAAGACGCTTTTGTTTAAGGCTGAGTCAACAGGGTAGGAGAAACTTGTAGCCATATCAGGCTCTCTGAATGGAAGCAATTTCAAAGAACTGAAGACCAACCCCTTCTTTTCCAGATGGAGAAACTGAAGGCCGGAGAGAAGGGGCTTGTTCCAGATCAACCAGCAAGGGGAAGCAGAATAGGAATTAGAACTCACATTTCTTGGGCCACCCCTCAAGAAAAAAAGGACAGAAGGGGAGGGAGAAGAAAAAGATAGGGGGGAGAAAGAAGGGGCTGAGGGAGAAAAAGGAAGAGGCGAAGGGAAAAATGCACGATGAAAGTCAAAGCAGCAAGAATTCTCTAGAATGGTAGATCCCAGATGCCATCTGAGGACTAGCCATAACAGTGTCATCTGGTCAAATAAACAAAGATAAAATACCTCCTCAAATAGAATGTGAGGGGGTAAAGGGACAAGGATAATGTTATAATCAGTTAAAATGATAGGCACCAACACCAATCCCGAGTGTTTGTTTACATGGAAGGACTGAGTGAGATTAAAGATGTATGTGTGCCTGTGAACTGTAAATCCTATAAAAAACCCAAACCTCAGGCTGTCTGGCCTCAGGCAGGTCACTTCTCACCAGGCCTCTGTTGACTAAATGGTCCAATGAGAGGGGCTGAACCAAACGAGTGACAACATTCTCTGAGAGTAGCTGGTGCTGGCCAGAACTGAACTTGTTGGGACCAAAGAGAAAGAAAACATGGCATTTCTGTTCAAGCAACTCCCTCAGTCCGTTTCCCACACTATCTTCATCCACTAGAGCAAACTGCAGCGGATTGAACCAGGACACGTGAGCAACAAATCGCTTTTGTCCTAGTTGTCCAGATGCTCTCTAGTGTGAAGCAGCCGGGAGTGTTCTACCTCTGCCCTGGTCCGCTGGGCCTTGTCCGCTGGGCCCTGACTGCTGTGCCAGGCCAAGAGTCCCCGAGTCACAAGATGGCACCCCTGCCCAGTGGCTCACAGCCGTGGGCCAGCAGGGCCAGGCTAGGCAGGCAAACTCCATTTCTGGCTCATCAGCGACTCATTTTCAGAAGTCATCCCTCGGGGAGCTTGTTAAAAGGCCGTTGGCATCCCCAGGAGTGGGGCTCAATTTGCCTTTATGAATGAACTGCTCCAGAAAAATCAATGAACATGTCATTCAGGTCAAGTAAACAAATGCGTTTTCTCCTTGGGGCCTGGTGCAGGGGCGGCTGAGCCTCCCCACAGGCAGGGGGGTTCCGAGAAGCTTCTCTGTCTGGGCCGAAACCTGGCTTCAGGTCAGCACCCTGTGAGGGGCCTCAGCTCCCAATGAACTCCTGTCGACCCCACCCCCTCGTTCTTGTCCCCAACCCACCTTAAGGGATGGGTGCCCAAAGACACAGGAGTAGAAGCAGCTTCTCAGTATTTTATGGCTGGGAAAGATCCTACATAAAAAGCTTTCTTGGGCACCTGGATGGCTCAGTCAGTTAAACGTCTGTCTTTGGCTCAGGTCATGATCCTGGGTTCCTGGGATCAAGCCCTGCTTCAGGCTCTCTGCTTGGAGGGAACCTGATTCTCTCTCTCCTGCTCCCCCTGCTTGTGCTCTCTCTCTAACAAGTGAATAAAATCTTTAAAAAAAAAAGACAAAAAAACCTTTCTTACCTTCTGCACTTCCATTTCTCCTCTTCCTTGCTCATTGGTTCAGGGGACCAATTTATTAAGCACCTACTATGTGCCCAGTCATGTATATGCTAGAGGCAAGGACTTGATGACACATAAGATATGGGCCAAGTCTCCAAAGATCTCATATTCTGTGCAGTGTCTCCTTCTGCCACAGAATCACCAGACAAGCTTTCTAAACACACATATCCCCAAACGGTCCGTGTGTGGCCTGGAGGACATCCACTCATAGCAACCTAACTTCTATTTCACGTTTCACATCAGATTGTGCTATTCTTTTTTTTTTTTTTAAGATTTTATTTATTTATTTGACAGAGATCACAAGTAGGCAGAGAGGCAGGCCGAGGGAGAGGGAAGAAGCAGGCTCCCTGCTGAGCAGAGAGCCTGAAGTGGGGCTTGATCCCAGGACTCTGGGCTCATGACCTGAGCCAAAGGCAGACGCTTAAGGACTGAGCCACCCAGGCACCCCAGGTTGTGCTATTCTTATCAAATTTCCATATATATATTTTTAAGTAGGCTCCCTGCCTAGTGCAGAGCCCAGCATGGGGCTTGAACTCACAACCATGAGACAAGACCTGAGCTGAAATCAAGAGTCAGATGCTTAACCGACTGAGACACCAAGGTGCCCCTCAAATTTCTATTTTTCAAAAACTGATCTTTTGCTTCTAAACATGTGAAAGATAGACTTCATAAAAATTGCACGACTTTTACTTTTTACCGACACCACACTCAAAGTGTGTTTATAGATTCATGAAGTTCCCGGGACATTGTAAGTTCTTCCTGTGTTGGCATCTGGCAGAGGATTTAGAACCAAATACTGAGCTCATTTTAGGAAAGTGAACCAGCAGTTTCTCTGTGGAGAGAAGGTTTCCACTTACCAGAAGACGATGTCCCCCCCAGGGAAATGAGCCCCATTGGTGTCTGAAGCTCTGTCTTGATCACACGGACATTGATAAGGGAGCTCCTTCTGCCATGTTATCATCAAAATAAGGTTTCTCACCGTTAGCCATACGCAACGCACCCAGAGAATGGTGAACATTAAAAAAAAGGGAAGTAGTTTCCCAGATCCTTGAGGCCTTCTAGGCACACATTTAGGACTCCAGAGGTGAATTACTGACAACATGAATCAGTTATAAAACAAAATCCTTCTGTAATATAAAGTTTTAAAGCTACAGAAATGTATCCATCTTTTTTTCTCAAGGCAAATCAAAATTAAATTAAAAAATAATTCTGGACAACCAGACTTTTTTGTGACAAACACCCAAGGATTTATTACCTCAAAATGGTGAGACACAATAAGGGAGTCAGAGAGAAAATCCTGACGGTTCCAAATGTTCTAAGAGCTGGTGAGTTTCACAAAACACCCATGTATATTAATTGTAAAAATCACCTTATTTGGCTAAGCAAATTGAAGTTGGATTCCTGTGACCACAGGAACCAAAGGCGTTGCAACCAAAACAGCCCTAACAGAGACCCGGAAGGATTCTAAACCATTCTCTCAGGATAATCGGGCTGCTTTTGGCGGCAACAGACTGAACAAAACCTTAATGAGGTTTCACACTATTAGGACAGTACTTAGCTCACTTAGCAGAAAGTCTGTTACGATTGTTGATTATATAACGTGCAATGACATCATCACGGACCCTGGTGCTTTCCATTGTTCCTTGGCCAACCTCAAGGGCCGCTTTTTATTCTAGGTGGGCTTTCTTGCACAAGATGGCCGCCGCAGCTACGGTCCTTACGCATGTGCATTTGCCATGGGCGGGAAGGAGGCTTTCACTGCACCTATCATTTTGCTTTCCCAGAAGTCACCTCGGCCAATGTGTCTCAGGTCCCATTGGCTAGAATTGGGTCACCTGACCACGTGTAGAGGCAAGAGAGGCTAGAAAAGTGACCCGCTGGCGTTTTCAGTATCTAAGGGAGAGGCGGTCCGCTGGTGCTGCAAACGGAAAGGGTGGCAGCAGGCAGACCAGTGTTGGTAGACACCACTCCGCGCTCTCCCTCTCACCTCTTAGTCACGGCTGCAAGGTAAGGGGAAGAGATACCCTGCACGAATAACAGCCCTTGGGACTAACATGTTCACGTTCAAGGAAAGCGTTCGGCTCAACATGGCTGCCTCGGCATGCCCGGTTGGCTGTGTTTTTGGAACTACACACGAGTGCGTCTGTTGCGAGGCAGGAGACAGTTTTGAACAGTTTACTGAGAGGTTTTGGTTTCTGGAGTTTCTTTCTTTCCACCTTTTGACCCTTCCCCGCATTTGGCTAGAATTTTTGTTCATTGCCTCAGGGAAGGGGTGACACAGCACAAATGCAGAGAGAAAGAGGATAGATTCTTGGCTTTGAATTTCAAAAACTTAGACTAGAAATGACTCTCAGGGCTGAAAAAATTAGAGGGTGGTGGCGAGTGGGGCAAGGGGCAGGCCCTGGAGAGACCACGTGGATGTGAGAGGATTTGAGGCCAGCCTCCACCCACCCCCGCGGGGGGAAACAGTCCGCCCCTCCTCCGCCCCCTCCCCTGCCCAGGGAGCTGAGCAGAGCAGAGCTCACACCCGCGGATGTCCCAGTGTCCATGAGCCCACTGGGGCTTGAGTGATGTCCCAGGAGGCTTCCCACTGACCAGCTCGCTGGCAGGGTGCCCGTCTGTGTCCTTGGGGGCCGCCCCCTTTGACATTTCAGGACATTCAAGTCCCCAAACCCAGGGCTTGGTGGGGGCAAAGTGGGGTGAAAGGCAAACGCCAGGCCCTGTCCTTGTCCCCGGAACCAACTTGTGATCAGCCCCCAAGCTGGGAATGCAGATACTCCTCCTGTATGATGGAGAGGAGGGGGTGCTGGCGTCAGTAAGTGGTCACAGTGACATAGTGCCACTGTGCAGCTCAGCATCAACCCAGAGAAGGGTGAGCCCACCCCCCCCCTTCCGGTTTCCTCACTTGCCCTGCCCTGGAGTTGGGCCCCATGCCAGGATCCTTGGTGCTACCTGTCAGCACCTGTGGGAGCCTCAGCAGACCCCTGTTTGAAGAACACTGTTCTGATGGACGAAGCCTCACATGTCTGTGGGCTTGGGTTTTATTTCGAGGAGCTCACGTTCTTATTCCTCTATTCTACTGTTGGAACCTGTTTCTGTTTGGTGATAGGGAAACTGAGGCCTACTGGGCATACTAATTGAGTTCTTGTGATGTGTCACCTCGGTGCTAACATCCTTTATATATGTTACTTGGATGCATGTGACTTTGCTTAACTCTTAACAACAGTCCTATGAACTAGTGCTGTTCCTAATTCCATTTTATAGATGGGGCAGCTGAGACTCAGAGATGTTCAGCCACATTCTGCCAGGGCACAATGCTGAGTGGCAGAGCTGGGATTTCCTACCCAGGCCCCCCCTGACTCCTAGATGTTTTGGCAATCTCCCAGTAAAACGACTTGTCCAAGGTCACACTGTAACCTAGGAGTGGGAGGGGAGGAGGGATAGGAGCGGAGTCCTAACTCCTAATTCTTCATCTGTGCTCTGTAGCATTCCTTGCGACTTTTGCTGTCACTTGCAAAGCGCCAGTGGGAACTGAGCAGGGAGCAGAGAGGAGGGAACAAGGCTCCTGGGGTGTGTAAACCGCCTCTCTCCTGCAGAAGAAAGTCTAGGTGGCAGGAGGCAGCACGCGCCCTTCCCGCCTCCCCTCCTCTGCTCAGCTGACCCCGGGGGAAGGGCTCCCACCGCAAACACCCCACTGTTTACTTGCCCCCGTGGTGGGTGAGAGGCGTCAGGGGGCCTGGAGGGGGACCCGGCCATACCAGCCATCACCTGGAATACATTACAGCAGCTGCGACTAATTAAACTTTGATTTCCTCAAATTTCGATCGTCTTGGAAATTCCTTCCGAGCCCGATGGTATTCAGGGCTGTGGCAGAACGTAAATACCAGCAGAGCCACAGGGGCCTCTGGGCGGCTCATGCTCCATCTCTGTCTCTCTCTCTCTCTCTTTCTCCCCCGCCCCTTTCCATTTCTTCCCGAGGCCTCACAAGAGAATCCCCCTACATGATCTCCAAACCGCAACCCCAGAAGCTGAATTGGGGTTTCCACCTAGGTGAAAAAAAATGTTCCTTCTGTTCTTCTGAGGGGTGGCAAAGCTGTGATGGTGGTAGGGGGCATTGTGTCCTCCACCCATGGCAGTGGGGGGGCCTTGCAGGGATCAAAATGGCCATCTGGGTGGCCTGTGTCCTGGGCTTCCCACTCGTGAATTGCCCTGAGGTCCCCTAAGGTGGCCCAGTGTCTTCGACTGGCCAGCTGAGCAGGGAGACCCAGCCGGGGCCAGCAGGCAGATGTGTGGCTGACAAGGGTGACTAGATGTAGCTGCTTCTGGGTGTGGGTGCTTCGGGTACAGGACATGTCCTTGCTGCTCTCCATCTGTCCATGAGAGTTGGGCTAAGGCTGATGGCCACCATTTGCTGCGCATCTCTTACGTCCTAAGCCCCGTCCCGAGTCACTTCTGTCCGTTCTCTCTAGTCTTCACAGCGGTCCTGGAAAGAGCGACAGGCAGTAGTGCCCTGTTCACAGAGGAGGCCAGAGGTCGCGAGGTCACTGGGGTCAAAGAGGTTAAGAAACTGGCTTGAAGCCACGCCAGAAGAGCCATGATCCAACCCTGGTCTGTCTGAAGGCAGTAGCTACATCTTTATGGGCACGTCACGAGGCCTTTTCATCTTGAAAATGCTTCGTGTCTTCTACTAAGGTAGGGCTTGGTGTGGAATGGAAGGGAACGGCGTACCGTTTCTTTGGACATCTTGATTTTGGTCTGTTCCTCTTTCTTTCTTTAAAAGATTAAAGAGATTTTAAGGTTTTATTCCATATTTTAAAGGCATCAACGAAATACTTGTTTCGTATAGAAAAATTGGAACATACAAGTAAGTGAGAGATGAAAATAAACATCTATAATCCCACCAACCAGAAACCACATGTGTTCTCCTCCTGGCGCGTGCTCTTTTGGGTGTGTGTGTGTGTGCATCTTTCTGTTCATATGAAAACTATTCTCGGAGCGTGTGCCATGGAGAGGCCAATGCGGTCAAAGGGGAGGGGGTGGCTGTGTGGTGTGGCCCATATACCCTGGGATGACATTGCCCGGGTTGGATCTCAGCTCTCCTGTGGACTAGACAGGACCTTGGCCAGTTTCTTAACCTCATGAGCCTTCATTTCTTCATCTGCAAAATGGATGTAACAGCAGTGTCTGCCTTGTAGGGCTGTCAGGAGGTTTCAGTGGGATAACGTCACAAAACCCTCAGCACAGGGTCTGGTACGCAGTAAGCCCTCGGCACATGCCAGCTGTGACTCTTGGTGCCAGGCTGCAAACAAAAATAGGCCTCTGACTGCAGGAGCCCTTGGTCTGATGGGGGAGAGAACATGCTAATCAGATGATCCCATGAGCAAACGTGAAGTTGCTACAAGGGTCAGAGAGACCTGGAGCTACGAGAGCTGCCTCCCGAGGACTGATGTGGGCAGGGCCATCCTGAAGGCCACATGTGGAGGTGACACTTGATCCGAGATCTGAAGGATGTGGAGGAGTGAGTTAGGACCAGTTGGAAGGGAAGAGCACTGCTGGCAGAGGGAACAGCCAGGGCCTGGGGCTGGAGCACTGGTGGCCAGTATGGGTCTGGAGGAAGGCCAGCGGGACTGGGGTAGAGTGTGAGGGGAGCGTGATAAGAGGCCAGAGTGGAGAGGTTGGCAGGGCCTGGACACTGAGGCCTCATAGACAGCACTTGAGGAGTTTTGCTTTTATCCTGAGAGCAGCAGGGAGCCATTGGAAGATTTAAAGCAGGGATGTGTAACGTGATCCGATTGATTTTTTAAAGATCCCTTTGGCTGGCTGATGGAGAAGAGATTGGCAGGAGAGGTCAGAGGAGAGGAGGGCCCAGGATCACCCCTGGCTGCTGCTCTGGGCTTTGCATTTTAAAGGGCTTTGCACTTGCCCTCCTCAGTCTGTGCCTCTCCCGATGGGGGAAGAGTGTATGGGCCCAGGGCACTTGTCTCCCAGGGCCTCTCCCCCAATTCTCCCTGCCAAGAAGCTGATTCCAAGGCTGTGGGGACCTCCTCCTCAGGCCTGTCCCTTTACGGGAAGACTCCACTGCTGGTGTACACACCCCAGGCCTTAGGGTGACAGAAGAGACGTCATGTGCAAGGCGGGTGGCTGAGGCCCCCACACCCTGCGGGGCTGGCAACAGGACATGGAGGCAGGGACCGGTGGCTTCAGTTTGCACTCTGGGTGGGGCCAGGCCTGTGTGGGCAACCCACCGTTGCCACCCTTCAGGAGAGAAGTAGCCTGACTCAAGAGGTGTTTGGGACATGACAGCTCTGGGAGTTGGTGACAGACAGAGATGGGGCCGAGGGGTGGGCTTCGGCCTGCACACCTGGCGGTGCTGCCTCAAGGAGAGGACCTGGCTTGGTTGGAGGGAAGATTCTGAGTTGGATTTGCACATGTTGAGGTGAGGATCTCCTGAGACAATTGAAAGATGTCAGATAGGCAATTCTCTCTCTCCCCACACATACATGAAACTAAAATTCATTCCACTTATGACTGGTTTTCTTGGAATAATGTGTTGGAAAGTTCTGAACCCAAGGAGCTTTGTCTCCACCTGAAGCCTTGTGTTGTTATTCTATGGTTAGTCATTGACACCTTAGTATGAATTAGTGGCTCAGAGCCCTTCCAATTTGATTCTTGTCTGAAAGCAGTCTCTGTCTGGGGGAATCTAGGAGCTTGGTGCCCTGCATGGCCTGTGTCACTGGGAAGGACATGAATGGCCAAGGATCAGCCTGGTTCATCTTGTCATCCCCTCCTCCATAGACAAATCCTGGCTGTGGCTCTGGCTCCCAGGCCTGTTAGTCATACCCCACCCAGGCTCCCTCAATCCCTTCCAGGCCACGGGCCCTGGTCCCTATTCCTACTCCTCAGCCCAAGGGTACATGGGCTCCACATCTGTCAGCGGCTCAATCCTAGCTCGTTCCGTTGACAAGTAGCTACCTTTCCCCAAACTGTTCTGGCTGTGACGAGATCTGCCTACCACGGCCTACAGCCACCCCCAATTCTGAGCCTGTTTGTCCATCTGGGCCCTCAGATGAGGCCGTCAGGCAGGGCTGGCCCCAGCTGGCACCACGGCCCAGCAGCTGAGCTGCCAGCTTCCTCTCCCCACTCCCTGATCAAACAACCACATGTGGGCAATGGCTGAGCTTCTCCAGCTTCCCAGGGTCAGGGAGCCCGTGGCAGAGATGCAACGCAGCTGGCCATGATTATTCTGGATGCTGAATGTGGGCTGCTGTCCTTTGGGAGTGGGACTGCCAGCTCACCTTGGCTTCACCCCTCTCCTCTCAGAGGGGCTTGGGCCTAGAACTAGTGGAGGGAGCCATAGGGAAGGGGGAAAGGAGGGGCCTACATTTCTCCCCTCACTAAATCTAAGGGACAGAGCTGCATCCTGGGTGAGCTCTAAGGTCTTATTGGTCAGAGGACCTTGGATTTTGCAGGCAGGGAGGGGCTTTCAGAATCAGAAAATGCTAGGCTCATATGGGTTATTACTGGCCCAAGGTCACCCGGCAGCTGAGGTGGTCTCAAACTCCCATAATCTAAACCCTGATTCCCCATTCAGGACTCTTCCTGTCTCATTTTATTTTATTTTTTAAAAGATTTTATTTATTTATTAGACAGAGATCATAAGTAGGCAGAGAGGCAGGCAGAGAGAGAGGGGAAAGCAGGCTCCCCTGCTGAGCAGAGAGCCCAGTGCAGGGCTCCATCCCAGGACCCTGAGATCATGACCTGAGCCAAAGGCATAGGCTCAACCCGCTAAACCACCCAGCACCCCCCCACCCCGATCTCATCTTAAAGGCCCTTAATTTATTTGTTTGTCAACAGATACATGAACTGCATGCCTCCTGTGTGCTCATTCTAGGGCTGGGTGCGAGTCCACAGACAAGGCCCTTGTCTCCTCGGGGTGTACATCTGGGAAAACAACACACAATGAACAGATAAGCCTTAGTGCAGTGCCTCGGGGCCCAGGAGCTGCTCTATAAATATGTGTTGAAGGGTGGCTTAAGTGTTCCAAAGAAAACAGGGCAATGTAGCATGGTGGAGTGTGGCAGGATGTTATAGATGGGATGTTTGTGTGTCCTGAAATTCCTGTGCTGAAATCCTAACCCCACATGCGTTGGTATTAGGGGGTAGGGAATTTGGGAGGTGATTCGATCCTGAGGGTGGAGCCCTCATGAGTGGGATGAGGGTCCTTAAGAAAGGGCCCCCAGAGAGCTCTCCCTTCCCTCCTGCCATGTGAGGACACAGTAAGAAGCGGGCAGTCTGCAACCTAGAAGAGGGCCTTCCTCAAGAACCTGACCACGCTGACACCATGATCTCAAACTTCGAGCCTCCGGAGCTGTGAGAAATCTTTGTTGTTTATAAGCCACTCAGTTGATGGTAATTTGTCACAGCAGCCCAAACTCCTACACATGATTGCATTCAGGTGGTAGAGGAAGTATTCCCAGCAGAAGTGATATTTGAGAACAATAGGATGGAATCAGTCATGGGAAAATTTGGGGCCACAGGGTTCCACAAACAGTCATAGCCAGTGCAAAGGCCCTGAGGTTGGAATGAGGTCACTGCAACTGGAGCAGAGTGAGTGGGAGGCAGGGCTGGGGAGGAGTTCAGAGAGATAGATGGAGGCCAGATCAGGCAGGTCATGGTAAGGAGATGGCAGGATGATCTCACTGGGGCTCCATAGCTGGTTGGTTCAAGGATGGCTCTCCCAAGTGGTTGAGGCCCTGGAGGAACCCCATACCTCTATAGCCCATGGCAACTTCTTTCCTATCTTGTTCTTTAGAGAAGAGGAAAGCAGCCCGGTGTGTCACAGTGCCAGGGTCTGTGAATGTGGGGACCGGAGTTGTGGTCTGACTGGTTATGTGACCCTGAATCAGTCCCTCCTCCTTTCTTGCTGTCAGTCTTATCAGAAGTGAGACAATTGGGCTTTAAGCTCTGCAGATGGCACACAGAGGAGAGGGAAGAGGGGAGGAGGCCAAACAAAGCTAAAAGTGATTCAACAGGTATCTGGCTGGGCTTGCCCCTAATTGCATCTGAAGCCAGGCAGGAGGTAGGAGGTTTTTGTGATGGGAAAGTTTGGACCTGTTAGTGATAGCACTCTTATCCTCAATGCTCACAGTTCCTTAGGGCTGGGAATGGAAGGTCCCTGCAGTACAGGCTAATGGACAGCAGAGGGCACCAACTGAATGGCCAGGGATCCTGGGAAGGAGGAAGTAGGTGGCTTGGGGTTGGTACATAGTGGTTGGTGGCTACCAAAGATTTCACCTTCATGATAATCAGTGACAGCTGGTATGTATCCACGTGGATTCATTTATCAAAGACCCACTCACTGTATGCCACTCTAGGCTGAGCCGTGTTATAGGTTTCAGGGAAATAGAGTATGATGTAGGTCAGGAACAGGAATTAGCTTTTATCTTGAATGTTAGTTTGCTTTGATTAGAGCATGATGCCTGGCACATAGTGTTAAGAAAAATTCTGAGGCTGCTTCTTGATGAAGGAGAGCAGAATACTGTGATTGATTAGCAATGTCTGGAAAGGCAAGTGTAAAGAGGGGGCAGGATGAGTGTCAGGTCTTGGCTGTCTCGTCTATAATGCGATCTCATTATTGGACAATTGAGTAAATCAGGACTCAGAGATGCCAGGTTTATTTGTACAAGGTCACGCAGCTGGCAAGTGGCAGAGTTAATAGAATGTGCATCATGTGATTGGGTAGCCCTGATTCTGTGTCTGAAGAAGTTACATCGCCATGCCTGCAGGGACTCTCTAGACATTGAGGGCACCACCAGTGATCACTGTGGTAGCCAGAATGCCCTATGGTGGGGAAGGGCGGCTGCTGTGTTGCCTCTTGGGGGAGTGCCATGATAGTGGCTACTTAGAGGGCCAATCTGGTTGCTGGTAAGGCAGGATGGACATTCCCAGAGCTCACCAGAGGGTCCGAGCAGCAGCCAGGCAGAACTCAGGCTTGACCCAGGTTACTGGACTGGGACCCCTATGTTCAATCCACAGCACCCCATGTCTGCTAAGTTTTCACATGGATGGAGGGCACGGGGCTGGGCCTTTTGGCGGGGAGTGGATATGGAGGTACCTGATTCAGAGTTTTTATATAAGGCATTTACTGCTGATTGGTGGGGACACAAACATGAGGCAGAAGGAGAAAGGGCTGAGCAGAGGCCCCAGCAGCAGTGGGACACATGAGAGAGTCAGTTCTCACCAGGGGAGGCCTGGGGAGGCCTCACAAAGGAGGTGCTAAAATGGGAATGTTAAGTTATGTTTTAAGAAGCCATATTTATTGCAGACAATTTGAAAGACAAACCATAAAAAATAGAATTACAAGAAGCCTGTAATCAATTTCATTATGCAAAAATAATTACTATCAACATCTTAACCATGTATTTACTCATAAATACATGTGTATATATGCTCAGATTTTCTTTTTTTTAATCACAGTGTGGTGGTGATCAAAGTGTGACCCTTGACTGGCAGCCTCCCCTGGGAACTTGTTAGAAATTCTTGCAAGTTCCTGGCCCCTCCTCGGAGACCCCAGAGGGGTGGGGCCTGGTATCCATTTGAATAGGGCTCCCAGGTGATTCTGATGCTGGCTGAGTTTGAGAACCACTGACTTACTGTATTATGCGTGACTTTCCCTTGTCATGAAATAGTCATTGGCAATTTGATGTTTAAAGCTGGAGTGCTCTCTTATTATAGTGACTTGATGAATTCTCTGAACCAGTGCTGTGGCGACTGTCCTGGGCGTGCCTGTGGCCGTGTGCCCCGCTGGCCTCATGGAGGTGTTGCCCTTTGAGTTGCGCCAGTGACAGGAGGCGAGGGGGTCACTGGTGGCAAGCCTGGGGGCTGTCTCTGGTCTGTGATGGCATCCTGGCAGGAGCGACCAGAACTGTCCCTCCTGAGTCACCCTCTCTCTAGAGTGGCCCTGGCAGAGCAGGAAGCAAGTGGTAAACCTGTCAACATCAATTGGAAGGGACTGGGGCAAAAGGAGTCCAGATTTCCTGGGGCCCATGGTCTGCGCCACGAAACAGGGAGAAGCCACGTTGTCAGGCACAGCCCGAGGAGAAAGAAATCACTCATAAAATGGCTTTGGTGCATGGCCCTGCCGGCCTCAGCTTTGGTTTGCTTTTGTTTTCTTGTGTGTGTGTTTTCCCTCTGTGTGTGGAGAAAAGTTGGAGCTCCTGTCTGTCTTAGCATGTCCAACTCTGCCTGTCTGAAGAGCCACCGGGAATCCCGCTTTTGTCCTCTCTCCTGGCACAAGTGCCCAGTTTCCGAGTTGGGCCTCCATAGGTGCTCCACGGACCCCCACCTTTAACAGCTCCCCCCAGAGAATGCCCCAGCCCCAGCTTCTCAAGGCTTCACCACCCACTTTTTGTCTTTGGCTCAGCTCTCGGCATAGGCAGATACAGGTAGAAGATGATTGAGACCAAGGGGCAGCTCCCACCAATGCAGATTAATCAAGATGATGAGTGAATGGACAAGGAGTGATCTGTGAGGTGATGCCAGCACCGCCACTCCAACAAGCTAACATGGGGAGGATCCCCATGATCCTGACAGCCAGGGGGAAGTTAGTCGCACCCTGAGCCCCAGAGCATGGCAGCGGGGCCGGGCTTTGGGTGGGAGCTGCAGAGAAGGTCAAGGCTGCGGTAGCCCCCACCTGTGAGTGGGAAGCCCTGGCTGGGCTGCAGCCCACTCCTGATGGGTCGGACTCCGTCCATAAGTGACAGGGCCCTCCCCGTTTAAACTGGGAAGAGAATGTCTTTTTTTTGGGTTGGGACAATTTATCACCACATTTTACTCACTCTGATTCCAGAATGATCGAAAAGACATGTAAACCCTGGAAACATTAATTCAAGGCTAAAAGAACAGAAACAGTGAATGGAACTGAGGAAATGATTGTACCAGCAAATCTGGCAGAACTCCAATTTGGCCCTGAGCTTCCTGGCCATCTTGCCGAGACCCAGAGGGAGAGGAAGGGACTTGCCCCAAGTCAATATAACAAAGACCATGTGCCATGCACCAACCCACCGGACCCTGATGAGAGCCCTGCCCCACAACAGCCACTCCATCTCCACTCCACAGTTGGGGAAACCGAGGCACAAAGAGGCGAAATAATTTTCCAAGGCCCCACACCTGTGCTTCAAAGCTGGGTTCTTAGCCACTGCCTTGTCCTGCAGTTTTTTTAAATGAGAAGGAGGGAAGAAAGAGGAAATGCTAAGGGCCCATCCATCTCTGAGTATTTCTGGAGTCTCTGCCAGATCCAGCACACGAGCAGGGCTGGTGACAGGCTCTCTCCAGGGTTCCAGTAAGGTGAGGCTGCCTCACGGTGGCTCAGTATGTTCCTTCTCTCAAGTAACTTCTGCATAGTAACCACAGCCTGAACTCAAACGGGTGGCGATGGTGGCATTTCAGGTGGGAAGTGGGGAGCACATTTCGGGCTTGTCCAGCCGCCCTATGGGGGACGTTTCCTCCTCAGCTGAGGCTGACACCAGCTCCTCTTGCTTCTGGTTGCCGTGGGCTTCTTGGTGGAGGCTGCCGAGTCCCAGCCTTGGAAGAGGGTTGGTGTTCAGAGAACTCTGCCCAGGAAAAAGCAAACCCGTTTCTTGAAAGGTTGTAGCAGTAAGAAGCTGTCAAGCTTCTCCGTCAAGAAGATAGAGGACACTGCTTTGAGACATGAGAACATTCTCTGGAAGCCCCGGAGTCTGATCTTAGGGGATCCTATAGCCTCTTTTGAAGTACAGTTGTGGCCTCTGACCCTGGCCTGGCCATCTCTCACCACCTTCGTGGCTCCCCTGGTGGCAGTCACTGCTTATGAGTCCTCGGTGGGTCTGGCCAGCCCCCTGCTTCCCCTCCTTTACCAAGAGGCTCACCGGGTCACTGGATTTGGGGCTTGGATGGGACCTTGGCTGTCCCCTGTGGGGCTTGCAACAGGGGTTATAGGCCACCCTTTGAGGCAGGATAACTTGACTCCAATCCCAGCATCTCTCTCTGTGGAACCTTGGATTTGTATCTTTAGACTTGGGGAAATCTCAATCGTTATGTCTTAACACTTATTTTCTGTCCCACGCTCAGCAATTTTTCCTCCTTGGACTTCAATTACACATATCTTAGAGAGTTTGATATTGTCCCATAGGTCCTTGAGGCTCTATTCACTTTTCTCCAGTCTTTTTTGTCTCCCTGTTCTTCATATTGAGTAATTCCCATTGTTTGACTTAAAGGTCAGATCCTTTCTTCTTCCATTCCAGACTGCTTGGAAGACCATCTAGTGAATTTTTCATTTCAGTTATTGTACTTTTCAGTTCTAGAACTTCTGTTTGGTCTTTTGAAAATTAGTTTTAATCTCTCTGCTGAGTTTGGATTATGTTTTCCTGTTTCTTTCATGTCTGATAATTTTTGACTGCATACCATGGATAGTTCTTTGTTAGAGACTCTGTATTCTTTTATCTTCTTCCAAAGGTTTTTGGTTTGTTTTTGCTTAGGTGGTTGAATAACTGATCTATCATCTTGAACTTGTGTGGACTTGGTTTTACACTTGGTTAAGGTGGACTTGGGGAAGCCAAAGGGTTTTTCCAAGCCCCTCTAATGTGCTGGGGCTCAACCTCCAGCTTCTTTCTTTTCTGTGACTCTTGTCCTGGTTTGTTTCAAGTTTTGGTAGAGAGGGTCTAGAGGGGCACTTCTCAAGGGCAGGATTTCTCATCCTTGGCACTAATGACATCTTGGGCTGGCAGTTCTCTGTTGTGGAGGTCCCCCTGTGCATTTTAGGGGGTATTTAGCACATCCCTGGTCTCTACCCACTAGATGCCTGTAGCAACCTCCATAGTCATGACCATCAGACATGTCTCCAGGGGCACCTGGGTAGCTCAGTTAGTTAAGGATCCAACTCTTAATTTCGGCTCAGGTCATGATCTCAGGATTGGGAGATCGAGCCCCATGTCAGGTTCTGCACTGGGCATAGAGCCTGCTTAAGATTCCCTCTGTCCCTCCCTACTCAAAAACAAAAAACAAAAAACAAAAAACAAAAAAACAAAAAAACTCTCCAGATGTTGCCAAATGTTCCCAGGGCTTGGGGGGAGGGGGCACAAAATCACTACTGGTTAAGAACCATTGCTCTAGTGGGTAGTCTTACCTCAAGACACTTAGAAAGAACCCCCATTAATAAAGTGCCTTGAGTGCATTTTGGCATTCTCCTCAAGTAAGGTTACACACTCATCACACAGGGCCCTTGACGGGACTGAGAGAAAAACTTATGTCCCACTGCTGAAGTATGCTACAAGTTCATGTGCATTAATATAAATCTGGGAGCTATCTTGGGAATATTGCAAATTACAGTGTAATTCTCGGGGTGTTAAATTTGCTATTTGTAAATATATTAAATAGACCGTGATATTTGCAACTTTGTGTTGGCACTTTTCTCCACTTTTAAGTATGATTACCCTCCCATGATGGAAATGACTGGGGCCTCCACTATCTGTGGGATTCAGTGTATATTCTCTCCCTGGTCCCCTTGGTCTGTGTTCAAGCATGTTCCCCTGATGGTTTCTTGCTGTCTTTCTAAGGAGATCTCTCTATTTCTCCCCTTCTCCTTTCAGTGTCTCTCCTCTTTCCCCCAGGAAGAGCCCAGGGCCCAGTGTCAGGTGAACAGGGTCCTGGTGAGAGAGGGGGGGTGGGCTCTGATGAGCTTGTGGGGATGGTGCCATGGGAGGCTGCAGAGAGAATTTTCTTCAGTCCTGCTCTGGACTGAAGCAGGACATTTGGAGGAAGAAGGAAGAAAGAAGGACATTTGGAGGAAGAAGGAAGAAGTTTGGCTACTGTCTACACCTTGCTGGGGCTTACCCTAAAGCACAACAGATTTTCTCTACATGGCTTCTTGGCAACTCAGAGACCAAATATGGTTAAAAAGAAAGGGCAGCCCAAGATAAGTGAGGACACCACAGGACAACAATAGGATGCTTTCCATGCATCCAGATCTTCCAGCCCCACAAGAACTCCAAAGTGACCTGAAAGCAGCCATTGTCACTCCTGAGAAAGGATAAGCAGAGAGGCATTAGAAGGCTGGTAGGGAGTGGGCAGGCATGGGGGCCTTTGTATCATTTTCAAAAAGGGGGAAGAGGTAGATGCTGGAAAATCACTGACCAACCATGACGCCTGCCTTGTACTGCTGTAATATTCTAGAGCAGACCAGAGAACAACAGCTAACAGTGATGACGGCTGGGAACAAAGCCTTGCCAAATGAACTTGGTTTCCCTTGTGCTCTGATGAGCACGCAGGGTTGGCCTGAGCAGGTGCAGTGTGACTGAACAGCCTCCCAAATGTTATGTCCCGTGGGTCCGCCTCACCGGGAGCCCTTTCTTCCTGGGTCCCAGAGCTCTCGCCATCCCCCAGTTTGTGTTCCTTCCTCCAACTCTCACCTGCTTATGCTCCTCTCTTCCTCTCACTTCTGGTGACTCTGGGTCTCTGTCCTGTTGTTCCTTGCACCAGAACTACTGGTCCCCTCAGGCGTTTCCTAGCCAACTCCTTCTCCTTCATCCACACTCAGTTGAAATATTACTCCTCCAGGGAGGCCTCGGCTCTGCCTGCTCAGGGTCCTTCTTCCTGTGTTCTGTCAGCCCCCAGGGAGTGTTGGTTTCGTGTCCCCCCTGACTGTAAGCTCAAGTGTCTGTTTTGTCTGTAGTTGTGTGTGTGGCGGGGGGCACGCAGCAGGTGTCTCTGAGTCTGTGTAGGAGTAAAATGAAGTCTTTAGAGCTTAGCTTGGCCTGTGTCCTGAGATGTGGTTGAAAGACCCAGGGATGGTTAACCTCGAAAAGAGAGGGTTCAGAGAAAGGCTGTTGTATAGAAAACAGGCTTTACGGTTATAGACATCGTTAAAAGGAGCAGAATTAGGCCTGCAGGTGGAAGTCAGAGGAAAGTAGGATTTTGCTTACTCTTAAGTGAAATCCATTTGTGCCAGAGACTGCTGGTTGCCTATTCTTTGTTTAGTAACAGAACCCCAGTTTTGCCTAGGGTATCCCCATGTCATTAGAAGGTCACACTTTCCACTCTGTCTTGTAGCTAGGTATGACCATGTGACTAAGTCTGTGGCCGGTGGAAGTTGTTGGGTAAGACTTTGGGGAAGGCTCTTAAAAAGGGATCAGACAGTGGGCACCTGCCATTTTTACCCTTTTCCTCCTTCCTTCTTCGCATCTAGAGTTGTAGACCTGATGGCTGGAGCACCAGCAGCTATTTTGCAACAGGAAGAAACCTTGAGAATGGAAGCCATGTGCAAAGGATAGTAGAGGGGAAAGAAGGATCTGGAGGTATTAAGGACATTGCAGAACTCCCACACCCACTCTGCCTTTCCTTTAGTTAAGCCATGGTCACTGGGTTTTTTAATGTGCAGTCAAATCCAGTCTTAACTGGTACAGCAAATGTTACCCTCCCCCCCGATGAGGATCCCCATCTTCTGGTGCGTTTAGGGTAAAGGGCATTTGATTTCACCCATCCTGCATCTCGCTGATCTGTGGCCTTAGACAATCCCGTTGCTACCTAACCCTGACCCTCTCTGTCCCATGCTGGACACCACTCTTCCACCTTTGTCCTCATGAAGCTGCTCAAGCACAGGTCGCTATGTGCAGCAGAAATTTCATGAAGGCTGGGGTGGGGGGAGGGGAGGAGCAGCAGGGTCGTTGCGGCTCTGAGCAGGGACCAGTTTCAAAATCAATGCCAGCTATCATGTTTCTAGAAATGTCTTGGCCACACCCCACCAGCTGAGATTTCTTGCTTGCGATAGTCTTCCTTTGATTCCCGAAGAAACCGTGTTTCTCCTGCTTCTCTCCCCCTATCTCCAGCTGCTTGCCAGTGGTCCCCACATTCAGTTCCCCTCCTGTGCAGAGCAGGTAAGGTCTGGGCCGCCTCTGTACAGACAGAGCCCCTGGCTCCTGGTCTTTGTCCACATATGGTATTACGTGAAATTATACCTTTTCTTTAATCTTGGATCACATTTTTAGATAAGGTCCATTCCCTCTGATCAAAGCAAACCCTGGGGCTAGCAAGTTGGGACTGTTTCTTTGTAGATGTACAGAATCAGCATGTCCCACGTGGGGTCCAGGAATCTGTATTTTTAATAAATTCCCCGAGTGGGGGTGGAGGGGTGCGGGTAACAGGCCCAGAGAGGGGCAACAGCTAGCTGAAGGTGACCTGCAAAACCTGAAGTAGATCTCAGATTTGCTAGAGCTTCTTCCGGGACTCTGAAACTATCTTGGGCTACAGCTTGGACTCCGGATTTTCAGGTCATCCTGTGAGATCCCAGCAGGTCTGTGGACAGCAGATCCCCATCGGCTTCCTCAACCTGCTGGCGGAAGCCACAGGCCTTCAGCGTTTTGCAGTTGAGCCTAGAGCATCAGAAAGAAACTCAAGAGCTCATCCGGGTCCCCTCCAAGTATGGACGCCACCATCCTCCTGTGGCAATGGGGGGTACAGGGAGGTTACCCTGGCCCAGAGGGGAAACTGAGGCATAAAGAAAGAAACTGGCTTTTATCATCATTGGCAGTGTGCTTCATTTTGAAAGGTCAAGTGGTCATACTGCCGCGCCGGTATGTTCTCTTATCCCTTACCCTTCCTGTTCATATGAAGGAATGAAACCTAAAGGAGAGTTGAAGCTTACTGGACAGAAAAATAATAGAGTGGATTCCCATTTGTTACAGCTTCTTGCTGGTAGTGAAGTTGTAATGGGGTTTGTGTTCCTTTATTTTCCAAGCTTTTTGTACAGGTATACCTCATTTAATGTGCTGGCTTTATTGTACTTGCAGATTCTGTGTTTTTTTGTTTGTTTGTTTTTTAACAAATTGTAGGTTTGTGGCAACCCTGCATGGAGCAAGGCTGTCGGCACCATTTTTTTCCAGAAGCATTTGCTCATGTCTCTGTGTCACATTTTGGTAATTCTCACAGTATTTCCAAGTTTTTCATTATTATTTTATTTGTTATGGTGATCAGTGGTCAGTGGTTTCTTGAGACGGAATCTACTCCTGGTGAAGATGCTGTACAGATTGCTGAAATGACAACAAAGGATTTCGAATAGTACAGAAACTGAGTTGATAAAGAAGGGGCAGATTTGAGAGGATTGACGCCGATTTCGAAGGTTGTTCTCTTGTGGGTAACATGCTATCAAACAGCGTTGCATGTTCCAGAGAAATCATTGGGAGAAGAAGTGTCAGTCCATCAATGCGACAAATTTGATTGTTGTCTTATTTCAAGAAATTGCCCCAGGGGCATCTGGATGGCTCAGTCAGTTAACGTCTGCCTTCAGCTCAGGTCACGATCTCAGCGTCTTGGGATTGGGTCCCACGTCGGGCTCCCTGCTTAGCAGGGAGTTGGCTTCTCCCTCTCCCTCTGCTCCTCCCCAGTCTTTCTCTCTCTCTCTCAAATAAATAAAATCTTAACAACAACAAAAAGAAATTGCCCCAGCCATCCCAGGGTGATCACCCATCACACTGATCTGTCAGCAGCCATCAACATTGAGGCAAGACCCTCCCCCAGCAAAAAGGTTACAACTTGTTGAAAATTCAGATGATTTACATTTTTTAGCAATAAAATATTTTTAATGAAGTATGTAACTTTTTTTTAGACATATTGCCATCGCACTCTTAGGAGACCACAGCACAGTGTAAACATAACTTTCATATGCACTGGGAATCCAAAAAAATTCGTTTGACTCCCTTTATTGTGATATTTGTTTTATTTCCGTGGTCTGGAACCAAACCTGCACTACGCCCGAGGTGTGCCGGTATTATTAATACCGAGTTATATTGGTATTTAGGGTTAAGGGGAGAAAATCCTATCCAGGGCCACCAGGAATATTGGGGGAGTCGTGCTTCAGACAGTTTGTGCCCCCCTCCTGCTTTATGGCTGGCGTGGGCGGCCATCCCTCTGTCATCCCTCTGGGGCAGGTGGGTGGGTCAGGCTCCTGCAAGGGGGCCCTGTCCCCGGGTACTTCTTGACACCTCTGTGCTGGCACTCAAGACCCAGGTTGCAAGGGTTCTGCTTATTGGATTTGGGCAGGGACCACTTGGCCTTTTGAATCTGAGCATGCCCAGCTGTGGATGTACACATTTCTGATTGCGGGCAGATACATGGGGAGCTGGATGTAGCTCAGGAAACAGCTGCAGGTGTGGACTGCCTCTGGCTGGAGCACCTGAATGCTCTAGCAGCCAGGTGTGTTCAGCTTTATGGTCACTCATGCTTAAAGGCTTGAGGCTAGGTCAGAGTCAACACAGAGATCCACAGGCTAAGGGATTGGAGGGTTGTGGTTCTACTTGTGTCTGTGCAACCCTGGGCAAGTCACTTAACCTCTCTGGGCTGGTCTCCTCACCATCAAAGTCACTGGGCAGAGGAAATGGATTGCTGAGTCGGTTCCATGGCTGACATTCTGGGATTCTGTTTGGCCTCTGGCAGGCCATGCTAATAGCTGGAGCCCCAGGGAGATGTGGGAGTGTTCCTGAACAGAATTACATCTATCCCGATGGACAGATCCTGATGGGAGTTGGGGGAGGGACAGGAGGACCCCAGCTGTGCTGACAGACCTTTTAATCTTGGCTCTTTGGGGTGGTGTAGGGGTGGGGAGGGGACAGGGCTCTGTGGATGAATTCAGGAGATTGTGATCCCCAGAACGTTGATTCTGTTTTTTAAAAGAATTGGAATTTCAGAGCTCAGGTTTGGACTTCACTGAATGGTACCCACAAGGAGTGACTGTAGTACTGTGAGCAGGTTCCCTTCCTCGCTTGGGCCTTGCCCCTCTTCTGTTCAGAGAAGGGCTGGACTTCTAAGTCTCCTAGGGTCTCCCCAAGCTTGGCTTCCCACAGGCCTTACATGTGACACTGATCAGACCACTGCAGTTGCTGTCAAGGCTGCCATCTTCTGAGAGGGGGCGATGTGCCAGGCACCCAGCGCCTGCCTGGCCTTGGGGTCCAATATCCTGAGATGGAGACTGAGGCTCAGAGAGGTCAAACCCCTCGCTGAGGTTGCCTGGCTCTTGGAAACCTGGTTTCCTATCCCCGGAGCCCGTGCTCTCTCCTGCTTTGCTGCTCTGAGTCCTGTCCCCATGCACTCACCCGATCTGGGTGCTTCTTCTCTCCCTCCTCATTCCCCTTCACCTCCTCCGGCTTGCCTCTGTCTTCCCCTGCAGGTCTGCCCCACTCTCCGGGCCCAGATCTGCCAGTGTCTCCAGTGTCCACTTAGCTGGGAGGATGCTCTGTCCCACAGTGCTCGCTCCGCCTGCCCAGCGGCAGCCCTGCCCACTGCGGGACCTTTCTGGCTTGCAACCAGTTGCTACAGAGAAACCCTGAGCTCGATTTTTCTGACCACCCTGATGGCCACCGTTACCTCCACTTAATAAATTGCACGGGAGCAATGGGTGGTCGACGGCCGAGGCCTGCACGGGCCGAGTTGGAAATTAAAAGCAGTGGCCACGAGTGGGTTTGAATGCAGCAACAGGAACCATGAATATTTTACAAGAAACCGGAATTATTAATGTTTCAATAAAAACAAAACCCCAATGTCCATGTGAAGATTACATGTGACTTCAAGCCTTCAGAAAACCACTGTGGTCCTTCTCCACACTCTCTTAAACCACTCGGCAGAGCTTCGCTTAAACCATCCCCATCTCGCCAACCCTCAACCCACCAGCTCTAAATGGTGGCGGGGAGGGCTGCATCCGCCCGGCCGCCCCTGGTAATTAGCACGGCCCCCACCTTCCTTCGGAGCTACGGGCGACCAGAGAAATATTTCTGGAAGACTATTTACGAACTTCCCCATAATCATCAATCATACGGTGAAGAAGGAATGGAGCAAGATTTCTTACCTCAAGGAGCCTCTAATGCAAAAAAGCTATTTACTGGGCACGGACGGGGGCTGGGATTCTGATGCCATTACTATAGAAAACATAATAGCATCAATAATTAAGTATAAATTGGATTTAATATTTTATGCTGGCGACATGTAATTTACACTCTAGCAGAGAAATCAAAGGTCATGTCTGAAATAAATGAGTGTGGGGTCGAGCCTCCAGTGGAATTAGCGCTTTTCCCCTCCTGGAACCAATGACAAAGAGCAGGAGAGGCGCGCTGGGCCGTGGGGAGTGTGGGAAGGGTTGGGGTCTGGGAGCCTTAGGGAGACGCTGGCCTCCGGAGTGCTGAGGGCCGAGTGTGGCTCTCTAAAAGAGGCCTCAGGCCTCCCTGGGGTGGGTGGATGCTTCTGGATGCTCTGGGAGGGGGCACTGGAGTGCCGGTGTTGGAGAGGTCAAATGCAGAGGCAAGTCTGCCCCTGAGACAGATGGGCAAGGTGGGTTGTAGCACTGAAGGGCTGGCAGGATCCTGAGGGGAGACTGAGGCCCAGAGAGGGGAAAGGGTTTCCCCAGAGCCACGCAATGGCTCAGTGGTAGGACCACAAGAGGACCCTAGCCTCCCAACTCCCAGTGTTTGTCAGAATTGCTCTGACCACTGGGACGGGGGACCCTGGCCTCAGACCTCTGGGTGTGTGTGTCTGCTTCTCTGCTGGAGACACTGACCCTGGCCTGGACTGGTGCCTGGCTCTGTCCCCTGTGGTTCTCAGAGCTGTTTGGTCATGACCAGTGGGGTGAGGCAGGGAGGCTTGGTCTCTGAGGAGGGGGTTGGGGCTCAGGCGGGAATTGTGGTGAAGACTTGGATAGGCAAGTACACCCCCTTGCAAGGGGGGCTGAAGATCTGGGTCACTGTTTGGCATTAACAAGCCAAGCATGTGTGCTCATTCAACCCTTTCGTAGCTTCCCACTACCCCAGGAGAAAACCTGGGGTCCTCTTTCTGCCTTACGAAGCCCTGCACCATCTCCCTCTCTGTTTCCTGTCTCACTCCCACGTGCACCCTGATCTCCAGCTACACCAGATCCGGCAGTGCCCCGTGGGCTGTGCTGCTCTCCCTCCAGGCCCTTCCCCTGGCCCTTTCCTCTGCCTGGGACACCATTGCCTGGGTGGACACCTCATGACTCCCCTCCCTGGTCTCTGCTCAGGACAGTTTCCTAAGCAGCCCACGTTTCACCTTCCTCCCTTCCACTCATCAACACTGCTGTTTTATCAACTCGCAGGCCTGTGGAAGGTCTCCCTTCCCTAGGATGTCAGCCCGGGAACCTCATTTGGTTCTCAGTGGTTTCCACACTGCCTAGAGCAGGGCTTGGGTCACAGAATGTGCTCACTTGGTGTTTGTTGACTAAAAGAATAATAAGAGACTTGGGTTCACTCCAAGTCATTTTTTTTTAAAAGATTTTATTTATTTATTTGACAGAGATTACAAGTAGACAGAGAGGCAGGCAGAGAGAGGAAGGGAAGCAGGCTCCCCACTGAGCAGAGAGCCCGATGCGGGGCTTGATCCCAGGACTCTGGGATCATGACCTGAGCCGAAGGCAGAAGCTTTAACCCACTGAGCCACCCAGGTGCCCCCCAAGTCATTTTTTAAAAAAAATTTATTTGTTCACTTGACAGGGAGAGAGCATGCACATGAGAGGTGAGAGGGCTGAGGGAGAAGCAGACTCCCCACTGAGCAGGGAGCCCGACGTGGGGCCTGAACCCAGGACCCTGAGATCATGACCTGAGCTGAAGGCTGATGCTTAACTGACTGAGCCACCTGGGCACCCCTCCAAGTCGTCTTTCATGTCTTTGCACACCCGTCCCCTCTGTCAGGGAAGTCTGATTCGCCCTCCTGATTGCCCCCCAGCCCCCTACCCCCTGAAGCGAGTCGGGTGCTTCCTCAGCACCCCACAGGACCATAGTCTAGCACTGTTCTTGGGGTGTACAGTGTCTGTTTTCTTGTCTGTGCCCCTGCCCGTGCTCTGGTGTCCGAGGTCCCCTCAGGGCTAGTGCAGACCCGCATGCCACAGGAGCCCACTTAGTGAGTGCTGGGTTGGTGCATGGATGTACGGGCCCCAGATATGTGGTATGCTGGTGGGGCCTCTTGGCATGAGAAGCAGAGGCAAGTGGGGAGGGATCTGGCCCAAACCCTGACCTATAGGTTATGGGGGTTTCTAGAAGGGGCTAAGGCTGGCTCAGGAGGTGGCTCCAGCCAAGAGGCAGAGGTGGGGACCAGGAAGCAGATCCCTCCCTCCTGCACTGTACCCTCGCCCCGACTCAAGTGCACAGGTTGGGCTGGGAGCTGCGAGGGGCCCGGGAGAGGGGCTGTTTGAGCTGTGTTCTGGCAGATTGGACGGGATGGGCCATGCTGTGGACTGAGTGTTTGTTACCCCCCAAGTTTGTGTGTCCCCAAAGATGTTCTTATCAGTAGGGGAGGCTTGGGGAGGTGCTGAAGTATGGGGGGAGCTCCAACACATGGGATTAGTGCCTTTATTAGAGATGCTCCAGAGAGAGCCTCATCCCTGTTGCTGTGTGAGCACACAGCAGGAAGATGCCAGCTGGGAATCAGGAAGAGGGCCGTCTCCGGAACGCAAGCCTTTGAGCACCTTGATCTTGGACTTCCGGCTTCTAGAACGGTGGGAAAGAAATTTCTGTTATAAGCCACTCAGTCTGTGGAATTTTGTTATAGCTGCTGAACAGGCCAAGGCAAACCACAGAGCCTTTCCAGTCTGGAAATGCCCACTTGGCTGTGACTTGGGGATAGGGGTGGATCGTCTTTGGGGAACATCTGATGTTTGTTGAATCCCAGATACTACTTGGGATTTTTTCAAGTATTCTCTCATTTAAACTCCACACAGCCCCTTAAGGCTGATACTGTTATTCTCCCCCCTTTTACAGAGGAGGAAATGGAGGCACAGGGAAACTAGTGGCTTTGCCCAAGCTCACATACAGCTGCTCTGTGGTAGAGTCTGGCGTTAAACTAGGCTGACTGACTCTGTGGAGTCTGGACTCCAAACACAATTGGCCTACCCGGTGGCTGAGGTTTGTCCCCGAATGTCACTCTGGGGTGGGGTTGGGGGTGGGTGTTTGGTCTGTGTCCTTGTTAAGGAGTAGCTCAAATGGAGGGGTCAGTGGGGTGGGTTTTAAATGCTGAGGGGACCTGGAATAAGGGGAGCACATGCCCCTCCCCCAGCCCTCGGGGGACAGGGTGGCCTCTTTCTTGGCACCTCCCCACCCTCCCTGCCCACAAATGTAGACTAGACCAAGAATTAGCCGCCTACTCTCTGTGTGAGTTCAGACAGGTCATTTTCTCTCTCTGGGCACCAGGGACCTCGTTTGAGGTGGCGGATGTAAGCTCTCAAGCGCGCTTCCAGCTTTATCAGCCCAGGATGCCGTGAGCCTGGCTGTGACCTTCCTGCCCTCCCTCGGGCTCCTGCAGGCGCTCCTGCCAGCCGCATCCAGTGAGAAGCCCCAGGGTGCAGGGATGTGTTGATGTTGCCCATGCGGGTCAGCCTTGTGGGCCCAGAGCACGGTGGACAGACACTGAACTTGGAGGGGTGACTAGAAGAGCACAGCCTGGTGGTAGATGTTTGTGGAAGCGAATTAACTGGGAGGTGGGGAGGGGAGTGTCTGTCCCCGGATCTCCAACGGGCGCATTTGGCCGAGGCCGCTTGGCCAGGCTGTGCACTTCTGTCTGGTGGAGGTTTTGTGCCTGGGGAGAAGGCTCAATCCTGAGAGGGTGGGGACAGTCTGGCCAGGGGACACAGAAGCTGAGTTCACTGCCCCGAGGTCCCTGATCTTGTCTGGAGGCCAAACCACTGGCCAGGCCGCGAACAAGCTGTCAGACTGGCATTGGTCACTGGACTTCCTCCTCTTAAAGCAGACACCAGCAGATCCTCTCTGTTGGGCCCAGCGCCTGCCTGCTCCCCACCCCGCCCCGTTCAAAATGATCCTGTTCCACATGTGGAGAATCTGGGGCTTAGAGAGGTACAGAAAACTTTCCCAAGAAGCACAACTAATGAGAGGCAGTTGAGATGGGTCCTAGGCCTAGGTGCTGTCCATGGGCCATTCTGCTCCTTTCCTTAGCCCACAGCAGGAGAGAAAGAGGAGGTGGCCTAAGGAGGGGACACCACTCAGATCTGCCCCAAATCCTGGCCCTCCCCACACTGGCTGTGCAGCCTTGAACAAGTTAGTCAACCTCTCCGAATGCCTATTTCCTCATCTGCAGAATAAGGCTGAGGATCTCTAGCTGGCGGGAATGTCCTGAGATCACAGGAATGCATGTCAGATGTTGGCATGGGGTAGATGCTTGGGGCGGTGGTGGGGGGCAGGGCCTTTGTACTGTCCGAGCTGGTTGGCGTGGCTTGCCATCATGTGACAGGGGCCTGGGTCAGCAGGGGACAGAAGAGAGAGAGGGACACTCTGTGGCAGGCCCTCCTCCCCTCTTAAGGGTGGTCTGAAGGAAACTACTTGCTACATGTTCTGGTTATCTCTTTCCGCCTGAAACACCGTCCCATACTCAGTGACTTAAAACAGTGACATATTTGGGGACACCTGGGTGGCTCAGTCGGTTAAGCCCCTGCTTTCAGCTCAGGTCATGATCCCCGGGTCCTGGGATCGAGTCCCACAACCGGCTCCTTGTCCAGCGGGAAGCCTGCTTCTCTCTCTGCCTCTGCCTGCCACTCTGCCTGCTTGTGCTCTCTCTCTGACAAATAAAATCTTAAAAAAAACCCAAACAGTGGCATTTTTGGGTGACATCTCTGTTTTGAGCGTTCACTGGGCTCAGCCAGGTCATTCTCGCTCAGGTTTCTCCTGTGGCTATGGGCAGAGTGTGCTGTGGCAGGAGTCATCCCGAAAGCTTCCTCAGTGTCAGGCCTGATGGCTGAGGCTGGGGTCCTAGGATCTCAGCCCGGGGGGGGGGGTGCCTGTGGGCTGGATGGCCCCCATGTGCTCTGTGTGGCCTGGGCTCCCTCAGAGCGGTGCCTGGGCTCCAAGAGGGAGCATCTCATGGTTGGGGGGGGGGGCAATGGCGGCTGTGTTGCCTTTCATGACCTAGCATCCAAAGTCACATAGTGTCCCTTCCACGATCACCTCAGGTCCAACCTAAGCCAGGGAGGAAACATACAGGGTGGAAAGAGCATGTGGGCTGGAAATGATCAGGGTGGCCGCATTTGGAAAATTCAGTCTGTCACACTGCATGGGTTCTGTAGCCCTGGAAAGTTCACATAAAAGGAGCTTTGATGTTCCATTTGGTTTTTCTCGCACATCTGGGAGATCCGTGTTTACCAAATTGCTTTTCTTCATTGACGACCGTAGCAAGTGATGGTCCAGACCGGCCTGAATTAAGATAATCATTGCTGGCTTTGAGGAATGGGGGTAAATTGAGGCTCTAGCACCTTGTACAACTGGGTCAGAGAAGCTGTTTGATAAGCTCTGGCTGACAGGATCTCGGAGCATCTAATGCAAATAGGCCAACGTTCCTGGGAGCGTAGAAGATGTGTGTCCACGCAGAGGGACCCTAGACTGGCCACCACCAGCATGGAGAGGTCAGAGGTCTTCCGTGGGTCACACAGCATGCCACCTGGAAAAGCAGGAGCAGAATCCAGGTCTGCTGTTGTCTGTCTGGCTTAGGGCTTCTGCCAGACACCAGGGGGTCCATGGATCTACAGAAGCAGTTCCAGGGAGCACAGGTTTAAGAGGCTGAGCTTCTGAGAAGTAACTCTGACAATGGGGAGAGACCCTCCTTCCGTGAATACATCCCTGCGCCAGCAGGGTAGGAGTAGGGGGGATGTTCTTACATGTGACATTGGCCCTCCTTCCATTGAGAGGCACCTGTGTTCCCTTCCTTGATTCTGGCTGGGCCTGTGACTCAGGCCCTTAGAATCACCTATAATTGAAGGCCGAGTCCCCCTTAATCTCTTTTGAAGGCTTTGACCAGCCATATAATTGAAGCCTCTGACCACCATTGGGGCTTAGGAAGGAGAAGGGCTAAGACCCTGAAAGTGTTATTTCCCAAAGGGTGTTCCCTGAACACTAGTCCCTCAGTATACTGATGTTTTTTTAAAATAAAGGAAGGGTTCTGTCATCAAATAAGTCTGGGAAATGAATCACATAAAATCAAACTCTATTACAGGACTTCTCAGAGCATTTATTAGCCTTGTAACTTTAAGAGGGAACTGGCATTTGCAGTGCTTCCCAAGCTTCCTTGACTAGTGAAACCCTGTCCCCCGCCTTTTTATTTTCTATGAAGGATCTTGAGAGACTGATATTTCCTAGAACACATTTTGGGAAACCGCATTCTAGAGCAACTTGGGTATTAAGGGGGGTAATTTTTTTGAAAAAGATTTTATTATTTGAAAGAGAGAGAGACAGCACAGGTGGCAGGGGGAGGGGCAGAGGGAGAGGGAGAAGCAGGCACCCTGCTCAGGGCAGGACCCTGGGATCATGACCTGAACTGAAGGCAGATGCTTCACTGAATGAACCACCCAGGTGCCCCAAGGGTAATTTTTATTTTTTTTTAATTTTTATTTTTTTATTATTATTTTTTCAAAGATTACACTTACTCATTTGCCAGAGAGAAAGAGAGCACAACCAGGGGGAGCAGCAGGCAGAGGAAGAAGCAGGAGCCCCACCGAGCAGAGAGCCCGACACGGGACTCAATCCCAGGACTCTGGGACCACCACCCGAATCGAAGGCAGATGCTCAACTGACTGAGCCAACCAGGCGTCCCTGGAAGGTAATTTTTAAATAGCAAAAAGAAGTCAGGAAAGATCGTGGCAGGTCAGGCATTATCCAGGACACTGCTTGGGGAACAACGGTCCCCAGGGGTGCCTCACCGATACTGTCTGTCCCTGCAGTAGAGCCCAGATGGACAGCCTTGCGGTGTCTCAGGCCTCAGAGAGACATTGCAGGGCTCGCTCTGGAGCAGGACCCTGTGACCAAGAAGGGTTGATTTACCCAGTAAGGACTTCTTCTCTGCTTCCTGTTTAGGGGTACCAAGAATCCCTGGGACCCTGGACCTTGGGGAGCAGGAGAAGCAGGCCCTGGGCCTGGGCTCTGGTGGCTCTTCCTTCAGCCTGGCCTGTGGGCTAATGTCGCCTTAATGCTGTGGTCAGGCGGCCACGTGGCTGGGCTCCCTGGGCGGGCAGGGCTGCGTAATGGACGGCCCAGACCCGCCCGCTGACGGCTCCATTAAATGTGGTCGATTTTTTTTTTTTTCTTCTGGTACCCGGTGTTTTAAGCTGAGTGTCTCTGGGCAGGCATTCAAAGCCCAGTTCCAGAGCTAATCTCAGAGGCAGGGATGGAGCAGGCCCGGCTGCATTAAACAGCTAAATCTGGTGCAGGGTGGGCGGAGCTCACTTGAGGAAAGAGTAGCATCACTGTGGTCTTGGGCATGGGCCATTGGGCTGGCTGCTCTCCCTGTCCTTCAGCCTGTCAGAGGGAGTTGCTGGGCAGGCTTTGCGTGCTGGGGAGGGGTCCCAGGTGAAGACGTTGAATATGGGGCCTCCTTGCTTTTGCTTTGTGTCCTCCAGGCAATTGTTGACCCTCTCTGTGCATTGGTTTTCCTACTAGGATTCCCTCCTTTCTAAGCTTTCCTGCAGGATGGGATTCAGGAGGTTTGGGGAACTGCATAGTCTCTGCAGTTGAAAGATACCAGGATGTTGGGGTCGGGAAGCGTCAAGGCTCCTGAGGTCGGAGAAAAAAGTCCAGGCCAGCCTGTAAGGCATAGGGACCAAACAAAGGTTGGAGAGGGGGGTGGGCGGTCTAGGGAGGCAGTGGTTATAGTATATCAAAGAGGAGGGCCAGGAGAGACCTAAACGCTGGGGCCAGATGCCTTTTGGTATCACATCTGAGTTCCCCTCTTTCTGGGATTAGGACCACAGAGTGGGTTAGGCTAGAAGCTCACCTGTGTGGTAGGTAAGGGAGAGAAGCAGAGCAAATGTCAGGACAGAGTAAGGGGCAGATATCTGTTGCTGAGCCTGGGTAAGAGGCGGGGCCACAGAATTCCCCTCATCCTAGGCCAGAGCCTGAGAAGTCAGTGAACTTTCTGAGAAGCCATTGGACCCCCGCTGAGTGGGGGGCATGGGGCTGAGAGCAGGGCAGGCCTGATGGCAGATCCCACCACACAAGAGCCAGAAAAGCCCTCAAAGGTAAAATTCAGTTCCTTGATGGGGAAACTGAGGCTCAGGGAGGGAGAGCATCTTGCCAAAGTTCACATGGCAGCAAAGCTGAGACTAGAAACCAGGTCTCTAATGCCCTGTCACGTCCATTCTCTGCTGGATGTGGAGCTCTTGGGTGCATGCCTTGCTCCTCTCCACACCCCTGCCTGCCCACCTGCCCTCGGCCCCTAGCCTCCCCGCCATTGGGGGATCTATCATTCTGGGTCCCTGGATGAGTGACATCTTGATCACCCAAGGTGGGGCAGGGCTGGCCAGAGGCTTGGAAATGAGACTGACCGTAAGGCATTGTGTAACTTGCAATGTCTCATTTCCTGTCTCTAAAACAACTTTGTCATATTCTACAAGGAGATGGCTTCGTCTGTGCAGTTTACAAGAGAAGATGACATGGATCAGAGTTGTATTTGACCAGCAGTGGACTGGCAGTGTGGCCGAAAAGTACATCTCTGTTCCTGCAAGCCACGGGGGCATGGAGATTATTCATTACTGCAGCACTGCCTAACCTGGCCTGACTGATACAGGCACAAAGAGGAGAACTGGGGAAAGCACCAGGAAGACAGACTGGTCAAGGTGAGAGGTGAGGTGGCTGGTCCATTGAGGAGATAGAAAAGCGAGACCTTCCTATCAAGTCTGCGAAGTGTTTCCACTTGCTAGGGGGTTAGCCCCGGCTGGGATTCAAGGAGGGACAACCTGACTGAGAGTGACATTCCTTCTCTGTCTTAGGGTCCACAGGAACCACCAAGCTTATTTTTTCGAGTGCAAGGGCCTTTCTTGGTTTTTCGACTCCCCTGGGCTCGCTCTCTCTCACCCAGAGGTGCTGGCTGTTCAACTTCACACCCATGTGGCTTGTCTTGCATAAAGACACAGACATCTTGGGGCACCTGGGTGGTTCAGTTGGTTAAGTGTCTACCTTTGGCTCAGGTCATGATCTTGGGATTCTGGAATTGAGCCCTGCTTTGGGCTACCTGCTCAGCAGGAAGTCTGCTTCTCCCTCTGCCTATCCCCCTTCCCAGCTCGTGCTCTCTTTCTCTTCTCTCAAATAAATAAAATCTTAAAAAAAGAGAAAAAGACACAGAGTCTCTCTTTGACATTAGGGATGGCTTGCATGTGGCATTAGGACTGAAGCTCCTTCCTTTGGGTTGATGGCCAGGAGCCTGGGTGGAGCAGCCAGATTTTGGTTGTCCCTTTTATTCTGGCAAGAGGCAGGCTGAAGACACTAGGAGTAAATGCTCTCCAGGAGAAATCAGGGGAGGAGGTGACACAGGTCTCAGTGGGAGAAGAGGCTCCTGTGCTTTTTCTGTCAGCCAGAGCATCCCTGAATGTCTCTGAGGTCACCTGCTGGAGAGATAGGGCAAGAATTGTCATGCTGAGAAGGTGAATTCTAGGACAAAGGATCCTGCTTAAGTTGGTAATAACCAAATCCATGATTTATTGAATCATGACCGTACACCAGGTACTATGCTAGGTGCTTTAAATATCTTGTCTTGTTTAACCTTTATGACAACACAGGAGGTAGAATTTACACATATTAAAAGTGGCAAAAGCAATATATCCCTGATGGGTAGTTTTAACCATTACCAAAATATGTAAGGTAGATTGGGAATGTCTCCACTGGTATCACCCCCAGAAAAGTTCATTTAACCAACTGGTAGATGAAAAACATTGAAGCTTTTTCACATTTTTGTTCTATCATTATTTCTTCAAGGAAGCATTCCTGACTCTCAAGGTCCACTCATTAGGTGCCCTTGTGGCACTTATGGCTGTGCAATGAGTATAAACCTCACCCCATAAACTCAGTTGTGCAAGAAATGGAATTTCTTTACCTTCTATAATATATTTGTCTTTCCTTGTATTAATACCACACTGTCTTAATTACTTTAGCTTTATAATAAGTCTTGATATCCACTGGTTTAAGTTCTTTAACTTTGCTCTTCTTCAAGATTATCCTGGATATTTTTAACTTGTGCATTTTCATTAAAAATTTTATAATTAACTTGGCAGTTTCCACCAAAAAAGCCTGCTGGGGATTTCAGCTTGGACTTGGATTTAGATTTGGATTGCGCTGAATCTATAGATCAATTTATGGAGAAGAGCTAGTTTTATAATATAGAGTCTTTTAATCCATGAACATGGTCTATTCTTCCATTGATTTTAGATCTTTAATTTTTTTTGGATAATGTTTTATAGTTCTCTGTGTAGCAATCTAATACATCTCATTTTATTATTTTTAAGGATTTTTGTTTTATTTGAGAGAGAGTGAGAGAGGGAGAGAATGTGTGTGAGCCGGGGAAGGGGCAGAGAGAGAGGGAGAGAGAGAATCTTAAGTGAACTCAACACTGAGCATGGAGCCCAATGTGGGGCTCCATCCCATGATCCTGACATCATGACCTGAGCTGAAATCAAGTTGGACGACTAATTGACTGAGCCACCCAGGCACCCGTGTATACATCTTGTTTAGATTTATTATTAGTTATGTGATTTTTTGCTCTTTTATAAATTATATATTTTTAAATTTCACTTTCTAATTATTGATATATAGAAGTATAATTGCTGCATTTGCTAAAGATTTTAGTTATAAATTAATTTAAATTTTCTATGGATACAACCATGTTGTCTCCTGCTGCTTCCTTTATTCTTTATGCATTTTTATGTATTTTTCTTATCTTATTGCTCCGGCTAAGATCTCCAATACAATGTGGAATAGAAATGGCAATAGTAGGGGCACCGGGATGGCTCACTTGGTTGGGTGTCCAAGTCTTGATTTTAGCTCAGGTTATGATCTCTGGGTTGTGGGATTGAGAGCCCTATGTTAGGCTCTGCTGAGCTTGGAGCCTGCTTGGGATTCTCTCTTGCCTTCTCCCTGTGTCTCTCCCCTCCTTAAAAAATAAGTGGCAGCAATAGACACAATTGCCCCATTAGCAATCTCCAAGGAAGGTTCTCAATATTTTGCCATCAGGTATTGTTTGCTGCAAGGAATCTTATGAAAATTCCTTTTTATCAGGTTAAGAATTTTTTTAAATATGTATTTTTTAAGAGTTTTAAAAATCATTAATGTGTGTTGAATTTTATCAAATGATTTTTACATTGATTGTGATGACAGTATGATTTTTATCCTCTATTTCCTTTTGGTATTTCCTTTAGTATGGTCATTTATAATAATTGGTTCTTTAAAACATTTATTAAGTTTTTAATTTTAATTCCAGTATAGTTAACATACAATGTTCTATTAGTTTCATGTGTATAATATAGCAGTTCAACAATTCTCTACACTATTCATTATTCTCTACAGTGCTCATCATGATAAATGTACGCTTTAATCCCCATCACCTATTTCACCCATCCCGCCACCCACCTCCCTTCTGGTAACTATCGGTTTGTTTTCTATGGTTAAGAATCTATTTCTTGGTTTGTCTCTCTCTCTTTTTCCCCTTTGTTCATTTGTTTTGTGTCTTAAATTTCACATATGCATGAAATCATATGATATTTGTCTTTTTTGACTTATTTCACTTAGCATTATACTCTCTAGTTCCATTGATGTTGTTACAAATGACAAGATTTCATTCTTTTTTATGATAAAATAATGTTACATTACACACACATACACACATCACATTTTTTTTATCCATTCATCTATTGATAGATGCTTGCTTGGGCTGTTTCTGTATTTGGCTATTATAAATAATGTTGCAATAAACATAGGGATGCATATATTTTTTCAAGTAGTGATTTTGTATTCTTTGGATAAATATCCAGGAGTGTGATTACTGGATTTTAATGTTTAATTTTTCAAGGAAACTCCATACTGTTTTCCACAGTGACCAACAGTGCACAAGGTTTCCTTTTTCTCCACATCCTTGCCAACACTTGCTTCTTGAATATCATAATGGATTTTTAAAAAAAGATTTTAATTTTTTAAATAATCTCTATACCCAGTGTGGGACTTGAACCTACAACCCCAAGATTGAGAGTTGCATGCTCTACCAACTGAGCCAGCCAGGTGCCCCTAATAGTGGATTTTTAAATGTTAAAATAAACTTCTCATTCTTAGGAATAAAAACCCCAACTCAGTTGTGACTATAAAAACCTCCATATAGGCCCAGTTGGTTGGGCAGCTGGCTCTTGGTTTCGGCTCAGGCCATGATTTCAGGGTCCTGGGATCAAGTCCTGAGTCGGGCCCCCTACTCAGCAGGGAGTCTGCTTGAGGACTGTCTCCCTCTGCTCCTCCCACCCCATACTCTCTTTCACACACACGCTCTCTTTCTAAGATAAGTAAATCTTAAAAAAACTCCATACATATGGATTTGGTTTCCCTATATTTTGGTAAGGACTTTTGCATCTATCTCATTTAATCTTTACAAGAACTCTCCAAGGAAGGTAACTATTGTGATCTCCACTTGACAGATGAACAACTGAGCCTTAGAGGGCTTAATTAATCATGAGAGAGATTGGTCTTTAATTTTCATTTTCTGCAATTTTTGGTATCTGGATTATGCTGGCCTTAAAAGTGTGTTAGAAAATGTTATTTAAAATCACATTCTTTGGAACAGTTTGTGTAAAATTGGTATCATTCCTTCCTTATATGTCTGGAGAAATTCATCAATGAAACCATCTGTGCCTTAAATAGTCCTTGTGAATTTTTTTTAATGGATATGTTTTCTTTAAAATATATAGGTCTATGCAGATTTTCTACTTATTCTTCTATCAGTTTATGTGAGTTGTTTGAGGAATTGTCCAGTTAATCTAAATTATTAAATTCATCCTTATAAAACTTTACACAATATCTCTTCATTCATTTTTAAATCTTTTTAATATCTGTAAGCTCTATAATGTCTTTTTTTCAGATCATGGTTGTTTATTTTCTTGTTTATTTACATATTAGATTTTTGGTTATTTATGCCATTTCCTACAGAAAATAAGCTCAGGAAGCTTGATGGAGGCACCCAGGGTCTTTCTGGTCTGTACCCCACCCAGACAGTTTTACCCTGGGGTCTTGCACCCTCCCTGGATTCTCCTTGGAAGTGAGATTTATAGATTTCTTTTCAGAACCTATGAAGCTAGCTGGTAATATTTGACCCAGAGGAAATATAGTATAGGATCCTTCTTTCTCAGGAAGCCATAGTCTCTACAGCATGGTTCACTACTTCTGACTCCCCGAAGCCCATAAGCTGCTATGTACGTCTACAGGCTTATAGTTACACAAGCTCAGAAATCTCTATACAATCTGAGGGACAGGGGAGTTTGCTTACATAATCTCCACAATTAGTCCATGACCTGCGGTTCTGACTCCCTTTTTTGAAATTCAAAAGCAAGGAAGAGACTCATGCTTTCTCTTTCTGCTGTCTCATTGTTTTCTTTAACTCAAACTAGAGCGCAGGAGTTGGGGTGAATAGATAGAGATGAAGCTTGGGAAGTAGGCAAGTGAGGCTGAGTAAGTCACTTACCCTCTCAGAGCCTCAGTTTCCCCACTTGTAGAATGAAGGTAATGACCCCTATCCTGCCTTGTTCATGGTATAGTGAGAAAGGGTCAAATGAACCATCAAAAGCAAAGACTTAAAAGAATATTTTATTGTGAACTCTCCCATCCACTCAAAAGGGCATATAAATATATACATGTAATTTAAGTAATATAATATAATATAATATAATATAATATAATATAATATATAACAGATGCCTGCATCCATACCACCCAGCTCAAGAAACTGCTGTACCTTTAAGACTCCTTGTGGGTCTCAACCTTTTTTATCTTTCTCCCAAGAGGTAATTAACATAGTGATCTCTGTATTAGTCCTTCTTTCTTCTTGTAGTTTTACTTTTTAAAAAGATATCCCTTGGAGAACAAACTGGTGGTTACCAGAGGGGGGAGTGGGGAGGAATAGGTAATACAGGTAATGGGGATTAAAGAGTACACTTGTGATGAGCACCAGGAGTGTATGGAATAGTTGAAACACTATATTGTGAACTTGAAACTAATATAACACTGTATGTTAACTATACTGAAATAAAAATGTTAAAAAGACAGCCCTTAGCTATGTATTATTTAGCTTTGTCTATTTTTGAGCTTTATATAAATGAATGCTATTATATGTCTTTCTCTGTGACTTGCTTCTTTCATTTATCATTTCTTGTGGGATTCTTCCATGTGTTTGTGTTTAACTACAAGTCATTCATTTTTCAATGTTGTATAATATTCCATTGTACGAATATACAACATTGGATTTATCCATTTCCTATTGATGAACATTTGGATCATTTCTAGGTAGGTTATTTTGAATAATACTACCATGAACACTCTTGTAGATGACCCTACACCCCATCTAACCACAACCGAAAGTGGATCAAAGATTTTCTTTAGGGGTGCCTGGGTGGCTCAATGGGTTAAGCCTCTGCCCTCAGCTCAGGTCATGATCTCGGGGTCCTGGGATCAAGTCCCGCTCAGGCTTTCTGCTCAGCAGGGAGCCTCTCCCCCCCACCTGCCTCTCTGCCTGCTTGTGAACTCTCTGTCATATAAATAAAATATTTTAAAAAAAGATTTTCTGTAGGAGTGAAATTGTTGAATCTTACGGTGTATACACATTGAATTAAAAAATGTCATCTACGGGCACCTGGGTGGCTCAGTGGGTTAAGCCGCTGCCTTCGGCTCAGGTCATGATCTCAGGGTCCTGGGATCGAGGCCCGCATCGGGCTCTCTGCTCAGCAGGGAGCCTGCTTCCCTCTCTCTCTCTCTCTGCCTGCCTCTCCATCTACTTGTGATCTCTCTCTGTCAAATAAATAAATAAAATCTTAAAAAAAAAATGTCATCTACTAGATGTATTAGCTTCTTGTTGCTGCTGTAACAAATGACCACAAACAGTAGCTGAAACATATTTATTTTATAGTTCTGAAGATGGAAGTCCAAAATGGGTCTCGCTGGGCTAATATTGAGGTATTGTCAGGGCTGACTTCTTTATGGAGGCTCTAGGGAAGACTCTATTTCTTCACCTTTTCAGACTTCTGGAGGCTGCCCCATTCCTTAGCTAATGACCACTTCCTCTATCTTCAAAGCCAGCGGTAGCATCTTCAAATTCTGACTCTGAGGCCTCCCCCTCTCACTTAAAAGAATCTTGTGAGTATACTGGGCCCACCTGGATAATTCAGGATTATCTCCCCATCTTGGGGGTCAGTTGATAGCAAACTCAGTCCATCTGTAACCTTAATTCCTCTTTACCATGTAACCTAACTTCTCCATAGGTTCTGGGCATTAGGAGGCAGACATCTTTGGAGGGGATGCATTGCTCTGACTATTCCCCCCAGATAATGCAACATTGTTTCCTACAGCTACCTGCCTTTTGTACTTCTACCAATGGAATTCCATTTCCTTTGCTCCTGTGAGAACCACCTTTTACATTTTTTAACTAATTATTTAGTTTTGATTATAATTTCTTATTTTGAAATAGTTAAAAATGCATAGGAAGTTCTAGAAATAGAACAAATTTGTACTCTTCACCTGACTTACATGAACTCTTTATGTCTTGTGTGTTTGTGTGTGTATGCGTGTGTGTACAGTTCTCTGAAATTCTACCACATGTGTAGATTTGAGCAGCCATCACCACAATCAGGATAAAGACCCCTTTTAAGCCCTCAGGATGGTACGGAGCTTAGAGATCATTATGAGAAGGCCAGCCCTGGAGGCCTCACGTGAGTAAGAAGAATGGCTCAGGGCCAGGGAATGCTCTGGGGGCAGGTCATGGGGGAGAAAGAAGGGGAGGGTGTGGTACTTGAGGTGTTGATCCACCAGGCGGCAGTCCCGCCCACAGGGTCCTGGTGAGGATCACCTTGGCCGAGTCCTTCCCAGTGCACCTGAGTGCTCAGGCGGCAGGGAGAAGCGACAACTTTAACTCTCTCAGATTAATCCTGCTAAGTTGCAACAATATTGATATGCTATTATTTTCCACCTTTATTCATCCCCCGGCGAAGAAAGAATGACTCCCCCCAGGCCATTCATAATTGAAAAATGCTTTTAAGGCCTTTACGAGTTGAATACTAAATTTCGCGAGGTGCCTGCTTTATTGGGCCTCCAGTCACCAATGATACATTTGCTCCCTAATGTTCTTTAAGGAAAGGAGCTCCAGAGGCATGATGGATGGGACCGATCAGAATCAATGCTCATTAGTGACTCTAGTGGCCAGGTGGGCCCGGGCTGCTCACTGGGGTACATGGGCTGGGTTGGGGACGACTGGTTCTCAGCAAGATGCAAGGGCAAGGCCTGTTGGCTGCCATTTGCCTTAGACTGTGACTGACTGACTGACTTCCTTCCTTCCTTCCCTCTCCTTCCCCTCATCTCTCTCCTTCCTTCCTTCCTTCCTTCCTTCCTTCCTTCCTTCCTTCCTTCCTTTTTCTCCCTCCGCTTCCCTTCCCTTCCTCCCTCCCTTCCCCTTCCTTCCATTTTCTTTCATTCAGTAGATGCTTACTCTGCTCATTGCACACCAGGCCCAATGCTGGACACAGATATGGATCAGAGCCAGCCCTGCCCTCAAGGAGCTGCCTACCCACACATAAATCAGGCAATAGGGTGGTACTTGTCTAATGTTGGGAGTGTGCTCAAGGCCAGGGAAGCATGATGGGAAGGTTAGTTTTACATGAGGAACCGGCAGGCAGGAAAAGCTTCATATCAGAGGCGACATTTTACCATGTGAATGGAGCAGTGTGCCAGAGTGGGAAGGGTGTTCCTGGTAAAGAACAGCACAGGCAAGGACAGGAGATGTGGCCCAGCCTGGAGAGAGGAGATTGAGTCACCTGACTTCTTAGATGAGTTACCTTGGTGGCTCCAGAGGTGGCCAACACTGTAGTCCTACTGATCTGACTCAGGGAATCCTGGAGCTAGCAGATACAGAATAAAAAGAATCCTTAGAAAACATCTGGTCTGATCCCTCGTGATGCTACTGGGCAGCCAAAGCTCAGAGAGGAAGGGGGGCTTGTGCAGGGTCTTGAGCCATATAATTGGAAGAAGAGCCAGCACCCAGGAATGAGCCCCTAGCTGGGATTCTGACCACACAGCTGTGGCCTCTCGGAGCCCACAGTTCAGCGTGGCATTGACCATGGGCCTTAGTTTACCATTATATGTAAACATGGGCTCATTACATGAAACTTGAGGTCCCTTCAGCTTCCAAACTCTGTGAAGTCCCATGGGAGTCAAGAGTCTTATGTTGGGTGACAGCTGGCCAGTGACATGGGTGGAGGAAGGCTAATGTCTGATGGGCTCCTCATCAACATCTCCTCCTTTAATCTCTAACGAGCCTTGGGGGCACACAGTGCACCTGTATTTTGCGAATGAGGGAACTGAGTTCACGTGACTTGCCCAAGATCACACAGAGGTACCCAGGATTTGAACCCAGATTTTTCTTTTTTTTTTTTTTTTAATTTCAAAGCTCATGTGCTTCACATTGTCCTGCACTGTCCCCTCAGGGGCCTCAGAAGGAAATTTAGACACAAGACAACTGCCCCTTCTGTGGTCCCTGTGAGGACCTTGGCACTGGCTCAGCCCATGGGGTCTGACCACCACCCATGAGTGGTAAAGCCTTTGTCAATTCATAAAGGGACCAGGTTGACCCAGTTCTTTGTTCTGCCCTGAGAGCATTGCTCAGTCTCTGTCCAAAGATCTAGGGCTGGTAGGAGTATGGCTAAGGAGGGGGCAGCCAAGATGGGCAGAAGGAGAGGACCTGGGGCCTCCCCAAGGGCAGGCCTCTCTCCCAGGGTCTTCTGAGGACCCAAGAAGCCTTGGTCTGGCCCAGGCCTGACATGGGGAACGGGGGCAGTGAGGCCTCAGACTCCTATAGCCAGTCCCAGGCCTCCCACCTAAACTGTGGCATTGGGAATAAGTCCCTTCTCCCTGACTGACAACCCCCTACGTGCCTGCCAGAGGGAGAGTCCACCATAAGTGGCCCATTCCCAGGGCCGTGCTGTGTCTCACTGACAGGCCACCTTCACTCTGAGGACCATACCCTGGAACCTCAGCTGACACCGCAGCCCAGTGCACCCCTGCTCTCCCTGGTTCCTGGATCCATCCATCCCCTGGATCGAGTCCCCTGCTCAATCCTCGCCACTCACAGGGCGCGGCTAGGCCACCTGCCCAGGCATAGCCGCAGTTCGTCGGCCCCTCCACCTGAGACACAACCTGGCTTTCTTCCTCCCCTCCCTGATCTCTGCCCCCTCCAAATGCTCCTTCTCATCTTCAGAATGCTGCCCTTCTCACCCTCGGCCTCTCGCCAAGTGTCCAGGAGGGGCCCACTCAGGCGGTGGGTCAGGTGTCACTTCCTCAGGGAGGAACCCCCATCTAAAGGTGCGTCCCCTACCCCCATCACTGTCTGTCACATCATCCTGCTTCTTTCCTTTTAAGGCCCTTATGGGAAGGCTCTGAAATCACCCTGCTTATGTATTCATCTATTTGTGGGTGATCTGTCTCCCCCGTCGGAGCCCGTATTTGTTCCTGAGTGAATGAATGAATGAATGGTGTCCTGTCTCCCACTCAGTGCTTCGAAGCCATTCTGTGGCTCAGTGGGGCAAAGCAAAACGGACGTGGGTTTAAATCCCTGCTCTGCCACTTCCTAGCTGAGCAAGAGTAAACAAGGGACCTCACATCTCTGGGCCTCTGTTTTCTCACCTGGAAAATGGGTGAGACTGATAACAGCCCTCTCCCTCTGTGTTTGGGCTCAGTAAACAAGAGCACATAGGTGGGGGTCTCTGCTCAGCAAGCAGGGGGCTCCCCGCAACGTATCTGATGCATCGCTGGGCCCAAACAGATTCCCTCCAAGTGCGTGGGGCTGAGATCAGGACAGGTTGGATGTAGGTGAACTCTGGGCCTTGGTTCCTTCCTCCATTTGAGATAAGAACAGACTCGTTCTTCATGAAGATACAGGAGTGAGTGTTAGAGAAAATGCCTCAGAGCCTGGATGCATAGAGCAAAGAGAGGCGAAGAGCTCACACTTGGCATCCAGACAGGTGTGGGTTTTTGCCACATTTTGGGAAATCACCAGCTGTGTGATCCGGTTAAAGAAATTAACCTGGCTGGAGACGCTTGGGTGGCTTCTGCCTTTAGCTCAGGTCAGGACCCCAGGGTCCTGGGATTGAGTCCCACCTCAGTCTCCTTGCTCGGCAGGGATTTGATTCTCCTTCTGCCTGAGGCACCTCCTGCTTATGCCCGCTCTCTCTCTCTGTCTCTCTTTCTGACAAAATCTTAAAAAGAAAGAAAGAAAGAAAAAAAGAAAGAAAGAAATTAACCTGGCCGAAGGATCTGATCTTGGGGTCTCTCCCTTGGGGTACTCATGGGAGGTGCTGAGTGGAGACATAGCAAAGAGAGATTTGTAGTCTAGTGTGGAGAATGTATTCATGTAAGACATCAGGGGGCCATGGGAATCAGCAGAGGACCCCAACCCAGACACTAGCTTAGAGAAGTCTTCTGGGTGCAGCTGGCACTAGAGCCAAGACCAAAGGGCAAGGAGGAGCTGGCCAGTGATAGGAGTGTGGAATAGGGAAAAAGAGCTCCAGGCAGGAAGAATAGCATGTGCAAAGGCCCAGAGCTGAGCATGCACTTGTTCTCCATAGTTCCCACATAACTGGCTTTAAAGCGATTTCTCTCTCCAGTGGCTCTCTACCCCTTCCCAGGAGAGTCTGGGTTTTAAAGACCCCAGCCCGATCTCTGGACTCAGATACTCGGCCATCAGCATCTGTAATAGTTAGCTTGGGCTGCTCTAACGAAATACTGTAGGCTGGGGAGTTACATGACTGATCCTTATTTCTCACAGTTCTAGAGGCTGGGAAGTCCAAGATCAAGGTGCCAGCCAATTAGGTCCTTCGTGAGGGCCCTCTTCCTGGCTTACAGACTGCCACCTCCCTCCTCATAAAAACTGTGTGATGATAAATGTTGGTTGTTTGAAGCCACTGAGTTTTGGGGTAATTTGTCATATAGCAGCAGGTAACCAGCACAGAAGGGGAGGAGCCAAACCATCCGGCTGTGGGCCGGGGAAAGTGACCCAGACAGAGGGGACAGAAGGTACAAAGGCCGTGTGCCTCCAGGCAGGGATGCAGAGACCGCACTGGGGGCTCAGTCCTTGTCTTTTTGGTCCTCAGTTTTTTCATTTGTCGAAGTGAGTAAACAGACGTTATCAGATGAGAATTTGCTTATAGACCTGAAATGGCTCCAAGCAAGCAGGGACAGGCTGAGCCATGCAGCCAGCCATGGCCAGCCTGAGATGCAGGCTCTCTCCATCAGCAGGCACTTTGGTGCTGAGGCCGTGACCCTGATTCCTGACTCCCTACCCAGACCTCCTGGGTCATACTCCCCAGAAGAGGACCCCAGGATATCAAATTTTTATTGACTTCCTGGGGATTTGGATCCATACCCATGATGGCAAGACCCTTCCTGGCAGTCGTCAGTTTCCTTGGGCTCTCTGCAGGTCCTAGTCTTGCTCAGACCACCTGGCCAGAACTATCTCACACTTCAAAATCTGTCCCAGGCTCCATGTCCTCTGGGGAGGTTTCTCTCACCCTTCCCCAGTCCCTAGAGTCAGGCCATCCTGCCACTGGCTCATTTCTGAGTCCTGCTCTGGTCTCTCTGGCAGAAGTGTTATCGACTGTTCATGTGGTGGCTCTTGAACAATGTGCTGTAATTGTTTGTTGAGATGTCTG